>NC_092389.1:52160296-52265296 GCF_030028105.1 Mobula birostris | reverse complement strand
GGACGCAGGCGGAGAGCGGGCAGATGAGGAGGGTAACTTGCCGCGAAGCTCAGAGTCGGAGGGGGCAATGGGAGGTCTGCAGATCAAATGGTAGGAGCCTGTTTTTAAAAATCAACCGGCAGCCGTGTCCATTACTGCCGCGGTGCTCCTCGTTCGCCTTGCTTGTAGCGCCGGTCGTCGGGTGTCCTGACAGCAAACAGGAATGGAGGGACTGGGGGTGGGGAAAGAAGATGTTGGGTGAACTTCCGCAGCTTGTTGTGTGTGTTTTTTGCGCTGTTGAAACAGAAAAGGCAGTTTTCCCTGGCCGCCTGTCTGGCGGAGACGGTCCGTCGCTAACCAGGTCAATAATGTGATTAGTATCTTGTTTGCTTATCGGTTTAAAAGATTTAACCCCCTTCCCCTCCATAAACCTTCTCAAACATCTGGACAAAATATCCCACAGTCTGCATTAACCTACATTTGAGCCGTCAGTTCCCTCCTTTGCCAATCCGCCCCCCCCCCACTAAAAGAATATAATAGTCTTAATCGCAAAAAAAATACAGATGTGAATGAATTATTGAATTCTGCGTTCGGTAAATGTTCACCGCAAATTCGTGTGTTTGTGAAACCATCTAGATCTGTTCTCCCTGCACGTAATCGTTGACCTGCGTCGGGTCGCGATTCAGCACACAGAAAATTGCTGGCATTTTTATTTTACGCGAGGTGAGTTCTCTCTGTATATATATTTTAAAAAAAAACAGCGTGGCGCTTTCTCTGCAAAGTCGGAAGCCGCCCCCCAGTATCAGTTCTTCCTTCACTCAAACGCTTCAATTTGTCTGCACCGATTGCAAATTACCGGGGGGGGGCATCTCCGGCCCCGAGGGCACGGTTGAGGATCCCGACCACCCAGACCGTTAGGGAGGGCTTGCGGGAGCATGAGGACTGGGTAACAAACTTCAATCCGTCCCCCTCCCCACCCAGGCTCTGAGACCAACCAATACCCCGAGGTCTCGCCGGCTGCCTGAACTGCTTACCTGTGCACGCCTTCTGAGTTGTGTTTCCTAACTCACTGGCGGTGATAGTTTTTGTGCGTGACACGCGTGGCGTGTGGGCCCCGGGAGCCACGCTGTTTGGTTGGGGAGGGGGGCAGGTCAGCTGACGATAAACTTCGAAAGAAAGTGCTCCCCGCCCAGTAAGATTGGGGTGGGGGAAATGCCTTCCCGGTTCATTTCATTTCAGTTGAAGCGCCTGGTTTCCGAGCACAAGGCAGTCTTACTCCTACTTTGAGAATATCGGAATTTGGAGCAGCAGGCTCCGAAAGGGGAACACAAGTATCTGCAAAGTATAGTGGTCTACATTGGGAGGGGTGGGGTTGGGGTTCTCCAGGGGGATTAATTTAGGTTGAGTTTCCCAGGAAGCTTTTCCCGAGTTTAAAGTCGATGGAAATTACAATATTTGCCAGCAACCTGGAAGACGTAAATCTTAACTCTCCCATCAGTTTATTCAGATCTTAACTATTGCCCAGCTGCTGGAAATTGTTTAAGGCGTGCGGTCGGAGCGTCTTTCTGTTCATAACTTCCAAAGTAGTTGTTTTAACTGCCAGGCCCGTTTCCATAACGCTGCCCAAATAGTCCTGCCGTGGCTGAGCAGTGGCCACAGCAGGTGACATGGCTTTTGGTGTGAAATAAGCTATAGGGAAGGAGGGCCAGTGGCCTCGCACTGAATCGGTACCAGCTCTGTCATGTCCAATCTCCAGTCTCCGGTCTATATTGTCCTCGTTCAGTCTGACTCCACACTGAATCGATACCAGCTCTGTCATTTCCAATCTCCAGTCTCCGGTCTATATCGTCCTCATTCAGTCTCACCCCACACTGAACAGATACCAGGGCCGTCATGTCCGATCTCCGGTCTCCGGTCTATATGGTCCTCGTTCAGTCTCACCCCACACTGAATCAATACCAGCTCTGTCATGTCTGATCTCCAGTCTCCGGTCTATATCGTCCTCGTTCAGTCTCACCCCACACTGAATCGATACCAGCTCTGTCATTTCCAATCTCCAGTCTCCGGTCTATATCGTCCTCATTCAGTCTCACCCCACACTGAACAGATACCAGGGCCGTCATGTCCGATCTCCAGTCTCCAGTCTATATCGTCCTCGTTCAGTCTGACCCCACACTGAACAAATACCAGCTCTGTCATGTCCGATCTCCAGTCTCCGGTCTATATCGTCCTCGTTCAGTCTCACCCCACACTGAATCGATACCAAGGCCGTCATGTCCAATCTCCAGTCTCCGGTCTATATCGTCCTCGGTTAGTCTGACTCCACACTGAATCGATACCAGCTCTGTCATGTCCGATCTCCAGTCTCCGGTCTATGTCGTCCTCGGTCAGTCAGACCCCACAGTGAACAGTTACCAGCTCTGTCATGTCCGATCTCCGGTCTCCGGTCTATATTGTCCTCGTTCAGTCTCACCCCACACTGAATCAATACCAGCTCTGTCATGTCTGATCTCCAGTCTCCGGTCTATATTGTCCTCGTTCAGTCTCACCCCACACTGAATCAATACCAGCTCTGTCATGTCTGATCTCCAGTCTCCGGTCTATATCGTCCTCGGTCAGTCAGACCCCACAGTGAACAGATACCAGCTCTGTCATGTTCAATCTCCGGTCTCCGGTCTATATCGTCCTTGTTCAGTCTCACCTCACACTGAATCGATACCAGCTCTGCCTGGTTGGGGCTCTGGGGTGTGATTTCCCTCTGATTCCTGTTCAGCAGATAATGCTGTAGGAAGTGCCCCCCTCCTGTGCTGCGTCCTGTCCTCCCTCCCCTCTTGCCCAATCCCCAGTCATCTACATTGGCTACTGGCTGAGGAGTGTGGGTAGGTGATACTTGCTGGTTGTCACATTGATTACACAGAGGAACTTATTTTTTGTTTTATTTAAGACTGTAACGAAAACCAATTTCCCTCGGAATCAATAAAGTATGACTATGACTATGTGAGGACCGGGTGCACTAGATACCGATAGTCCTCACCTTAACACCTCTGTTGCTGGCTCTCGCATGCTGTGCTTCAGGACAGGCGGATATTATGGGAGTGTGTCGATGCTACAAAGAGCGCGCACTGCAGGCATTCAGATAGATAAGTCCCTGGGATTGGCTAATACAAGAGAGGAGACTGGTGAGAAGTGTGGGCAGCGGCCTCCTTGCATTAAACAGCACGTTTTGTGTGGCTAGGGCTGTTCTCTTTGAAGTGAAGTGGGATGATAGAGGCTGCATGAGCTGATAAAAGGCATAAATCGAGTCACGCCAGAGCCTTTTTCCCAGGGTCATCATCATCATCAGGTGCCATGCCCAGTTTGAGCTTTGACTGCCATGGCCCACACACTCCTGTTTCGGGTCAAGTGGATCAATTCATTGGTATTCATTTCCAGTTCTCTGGCTGCTGTCTCCATCATCATTTGTCTTTGTCTTCCTCTTGCTTTCTTCCCTTCAATCTTTCCCATAATTACCATGCATTCCAACTCCTCTTTCCTAATCACATGTCCAATGAAGTTACGTTGCCTTTTCATGATCTCATACATTATTTCTCTTTTTGTGCTTGCTCTGTTCATGACATCCTCGTTAGATATTCGTTTCGTCCATGATATTCTTTGCATCCTCCTCAAAAACCACATCTCTGCTGCTACAATTCGTTTCCTCATGTTACTAGACATAGTCCAACATTCTGAGCCATATAACACAACTGGATAAACGTAACATTTCAGTACTCTGAGGCAGGTCGTCATGCCTAGTTTAGTATTGGTCAGTATACTCTTCATTCTCGTAAAGGTGTCTTTTGCCATCCCTATTCTTCTTTTGATGTCCATGTCGCACCTGCCATCCAATGTCACCCAGCTTCCTAAGTAGCAAAAGTTCTGTACTTGTTTTATGTCTTCCCTGTTTATTCTCAGCCTGCAGATAGGATTCTCCTTCTTTTCGGATATCACCATACATTCTGTCTTTTTGCAATTGATAGATAGACCCATTTTTGCACTTTCTTCAACAATTATATCAATTAAGTTTTGTAGTTCTTCCTCCGTACTTGCAATTAACACAGTGTCGTCTGCATATCTGAAATTATTGATGTTTTCACCGCCAACTTTGATTCCCAAGGTGTCTCTTATTTTTTGTAATATTGTTTCCCAGGGTAGCAATGGCTAATGCGAGAATTCATAATTTTATGGCGTTTGGAGTGGAGTATAGGGGCAATACCAGAGGTAATTTTTTTTTTTAAATAGAGTGGTGGATGTGACTGCCTGGGATGGAAACACCAATGCCTTTGAACAGGTAGTGGATTTGGCCCAGTCGTAGGTGAAGCCCTTCCAACCATCGAGTACATCTACGCATAATGCCCGTCGTAGGAAAGCAGCATCCATCATCAGAGATGTGCACCACCCAGGCCCTGCTCTCTCCTCGCTCTTCTGCCACCGGGAGGAAGGTGCAGGAGCCTCAGGAATTCGCACCTCCACGTGCAAGAGCAGTTACTTCCCCTCGACCATCAGGCTCTCGACTCAAAAGGGGATAACTGCACTCACTTGCCCCATCGTTGAGGTGTTCCCACAGCCAGTGATCTCACTCTAAGGGCGCTTATCTCATGTTCTCGTTATCTATCTTTGCATTCGCGCAGTTTGTCGACTTCTGCACTCTGGCTGACCGTTCAGCGATCCTGTTTACAGTTACTACTCTATAGGTTTGCGGAGTGCGCCCGCAGTAAAACGAATCTCAGGGTTGTCTGCAGTGACATAGATGTAACCATATATAACCATTTAACAATTACAGCACAGAAACAGGCCATCTCGGCCCTCCCAGTCTGTGCCGAACTCTTGCTCTCACCTAGTCCCACTGACCTGCACTCAGCCCATAACCCTCCATCCCTTTCCTGTCCATATAGCTGTCCAATTTAACTTTAAACGACAACACCGAACCTGCCTCAGCCACTTCTGCTGGAAGCTCGTTCCACACAGCTACCACTCTCTGAGTAAAGAAGTTCCCCCTCATGTTACCCCTGAACTTTTGCCCTTTAACTCTCAACTCATGTCCTCTTGTTTCAATCTCCCCCACTCTCAATGGAAAAAGCCTATCCACGTCAACTCTATCAATCCTCCTCATAATTTTAAATACCTCTATCAAGTCCCCCCTCAACCTTCTACGCTCCAAAGAATAACATAGAACATAGAATAGTACAGCACAGTACAGGCCCTTCGGCCCACAATGTTGTGCCGACCCTCAAACCCTGCCTCTCATATAAGCCCCCACCTTAAATTCCTCCATATACCTGTCTAGTAGTCTCTTAAACTTCACTAGTGTATCTGCCTCCACCACTGACTCAGGCAGTGAATAAAGACCCAACTTGTTCAACCGTTCTCTGTAACTTAGGAGATGAAACCCAGGCAACATTCTAATAAATCTCCTCTGTACTCTCTCAATTTTATTGACATCTTTCCTATAATTCAATGACCAGAACTGTACACAATACTCCAAATTTGGCCTTCCCAATGCCTTATACAATTTCAACATACTCTGATAATAAAATTTACTTTGACCCTTGAGGGTCCTAGCAGGGGCGACCGTGGAGCCAGATACATTCAGGACCCGTAGGGAACTCTTCGGTAGGTACACGGATGATTGAAAAACGAAGTGAGACGTGGGAGGGGAGGGAAAGGTTGATCTGAAAGTTGCTTCACAGGTCAGCTTGACATCGTGGGCCGAAGGGTCTGTGCAGCGCTGCAATGTTCTCCCTTCTCTTGACTTCGCCAAGCAGCTGAGGTTAAATTGGAAGCAACGGGCACGACACACTGGAAGAGCCCAGCAGGCCGGGCAGCATCGGGGGACAGGAGCGAACGGTTGGCGTCACGGGCCGAGACCCCTCATCAGCTTGTGGCGTCACTCCAGGGGCTGGCGATGTCTTCCCAAGCGTCGCTCGCCGCCGTTCCGATTGCTAATGGATGCAGGGGAAAGCAAATTATCAAAGTTGAAAGGCAATTTATCATCGAAGTACATGACACACCACGACAAACAAGCCTGAGACTCCCTGCCACGGGCAGTGGTAGAGGCCGGTACACTAGGGGCATTTAAGGGAGGCGTAGGAGGGAAGGGTCGGATTGATTGCAGAGCAAGGTCAAAAGCTGGCACGACATTGTGTAAGGGGTTTCTTCTTTCATGTTACTGCGTATGTTATTTAAAATGGCTTCTTTGTTATTTTATGTTACTGGTTATGTTAATCAGAATGGCTTCTTTGTTATGTTAAATGCTGATAAAGTCTAGCTAGCAGTTTGCTTGGGTTACCTCATTGATAACAGAGCAAATGACCAAATGGGTGTCTCCATGTTATTCTTTCTTGGGGTGATGTGCTGTCTCATGTGGCTGGGAACCAGGGGGTTTTGTCAGGGAGTTGGCGGAGAGACCGGGAGGACGACGGACGTACGGGGAGTGCTGTGGTCCATCACTCCGGGTGGTCCCGGGCTGCGAGTCGAAGGGGCTGCAGCGTGTGCACGAAGAAATTGAACTTTGATAAGTCTGGCGCCTTTTCCATTCCTTTTTGTATTGTACCTCTATTAATCTCATAGACCAAGTAATATCTATAAAGTGCAATTGGTGAACCTCCCCCTCGTACCCCATCCGTTATTTATTTATATACACACATTCTTGCTCTCTCTCTCCTTTTTCTCCCTCTGTCCCTCTCACTATACCCCTTGCCCATCCTCTGGGTTCCCCCCGCCCCTTGTCTTTCTCCCTGGGCCTCCTGTCCCATGATCCTCTCATATCCCTTTTGCCGATCACCTGTCCAGCTCTTGGCTCCATCCCCTCCCCCTCCTGTCTTCTCCTATCATTTCCGATCTACCACTCCCCCTCCAACTTTCAAATCTCTTACTAGCTCTTCCTTCAGTTAGTCCTGACGAAGGGTCTCGGCCTGAAACGTCGACTGTACCTCTTCCTAGAGATGCTGCCTGGCCTGCTGCGTTCACCAGCAACTTTGATGTGTGTTGCTTGAATTTCCAGCATCTGCAGATTGCCTCGTGTTTGCGTTAATGAATAACAGATTGTACAAATGCAAATATAAATAAATACCAATAAATAATGAGAGCATGAAATGACGAGTTAAAGAGTCCTTCAAGTGAGACCATCGGTTGTGGGAACACAAGTAGAAAATGTATGAGTGTAGTTATTCCCTTTTGTTCAGGAGCCTGATGGTTATGGGGTAATAACTGTCCCTGAACCTGGTGCTGTGGGTCCTGAGTCTCCTGTACCTCCTTCCTGATGGTTGAGGGGTGATAACTGTTCCTGAACCTGGTGGTGTGGGTCCTGAGGCTCCTGTACCTCCTTCCTGATGGTTGAGGGGTAATAACTGTCCCTGAACCTGGTGCTGTGGGTCCTGAGTCTCCTGTACCTCCTTCCTGATGGTTGAGGGGTGATAACTGTCCCTGAACCTGGTGCTGTGGGTCCTGAGTCTCCTGTACCTCCTTCCTGATGGTTGAGGGGTGATAACTGTTCCTGAACCTGGTGGTGTGGGTCCTGAGGCTCCTGTACCTCCTTCCTGATGGTTGAGGGGTAATAACCGTCCCTGAACCTGGTGATGTGGGTCCTGAGGCTCCTGTACCTCCTTCCTGATGGTTGAGGGGTAATAACTGTTCCTGAACCTGGTGGTGTGGGACCTGAGGCTCCTGTACCTCCTTCCTGATGGTTGAGGGGTAATAACTGTTCCTGAACCTGGTGCTGTGGGTCCTGAGGCTCCTGTACCTCCTTCCTGATGGTTGAGGGGTAATAACTGTTCCTGAACCTGGTGCTGTGGGTCCTGAGGCTCCTGTACCTCCTTCCTGATGGTTGAGGGGTAATAACTGTTCCTGAACCTGGTGCTGTGGGTCCTGAGGCTCCTGTACCTCCTTCCTGATGGTTGAGGGGTAATAACTGTTCCTGAACCTGGTGCTGTGGGTCCTGAGGCTCCTGTACCTCCTTCCTGATGGTTGAGGGGTAATAACTGTTCCTGAACCTGGTGGTGTGGGTCCTGAGGCTCCTGTACCTCCTTCCTGATGGTTGAGGGGTAATAACTGTTCCTGAACCTGGTGCTGTGGGTCCTGAGGCTCCTGTACCTCCTTCCTGATGGTTGAGGGGTAATAACTGTTCCTGAACCTGGTGGTGTGGAACCTGAGGCTCCTGTACCTCCTCCCTGATGGTTGAGGGGTAATAACTGTCCCTGAACCTGGTGGTGTGGGTCCTGAGGCTCCTGTACCTCCTCCCTGATGGCAGCAGTGAGAAGGCAGCATGTCCTGGGTGGTTATTTTTGCTTTATTCCTCTCCGTGGATGCCGTGGTTTTGGGTGTGTGACTCTGACTTGCTGAGATTGCGTGTGGCCGTGGCACCGCTGGCAATCAGGTTCTCAGTGTCCTTCCTGCAAGGTGGTACACCTCCACCTTCGATCCGGCCAGCGGCTGTGGTGTGATCAGCAAACTTCAGTATGGCTCTGCGGCTGTGCGTAGCCTCACACGCTGCTGTTTATTTACCTGGGCACATTTCATTCCATATTTGCCCTTTGACCTCTAACTTTATTAGCTACTTCAAACTCGTATATAACATAATTCTTTTCACACTCTATTCCGGTTAATTGGGACAGATCGGGACCAGTTCACTTTGGCCTAATTAGCCGAAGTTTCATGGGAACAGTTAAAAAGTTGTTTTTAAAAAAAAGACAAACTACCGTTTCACTGAGTAGCGTATTACATATTTAAGTGAAGTAATAGCACTTAACAATACCACTGGTGGTTGTCCACTGTGTCCGACGATGAGGGGAAACCTGGGCGGGAGGGCTTTTAAAGTGGGGAAGCTGTTGCACGGGGGGGTGGGGGGCAGGTCCACTCCCTCGACCTCAGGAGTCCGGGTCCAGCGGTACGGGTAGCCGTCACGACCGGGGTCTTCCTTCCCTGGTGGCGGTGGGTGGCCGCGTTTCTCCGTGGAGCGTCGCGATGTCGCCTTCCCCGGCAGTCGGACCTCGCCGTGTTGCCTCATCCGCCCAGTCTGCCGGAGCTGACTTGACACGTTAGGCACGTCCGTGTCTCACCGGGGGGGTGGGGGGTGGGGATGAGAGCGTTCAGTAAACACGCTCCTGTAAACGCACGCACTTGCGCGCACAACGATTGCCTTATCGTTGCGCCGAGCGTGCGCCCTTCAATATCTTCCCCCCACCCCCCACAGTTTATTCTAATAACGGGTTGGCTTTATGGTGTCTCTCCTGTCATACACGGCGGGATATTCCACTTCTTTTTCAATGTGTACAGTATATTTGTGGGCAATTAAAGATGATATGGTGGAGGATTACAAATACCTGGGGATGCGAATTGACAATAAACTGGACTGGTCAAAGAACACTGAGGCTGTCTACAAGAAGGGTCAGAGCCGTCTCTATTTCTTGAGGAGACTGAGGTCCTTTAACATCTGCCGGATGATGCTGAGGATGTTCTACGAGTCTGTGGTGGCCAGTGCGATCATGTTTGCTGTTGTGTGCTGGGGCAGCAGGCTGAGGGTAGCAGACACCAACAGAATCAACAAACTCATTCGTAAGGCCAGTGATGTTGTGGGGATGGAACTGGACTCTCTGACGGTGGTGTCTGAAAAGAGGATGCTGTCCAAGTTACATGCCATCTTGGACAATGTCTCCCATCCACTACATAAAGTACTGGGTGGGCACAGGAGTACATTCAGCCAGAGACTCATTCCACCGAGATGCAGCACAGAGCGTCATAGGAAGTCATTCCTGCCTGTGGCCATCAAACTTTACAACTCCTCCCTTGGAGGGTCAGACACCCTGAGCCGGTAGGCTGGTCCTGGACTTATTTCCTGGCATAATGTACATATTACTATGGTTTTATATTGCTATATTTATACTCTATTCTTGGTTGGTGCAACTGTAACGAAACCCAATTTCCCTCAGGATCAATAAAGTATGTCTATCAATCTATCGATCTA
This sequence comes from Mobula birostris, assembly GCF_030028105.1. Taxonomy (NCBI): domain Eukaryota; kingdom Metazoa; phylum Chordata; class Chondrichthyes; order Myliobatiformes; family Myliobatidae; genus Mobula; species Mobula birostris. Next base: position 52,255,320 of record NC_092389.1, on the reverse strand, counting down.
TCTATATGTTGTTTGTATACTGTATTTAAGGTAGCTTCTTCTGTTGTGGGTGCAACATCTTCTAATTAGTGTGTAGTCTTAATTAACTTTGTGGGTAATTAAAGATGCTATGTGCTGGTGGAGAGGGGGATCACTCTTAGTGAGAGAAAAAGATTGAAGGCACCAGGGGTTCACACTGGACAGACTTTGCAGCTGTATTTCTAGTAGATATTGCTTTCTTTTTTCTTTTCGCCGCGTGCGCTAATTTTTGTAAGTTTGGGGTTTTTTTTTCACCGCACCGGATGAACACGCTGGCACGTAAGGCCAAGTGACTCCAGCCTTCTTTTCTTTGCTCGGAACCCAGGACCTAACAGGCCCGCTGGCTGCCCTCGCCTGGCTGAGCCCGCCTGTCGAGGCGGTGTACTGGGGTGTGGCCGCTGTCTAACGCAGACTGCTACTTCAGAATCTCCGGAGGGAGCTGGGTGTCCGGTGGGGAACCAAGGCCAACATTCAAGATGGTTTTGATACCATCGAATTCTTCGTAGTTCCCAGCTTGTTGAGGAAGTGAAATTGTTTCATTTTCCCTCCTGACTGTTTCTAGCGTTTCCAAGTCTGACTGCTTGGAACCACAGTGGGAAAAACAGTTCTGGCTTGTCTTACTGCTCATTTCTCTCTCAACTATCAGTGACAAAAATCATTGCAATCCATTCGCTCCAAGCACAGTGCAGTGTTTTAACGGCCACACAAATGCACGCCATTGACGCTTGCTAGAAACCAGCAACAGTCTCCTGTCCCAATTAAGCGGCATAGTGTCCCAAATAAAGGACGGGAATCAGAACCGGGATGTGACGTGGAATTTGTCAACTTAGCAGCAGCAGTTCAATGCAATACATAATCTAGCAGAGAGAGAAAAAAAAGTAATAATAATAAATAAACAAATAAATCAGTTACTTATATTGAATAGATTTAAAAAACATGTGCAAAAACAGAAATACTGTGGAAAAAAAAAGTGAGGTAGAGTCCAAAAATTCAATGTCCATTCAGGAATCGGATGGCAGAGGGGAAGAAGCTGTTCCTGAATCGCTGAGTGTGTGTCTTCAGGCTCCTGTACCTCCTCCCTGATGGTAACAGTGAGAAAAGGGCATACCCTGGGTGCTGGGGGTCCTGAATAATGGACGCCGCCTTTCTGAGACACCGCTCCCTGAAGATGTCCTGGGTACTTTGTAGGCTAGTGCCCAAGATGGAGCCAACTAAATTTACAACCCTCTGCAGCTTCTTTCGGTCCTGTGCAGTAGCCCCTCCATACCAGACAGTGATGCAGCCTGTCAGAATGCTCTCCACGGTACAACTATAGAAGTTTTTGAGTGTATTTGTTGACATACCAAATCTCTTCAGACTCCGAATGAAGTATAGCCTCTGTCTTGCCTTCTTTATAACCGCATCGATATGTTGGGACCAGGTTAGATCCTCAGAGAATCCTGGCTATTTTCTTGATTAGTTTTTGTTCTTTAAGAATTTTCCCAAATAAGTGGCTGCCCTGATTACCCGATGACTCAATTAACTGGAATCCAGTGTATTTAATTGTTGAATGCTGTGGTTTTTTTGTGCGGGTCACATCCTGACCAACGTACCACAGCAAATTCCTAAAACATGTAAGTGTAGGTGGTGAATAAAATTAATCCTTGAGGGGGGGTCCTTATTTCAGAATCATCTGTGAATGGTCAATGAAGTTGGATCTTGCACAGTAACATTACCTGACAGCCCTTCAATGAGGAATAAAATCTGATTCATCTGAGTTCTGAAGAAGGGTCTCAGCCCAAACTGTGGACTGTTCATTTCTGTAGATGCTCCCTAACCTGCTGAGTTCCTCCAAGCGTTTTGTGTGTGTGTTGGTCTGGAGATGCTGTACTCTTCTTCGTCATCTTCATCATCATCATCATTGTGCACTGTGTCGTATGACGTGGGCAGTCATGGCCTTTCCGTGAGCATGATTGTTCTTGGCAAATTTTTCTACAGGAGTGGTTTACCGTTGCCTCCTTCTGGGCACTGTGTGTCTTTACAAAGACGGGGTGATCAATACTCATGGTCAATACTCTTCAGAGGTTGTCTGCCTGGTGTCGGTGGTCGCATAACTGGGACTTGCGATGTTTCTCTCAGCTGCTCGTACCACCGTCCCACCACCTGCCCCCACGGCTTCAAGTGACCCTGATCGGGGGGGCTAAGCAGGTGCTACACCGTGCCCAAGGGTGACCTGCAGGCCAGCGGAGGGAAGGAGCGGCTTACACCTCCTCCAGTGGAGACGTGTCTCTCCGCGCATGGTCGGGGGGGGAGAAAGTTATCCAGAGATGCACCATCCCAGAGGCTCGCCGCGGTTCATGGTTAACCAGAAAGCCAACATTGGCCAAAGCTTCTCAGCAGCTTGTACACTTGCTGTGAGGATCCAACCCACGCACGTCTGTTACATCAATGCTGACTTGAGTCGAGAGGTCAGCGTAAAGAAATATAAAATGAAGTCGGTACGGTCACCTGCGTTCCCCAACTGAATTTATCGTCAAAGTGCACAGATGTCAGCAGAGACAACCCGGAGGCTCGATTTCTTGTGGGCATTCACAGTAAATACAAAGAAACAAAAAAAAATCAAAAAACAATAAATATTGAGAACGTGAGATGAAGCGTCCTTGAAAGTGAGTCCATAGGTTGTGTGAACAGCTCAGTGTTGGGGTGAGTGAAGGTGAGTCATGTTACCCTGCTTGGTTCAAGAGCCTGATAGTCGAGGGGTAATAACTGTTCCTGAACCTGGTGGTGTGGGTCCTGAGGCTCCTGTACCTCCTTCCTGATGGTTGAGGGGTAATAACTGTTCCTGAACCTGGTGGTGTGGGTCCTGAGGCTCCCGTACCTCCTTCCTGATGGTTGAGGGGTAATAACTGTTCCTGAACCTGGTGGTGTGGGTCCTGAGGCTCCCGTACCTCCTTCCTGATGGTTGAGGGGTAATAACTGTTCCTGAACCTGGTGGTGTGGGTCCTGAGGCTCCCGTACCTCCTTCCTGATGGTTGAGGGGTGATAACTGTCCCTGAACCTGGTGGTGTGGGTCCTGAGGCTCCCGTACCTCCTTCCTGATGGTTGAGGGGTAATAACTGTCCCTGAACCTGGTGGTGTGGGTCCTGAGGCTCCTGTACCTCCTTCCTGATGGTTGAGGGGTAATAACTGTCCCTGAACCTGGTGGTGTGGGACCTGAGGCTCCCGTACCTCCTTCCTGATGGTTGAGGGGTAATAACTGTCCCTGAACCTGGTGGTGTGGGTCCTGAGGCTCCCGTACCTCCTTCCCGATGGTTGAGGGGTAATAACTGTTCCTGAACCTGGTGGTGTGGGTCCTGAGGCTCCTGTACCTCCTTCCTGATGGTTGAGGGGTGATAACTGTCCCTGAACCTGGTGGTGTGGGTCCTGAGGCTCCTGTACCTCCTTCCTGATGGTTGAGGGGTGATAACTGTTCCTGAACCTGGTGGTGTGGGTCCTGAGGCTCCTGTACCTCCTTCCTGATGGTTGAGGGGTAATAACTGTTCCTGAACCTGGTGGTGTGGATCCTGAGGCTCCTGTACCTTCTTCCTGTTGGCAGCAACGAGAGGAGAGCACAGCTTGTGTGGCTGGGGTCCGTGATGATAGATGCTGCTTTCCTGCGACAGCAGTCCTCGTAAGCGTGCTTACTGGTGGGGTGATATTTACCTACGATTTCCCAGACTGTATCCCAACACACTCCCATCCCAGCAGAATGCAGTATCCCACCATTGTTTATTCAAAGAAAACCAATTTTTCCCTCCGTATTTTTGTCTAAATGTTTGGGTCTGCCCAGTCTCCCTGGCGGTGGCTGAGGTTTCAGTTTCAGACCCAAACATGCCGATAGTCGGATTAGTTGAGCGACGCCTCGGGACTTTTGTTAACTGGGTCACTGAACGCGACAGATTTTCCTGTGTTCCTGTGTTCTGCTTAGAGCTCAGGTGTTCTGCAATACTGAAATGTGGGTGGTAAAGAAAGCTCTCAGCAAAATGATTTACATCACTGGGACATCTCAGCATGAAGCCAGAGGCCAGGAGGTAGTGATTTTCAGGTCTATAGTGTCTGAAAAAGGGTCACATGGAGGATCTGTGTGCCTCGGGCTCTCTGAGAAAGAGGTTTCGTTATTTCTGCTGGCTTCTCAGAACTTCCTTTTTACAGCTGGATATTAACTTTGACAGTCGATTCATTACGGATATTTGATTTGCTTTTGGTGCTCATTAATTGATGACACACTTAACGCCGCTCCTAACCCCGACTTTAGACAGGGTCCATTTTCATTTAACGTTCCCCCGGACCAAGGTGCACGGCACAGTACATATAACTCACACACACAACACATAAAGTATACCGTCAAACGAAACAATGTTCCCCCGGACCAAGGTGCACAACACAGTACATATAACTCACACACACAACACATAAAGTATACCGTCAAACGAAACAACGTTCCCCCAGACCAAGGTGCACAACACAGTACATATAACTCACACACACAACACATAAAGTATACCGTCAAACGAAACAACGTTCCCCCGGACCAAGGTACACAACACAGTACATATAACTCACACACACAACACATAAAGTATACCGTCAAACGAAACAACGTTCCCCCGGACCAAGGTGCACAACACAGTACATATAACTCACACACACAACACATAAACTATACCGTCAAACGAAACAACGTTCCCCCGGACCAAGGTGCACAACACAGTACATATAACTCACACACACAACACATAAAGTATACAGTCAAACGAAACAACGTTCCCCCGGACCAAGGTGCACGACACTGTACATATAACTCACACACACAACACATAAAGTATACTGTCAAACGAAACAACGTTCCCCCGGACCAAGGTACACAACACAGTACATATAACTCACACACACAACACATAAAGTATACCGTCAAACGAAACAACGTTCCCCCGGACCAAGGTGCACAACACAGTACATATAACTCACACACACAACACATAAAGTATACCGTCAAACGAAACAACGTTCCCCCGGACCAAGGTGCACAACACAGTACATATAACTCACACACACAACACATAAGGTATACAGTCAAACGAAACAACGTTCCCCCGGACCAAGGTGCACGACACTGTACATATAACTCACACACACAACACATAAAGTATACTGTCAAACGAAACAACGTTCCCCCGGACCAAGGTACACAACACAGTACATATAACTCACACACACAACACATAAAGTATACCGTCAAACGAAACAACGTTCCCCCGGACCAAGGTGCACAACACAGTACATATAACTCACACACACAACACATAAAGTATACCGTCAAACGAAACAACGTTCCCCCGGACCAAGGTGCACAACACAGTACATATAACTCACACACACAACACATAAAGTATACCGTCAAACGAAACAACGTTCCCCTGGACCAAGGTGCACAACACAGTACATATAACTCACACGCACAACACATAAAGTATACCGTCAAACGAAACAACGTTCCCCCGGACCAAGGTGCACAACACAGTACATATAACTCACACACACAACACATAAAGTATACCGTCAAACGAAACAACGTTCCCCCGGACCAAGGTGCACAACACAGTACATATAACTCACACACACAACACATAAAGTATACTGTCAAACGAAACAACGTTCCCCCGGACCAAGGTGCACAACACAGTACGTATAACTCACACACGCAACACATAAAGTTATATTACCACAGATAAATTAACAAATAAAGAGGTGCATTTATAACACAAGTTAAAAAGTAAACAGTGTAACGTACATGATGTGACCCGGGTGGTGACAGGGAGTTCAGTTGCCAGTGTTTATGGAAACATACAGTGAAATATATTATCGGTGCCAACAACCAACACACATAAGGATCTGCTTGGAGCAGCTCTAGCCCCTCACCTTAAAGCTAAGCAACAAACACTCAAAATGCTAGAGGAACTCAGCAGCATCTTGGAAACGTGTACAGCCGACGTCTCAGCCCAAAATGTCGGCCGTACTCTGTTCCGAGACGCCGCCTGGCCTGCTGAACCCCTCCAGCATTTTGTGTGTGAGTGTGTCTGTGTGTGTGTGTGTGTGTGTGTGTGAGTGTGTCTGTGTGTGTGTGTGTGTGTGCCTGTGTGTGAGTGTGTGTGTGTGTGTGTGTGTGTGTGTGTGTGTGTGTGTGTTGCCCTGGATTTCCAGCGTCGGCAGAATCTCTTGTGTTTATTCCTCTCCATAGATGCTGCCTGACTTGCTGAGTTCCTCCTGCACTGTGTATGTGTGTGAGTGTGTGTGTGTGTGTGTGTGTTGCTCTGGATTTCCAGCATCTGCAGAATCTCTTGTGTTTATTCCTCTCCATAGATGCTGCCTGACCTGCTGAGTTCCTCCAGCATTGTGTGTGTGTGTGTGTGTGTGTGTGTGTGTGTGTGTGTGTGTGTCTGTGTGTTGTTCTGGATTTCCAGCGTTGGCAGAATCTCTTGTGTTTATTCCTCTACATAGATGCTGCCTGACCTGCTGAGTTCCTCCAGCACTGTGTATGTGTGTGTGTTGCTCTGGATTTCCAGCGTCTGCAGAACTTCCTCATGCTTGCACGCTCTCCATGTCTGTCACATCCCTCCTTTGAGATTCAAGGTTGTTTAGTGTCCATTTCCAGTACGCGGGTTTAAAGGAGGACGAATTAATTGTTACTCCGGATCTGATGCAGCAGAAAAAAAACACAATAAGACAAAGAACACATTAATAGTAAAAAAACACAATAGATATTAAAATATTAAACACAATAAAATATTTCTGACGAAGGGTCCCGGCCTGAAACGTCGACTGTAACCTCTTCCTAGAGATGCTGCCTGACCTGCTGCGTTCACCAGCAACTTTGATGTTTGTTGCATAAATATTAATGTATAAGATAGCGAATATTCGTTGATTGTATGCCCATCAGAGTGCCCACCAGAACCGCAGACTGTACTCCATTTGAAGTTTGGCCAGTAATTTACGAAGCTAGGGCATTTGTTCCTGTATTCGGCGCCCTGACGAAAGAATGCCAGTATCCCAATGGCCTTGTTAACCGCGTCATCTGCCTAAGCTGCCATTACAGAGACTTGGCTGCCACAAGGGCAGGAATGGCTGCTGGATGTTCCTGGGTTTAGGTAGATAGATACTGTGTCATCTCTCTGATATAGTGGTGTCAAGAAAACAACCTTTCCCTCAATGTTGAAAAAAACAAAGGAGCTGGTTGTGGACGACAGGAGGAACGGAGACGGGCTAACCCCTATCGACATCAATGGCTCTGGGGTTGAGAGGGTGAACAGCTTTAAGTTCCTTGGCCTGCATATCACCGAGGACCTCACGTGGTCTGTACATACCAGCTGTGTGGTCGAAAAGGCACAACAGCACCTCTTTCACTTCAGACAGTTGAGGAAGTTTGGTATGGGCCCCCAAATCCTCAGAACTTTCTACAGGGGCACAATTGAGAGCATCCTGACTGGCTGCATCACTGCCTGGTACGGGAACTGTACCTCCCTCAGTCGCAGGACTCTGCAGAGAGTGGTGCGGACAGCCCACAACACCTGTAGGTGTGAACTTCCCACGATTCAGGACATTTACAGAGACAGGTGTGTAAAAAGGGCCCGAAGGATCACTGGGGACCCGAGTCACCCCAACCACAAACTGTTCCAGCTGCTACCATCCGGGAAACGGTACCACAGCATAAAAGCCAGGACCAACAGGCTCCGGGACAGCTTCTTCCACCAGGCCATCAGACTGATTAATTCACGCTGATTTGCGTGTACTCCATATTACACTGACTGTTCTATTTATTGTAAATTATTATAAGTTACTATGATCGCTCATTTAGACAGAGACGTGACGTAAAGATTTTTACTCCTTGTGTATGTCAAGGATGTGAGAAGTAAAGTCAGTTCAATTCAGTTCAAAACTTTATTGATCCCAAGGGAAATTGTGGTGTCACAGTAGCATTGCAAGTGCACAGATGTACAAGTGTTAGGAGAGAAGTAGGAAAGAATTAAAACAGTCTAACGGGAGGGCGTCATCACTCGCCCGGCTATAGGTTGACTCATTCTAGAGCCTAATGGCCAAGGATAAGAAAGACCTCCTCCAGCAGTCTTTGGAGCAGCGTAGTTGTCTTAGGTGTCTCCGCAGGGACGGGGGGGTATAAGAGGTGAGAGAGTGTCATTGCTAATCACGGCTGCAGAAAGGGATGGCGTCGTGGAGGGGTTGTCTACTGAGTCAGCGTGGGCGGGAGTCGGAAAATGGAAAAGCGGAATCACTCCTTTGGAAGTGCTCTGCAGATTCCGTAATAGGGACACTGAGGGGCAGGCCAGGAGGCGGATCTTGGAAAGGTGGGAAAATAGCCCTGTTTCCCACCTCTGGCCAATGCTGCCTCAGTCCAGTGGAAGAGCCGGTAGAGCCTTGGCACAAATTTTTACTTTTGGATCAGGGTGCGGACAGGATTATCCAGCAATTGCTGCTGGAAAACGAATTTCTGCAGAAAGCTGTGGAAAACGGCCGTGTAATTCTTGCAAGATGCTTATTGTCTAGGCTCCCGTACTTTGGAAGGGTTTAAGAGACGGTGTACTCATATACCAGTATTAATGAAGAATCCAAGTTCAGGCAAAACTGGTAAAAAGATCAGTCAAAGTGGAAATTCAGGCCTGAAGTTCTAATCCCTATGACTCAGTTCTAGTTCCACTCTTCAACAGCCCCAACCACCACTACCTTATCATTTCCTGTCAGAGTCACCTCATGCACAAACTAGCATCACTTTATGGACGTACAATCCATCTGTGCATGTAAGCTACCTTATGTATTTATATTTTTTTTAATATCTTTTGTGATTGTTTTGTGCTGCATCAGTTCCGGAGTAATAATCATTTTGTTCTCCTTTACACTTGCGTACAGAAAATGACATTGAGCAGTCTTAAATCTTGAGTCCCACCGTGCTGCTTGCAGAATTTTAGTCTGTTTCTGTATGGAAAAAAAAAATCAAGAAGTAAAAAGATGTCATCTGTAAAAGTGACCATAAAACAGCAGATTCAAACTGCCTGGTAGTTGTACAATTCCTCATGTCCTTTACGGACATCACTGTCTGGTATGGAGGGGCTACTGCACAGGACAGAAAGAAGCTGCAGAGGGTTGTAGATCTAGTCAGCTCCACCTTGGGCACTAGCCTTCAAAGTACCCAGGACATCTTCAGGGAGCGGTGTCTCAGAAAGGCAGCGTCCATTATTAAGGACCTCCAGCACCCAGGGCATGTCCTTTTCTCATTGTTACCATCAGGTAGGAGATACAGAAGCCTGAAGGCACACACTCAGTGATTCAGGAACAGCTTCTTCCACTCTGCCATCCGATTTCAAAATGGACATTGAACCTCTGGACACTAACTCACTTTTTAAAAAATATACAGTATTTTTGTTTTTGCACTTTTAAAAAATCTATTCAATATACGAAGTTTTATTTCTTAGTTTTATTTTTTTCTCTGCTAGATTATGTATTGCATTGAACTGCTGCTGCTAAGTTAACAAATTTCACATCACATGCCGGTGATAATAGACCTGATTCTGATTCTGACAACATGCTGGTCAATCAGGTTTATGAGTGATTGTAGTCCCACAATCACCTTGTTGACTCTCAAAGCCCAAGATCAATTGCATCAAGCCTCAATCTGCGTCTGTCTTCTCTCAGGGCAACACAACACCCCTCTCCCCAGCACGGTTGCGTTCTGTCCAGTAAATAAGTCCAAAAAAAACATAGGAGCACAATTAGGCCATTCAGCCCATCAAGATTGCTCTACCATTCCATCCCGGCTGATTTACTATCCCTCTCAACCCCATTCTCCTGCTTCCCCCCTGTAAACTTTGACATTCTATCTCATCAAAAACCTATCGACCTCTGCTTTAAATATACCCAATGACTTAGCCCCTCCAGCCGTTTGTGGCAATTCCACAGATTCATCCCCCTCTGGCTGAAGAAATTCCTCCTCATCTCTGTTCTAAAGTGACGTCCCTCTATTCTGAGACTATGCCTGCTGTCCGGGACTTCCCCCCACTGTAGGAAACATCCTCTTCACCTCCACTCTCAAAGTTCAAAGGTGGTAACTAGGCCTTTCAATGTTCGATACGTTTCAATGAAATCCCCCTTCGTTCTTCTAATCTCCAGCAGCTACAGAGCCGCCAAATGCTCCACACCCATCAACGCTTTCATTCCCGGGATCACTCTCGCGAGTCTTCTCTGGGGCCCTCTCTCTCTGTCCGACGCCAGCACGTCTATTGTTAAATCCGGGGCCCAAAATTGAAATCTGACGAATGCCTACTGTGGCCAACGCAATCGGTGGCATTGCATCAGCTTCATCTTGGTGCACGCGCTCGCTTGCTCTGGTTGGCAGCTGGTTCAATGCACGGCAGCGAAGCGGCCAGCGGCCCCAGCAAGCCGGGTTCCATTCGCAACACCACCTGTAAGGAGTTTGTACGTCCTCCCCGTAACTTTTAGTCCTTTTAGCACTTTTAGTAACAGACAAAGACAACTGCACTGCTCCAAAGAGCGATAAATGAGGTCATTCTTACCCTCGGCTGTTAGGTCTCTATAATGAGTCAAACTATAGCCGGGGGAGTGATGACCCCCGCCCCCCCCCCCCCCCCGCTAGACTGTTTGACGGAACTTATTTCTTATTCTTTCTTACTTCTAATATTTGTATATCTGTGCATTTGTAATGCTACTGTGACTCTGTAATTTCCAGTCAGATCAATAAAGTATCTCTCTCTCTCTCTGATAGTAAAGGGGTGGCAATGGGGAGAATGGGCCACCTTAGAGGTCAGTGGGGCTGCCGTGTCTTGAGCTGCAGGAGGTGGGTGGGAACTTTGTTAAGGAATGACGTTTATTGAGGAGGAAATTGTAGCTGCTCAGGGGAATTAGAACTGCGCGGGCTTGCTTTGCAGGGCCTTCACGTTACCGGGGATTGCTTGCAGCCTCTCAGCGCATTAAGAAGCCTGACCACGTGCAACTCGGAGTTTGTGGGAGGCCTTTGCAGAGATAGTTCCTTCGCTGCTGTCCGCTGGCGAGGTGTCTGGAAGGTGACTAACGTTGCTCCGTTGTTTAAACGGGCGGGGATCTACATCTCGGTCGGTCTGACGTCAGTAGTGGAGGGGGTTCTGAGGGACAGGACCTGCCGACCTCTGGGTGGATAGAGGCTGGGGTTAGCGTGGCCTTGCGTGTGGGAGGCCGTGCTTGCTGAAGTTTCAGATCTTCGGAAGAATTGACCGGCGACGTAGACGTGGGTAGGGCACTGGATACTGCTTATTTGGGCGTCAGCAAAGTCTTCGACGAGGATTCACATGGTGGGCTGGTCTGCAAGGCTCGATGGAGATAGTCATAGTCATACTTTATTGATCCCGGGAGAAATTGGTTTTCGTTACAGTTGCACCATAAATAATAAATAGTAATAGAACCATAAATAGTTAAATAGTAATATGTACGTTATGCCAGGAAATAAGTCCAGGACCAGCCTATTGGCTCAGGGTGTCTGACCCTCCAAGGGAGGAGTTGTAAAGTTTGATGGCCACAGGCAGGAATGACTTCCTATGACGCTCTGTGCTGCATCTCGGTGGAATGAGTCTCTGGCTGAATGTACTCCTGTGCCCACCCAGTACATTATGTAGTGGATAGGAGACATTGTCCAAGATGGCATGCAACTTAGACAGCATCCTCTTTTCAGACACCACCATCAGAGAGTCCAGTTCCATCCCCACAACATCACTGGCCTTACGAATGAGTTTGTTGATTCTGTTGGTGTCTGCTACCCTCAGCCTGCTGCCCCAGCACACAACAGCAAACATGATAGCACTGGCCACCACAGACTCGTAGAACATCCTCAGCATCGTCCGGCAGATGTTAAAGGACCTCAGTCTCCTCAGGAAATAGAGACGGCTCTGACCCTTCTTGTAGACAGCCTCAGTGTTCTTTGACCAGTCCAGTTTATTGTCAATTCGTATCCCCAGGTATTTGTCGTCCTCCACCATGTCCACACTGACCCCCTGGATGGAAACAGGGGTCACCAGTACCTTAGCTCTCCTCAGGTCTACCACCAGCTCCTTAGTCTTTTTCACATTAAGCTGCAGATAATTCTGCTCACACCATGTGACAAAGTTTCCTACCGTAGCCCTGTACTCAGCCTCATCTCCCTTGCTGATGCTTCCAACTATGGCAGAGTCACCCGAAAACTTCTGAAGATGACAAGACTCTGTGCAGTAGTTGAAGAGATGTCTGGAGGGAGCTGGCCAGGTGGGTTCAAAACTAGCTCGGAGCTAGGAGGCAGGGGGTAGTTCCTCGGTGTGGAGACCAGGGAATAGCGGTGTGCCTCGGGTCGGTGTTGGGACCCTTGTTCGTCATCACTTAATGTAAAAGGTGATTTGTGCGCGGACACACAAGGCTTCGTCGGTCAGTTTTTGTGGATGACGTGAAATTAGGAGGTGATGTTGGTCGTCGTAGACCGGGGGGGGGGGGGGGGCGGTGTGGGGGTGGTCTTGCCCCGTTAGGGAAATGGGCTGAGGAATGGCAAATGGATTTCAATACAGAGAAGTGTGAGGTGATACGGTTTGGGAAGCCAAGCTAGTAAAGGACTTACGCTATGAATGGTGAGGCACTAGGGTGTGAAATGGAACAGATACAAGCTAAAGTCATTGAAAAGTACAGCACAGAAACAGGCCCTTTGGCCCATCCAGTCCACTGCAAGACCATTTAAACAGCCTGCTCCCATTGACCTGCACCGGGACCATAGCCCTCCACACCCCTACCATCCCTATACCTATCCAAACTTCTCTTAGACGTTGTAACCGAGCTCGCCTGCCCCACCTGCACTGGCAGCTCGTTCAACTCTCTCACCCACCCTCCGAGTGAAGAAGGCTTCCCCTCATGTTCCCCTTAAACTTCTCACCTTTCACCCTTAACCCACGACCTCTGGTTGTCGTCCCACCCAACCTCAGTGGAAAAAGCCTGCTTGCATTCACTCTATCTGTACCCCTCATAATTTTGTATATCTCTATCAAATCTCCTCTCAGTCTCCTACGTTCTAAAGAATACAGTCAGAACCTGTTCAATCTTTCTCGTAACTCAGGTCCCCCAGACCTGATAACATCTTTCTCCGTACTCTTTCAGCCTTGTTTATATCTTTCCTGTCGGTAGGTGACCAAAACTACACACAATACTTCAAATTAGACCCCGCCAACATCCTTTACAACTTCAACATAACATCCCAGCTCCTGTACTCAGTACTTTGATTTATGAAGACTAATATGCCAAAAGCTTTCTTTACGACCCTTCTACCTGTGACAGCACTTTCAATGAACTATGGACCTGCATTCCCAGATCCCTTTGTGCTACCACACTCCTCAGTGCCTGACCGTTCGCTGTGTAAGGCGTAGCCTGGTTTGGGTTGCAACTGGTGATGGAAATGGCATTTAGTCAGGGCATTGAGTATAGGAGTTGAAACATTTATATTGCAGTCGCATTGTTGACCTTTTGTCAACAGAACGAGGTTAGGAAACTCATGGCACAACTTGTAATTAATCTAAGCTTGCACCTTATTGTCTCTGCACAAACAACGACGTAACTATGTTGACCCCAGGCCAACAGCTTAGAACATGAATTCTACTGCCCCCTCTGTGCCAATACTCACCCAGACACCTTGTCCAATTTATGACACCGAAACAGGGGATCGCCCTTGGCCAGACGATTTACCCTTTCTTCGCCCAGTCCCTGACGTGAGGGTTCTTCCTTGCGACGGTGATTTTCCTGAGCTGTTTCTGTCAGCAGGCTCGAAGTGTCCATTTTTATACTTGTTCCTTACCAATTCAAATTATTGCACTCCAGTGTCATTGGCTGTAGGTCATCTGATTGACCTTTAACCCCCTTTTTTATTGGCTCTGCTCCAGGCCAGCATCCATTTATGGCTCTTTGTTCTCTTCAGTAACCAGCTCGAATCACTCCAACCCCAGCATTCACCGACCTGCACATTACGTCCAACCAGAGCACATCTCACAAATAACTTCGGAAACGGTCTCCAGTCCAGCAGATGACCTGTTGCATCATTGTGTCTCCTTTAAAAGAAAACCGAGCAAATTCATCTCACAAAATGGAGGATGTAAAACAGCGCCACAAAATGGCAGCCTCCATCTCCAAGCACATGGCCAGGAACAAAGACAATTGGTCTGCCTGCTTCCAATGTCCCTGACCCATTCGAGTTCAACATTTTCTTCCTTATTTTAAATCCTCCATGGCCAACATTGCATTTGCCTCTTTTACCACTGTTTGTGAGAGAAACAGATCAGGTGGACAGTAATTGTCTTTTCCCCGGAGTGGGGAAGTCCAAAACCAGGGGACGAGAGTTTAGGGTGAGAGGGGAAAGATTTAAGAGGGATATTAGGAGCACGTTTTTCACTTAGAAGGTGTTGAGTGTATGGAAGAAACTGCTAGAGCAGGGGGTTTCCAATCAGGGACCCCTGCCAGTAACCGTGCAGATACCCCTGTACCAGAGGAAGTAGTTGAGACAGGTACACCAGTATCATTTGAAAAGCATTCGGACAGGTACGTGTGGGAGGGTTGGACTTGGAGGCCAAGCCAAACGCAATGTCCACCCATCCAAAACCAGGGAACTGGGAATAGATGTTTGGAATTGAGCAGGAATGTCAGGGATTGCCTGTTCACTATGGGGAATTGAGCACGAATGTCAGTGTTTGCCTCACCACCACGGTAAATGGAGCAGGAATATCGGGTTTCCCTCTCCACCACGGGGAATGGAGCAGGAATATCGGGTTTCCCTCTCCACCACGGGGAATGGAGCAGGAATATCGGGTTTCCCTCTCCACCACGGGGAATGGAGCGGGAATATTGGGTTTCCCTCTCCACCACGGTGAATGGAGTACGAATGTCAGGGTTTGTCTCCCCACCACGGGGAATGGAGCAGGAATATCGAGTTTCCCTCTCCACCACGGGGAATGGAGCACGAATGTCAGGGTTTGTCTCCCCACCACAGGGAATGGAGCACGAATGTCAGGGTTTCCCTCCCCACCACGGGGAATAGAGCAGGAATGTCAGGGTTTCCCTCTCCACCACGGGGAATGGAGCAGGAATATCGGGTTTCCCTCACCACCACAGGGAATGGAGCAGGAATGTCAGGGTTTCCCTCTCCACCACGGGGAACTGAACAGGAATATCGGGTTTGCCTCCCCACCACAGGGAATGGA
The DNA here is from genome assembly GCF_030028105.1 of Mobula birostris. Classification (NCBI taxonomy): domain Eukaryota; kingdom Metazoa; phylum Chordata; class Chondrichthyes; order Myliobatiformes; family Myliobatidae; genus Mobula; species Mobula birostris. The sequence continues at coordinate 52,240,033 of NC_092389.1, read as the reverse complement.
GCAGGAATATCGGGTTTCCCTCCCCACCACGGGGAATGGAGCAGGAATATCAGGTATCCCTCTCCACCACAGGGAATGGAGCAGGAATATCGGGTTTCCCTCTCCACCACGGGGAATGGAGCAGGAATGTCAGTGTTTGCCTCTCCACCACGGGGAATGGAGCACGAATGTCAGGGTTTCCCTCCCCACCACGGGGAATGGAGCAGGAATGTCAGGGTTTCCCTCTCCACCACGGGGAATGGAGCAGGAATATCGGGTTTCCCTCACCACCACAGGGAATGGAGCAGGAATGTCAGGGTTTCCCTCTCCACCACGGGGAACTGAACAGGAATATCGGGTTTGCCTCTCCACCACGGGGAATGGAGCAGGAATATCGGGTTTCCCTCCCCACCATGGGGAATGGAGCAGGAATATCAGGTATCCCTCTCCACCACGGGGAATGGAGCAGGAATATCGGGTTTCCCTCTCCACCACGGGGAATGGAGCAGGAATGTCAGTGTTTGCCTCTCCACCACGGGGAATGGAGCAGGAATGTCAGGGTTTCCCTCTCCACCACGGGGAACTGAGCAGGAATATCGGGTTTCCCTCACCACCATGGGGAATGGAGCAGAAATGTCAGGGTTTCCCTCTCCACCACGGGGAATGGAGCACGAATGTCAGTGTTTGTCTCACCACCACGGGGAATGGAGCAGGAATATCGGGTTTCCCTTACCACCACGGGGAATGGAGCACGAATATCGGGTTTCCCTCTCCACCACGGGGAATGGAGCAGGAATATCGGGTTTCCCTCTCCACCACGGTGAATGGAGCAGGAATATCGGGTTTCCCTCTCCACCACGGGGAACTGAGCAGGAATATCAGGGTTTGCCTCTCCACCACGGGGAATGGAGCAGGAATATCGGGTTTCCCTCTCCACCACGGGGAATGGAGCAGGAATGTCAGTGTTTGCCTCTCCACCACGGGGAATGGAGCACGAATGTCAGTGTTTGTCTCACCACCACGGGGAATGGAGCAGGAATATCGGGTTTCCCTTACCACCACGGGGAATGGAGCACGAATATCGGGTTTCCCTCTCCACCACGGGGAATGGAGCAGGAATATCGGGTTTCCCTCTCCACCACGGGGAATGGAGCACGAATATCGGGTTTCCCTCTCCACCACGGGGAATGGAGCAGGAATATCGGGTTTCCCTCTCCACCACGGGGAATGGAGTACGAATGTCAGGGTTTCCCTCTCCACCACGGGGAATGGAGCAGTGTCTCTCGGTGTAAAGGAGCAGGAAGTGTTATCTGCATTACTGTGTCCATCGGTGTGAAGGAAGGGAAGCATTGTCTGCATTATCGTGTTACCCCGATGGCTGTCATTTCTGCTTTCTGCACAGATCCGCGTGCGGCCCCCGGCCTCCCCTGCTTTCAGACAGATTCAGCTGATCCGAGGCCAACACCCGCACCTGTAAATTGTGTTTGAGCAAGGGGCTAAAGTTAACTAATTCCTGTGGCACCCCATGGCACTGAAACATCAATACTTTTAGTTGTTGGAATAGGATGTCGTGGGAGAGAGAAGAGGCTGAATTTGGTCAGATTCACTACTGATTTCCCTCACCGCATTTGAATTCAAATTTTCGAACGTTCTCACACCGTCAGTCCTTCACAATGTCTCCCTTGGCTTGTTGGCTGCTGGAATTGTGCGGTTTCACTGAGCTGCTGGGCAGGTCCAGGCGAATCGCAATCCGAATTTGGTTTTATTGTCTCTGGCGCGTGTTGGGAAATATGCTGTTCTGCAGGAGGCAGGTTGTACAGTGAGTCGCAGGTGGGAGGGTTTGTTTCTATCAATAGACAGGCCGCAGAGATGCTCAAACTAGCTTTGTATCCCTATCAGATCTGCCCCCTCCATTGACTCTTTTAACTCCAGGCTCAAAACCCCCCCATTGATTCTTTTAAATCCAGCCTCAAAACTTACCTTTATTCACTAGTGTTTCAATCTTCCTGATGTGCCTGATTTTTGGCTCATGTGTTGTTTATTCTGTGCCTATGAGCTGTGTGCCCTGTTGTTTATATCTGTGTTTCTTGTATTTGTGATTTTAGCTACCTGTTATGGATTGTACAGCACTTTGGTCAACATGGGTTGTTTTTAACATCTTTAACACCTGCCGGACGATGCTGAGGATGTTCTACGAGTCTGTGGTGGCCAGTGCGATCATGTTTGCTGTTGTGTGCTGGGGCAGCAGGCTGAGGGTAGCAGACACCAACAGAATCAACAAACTCATCCGTAAGGCCAGTGATGTTGTGGGGATGGAACTGGACTCTCTGACGGTGGTGTCTGAAAAGAGGATGCTGTCCAAGTTGCATGCCATCTTGGACAATGTCTCCCATCCACTACATAATGTACTGGTTGGGCACAGGAGTACATTCAGCCAGAGACTCATTCCACCGAGATGCAGCACAGAGCGTCATAGGAAGTCATTCCTGCCTGTGGCCATCAAACTTTACAACTCCTCCCTTGGAGGGTCAGACACCCTGAGCCAATAGGCTGGTCCTGGGCTTATTTCCTGGCAAAATTTACATATTAGTATTTAATTATTTATGGTTTTATTACTATTTATTATTTATGGTGCAACTGCAATGAAAACCAATTTTCCCCAGGATCAATAAAGTATGACTATGACTATTACTATGACTAAATGTGCTTTATAAATAAATTTGACATGACTTGACTTGTAGAAGGAAAATTGTCCTAGAGCGTAAAGGAGTGCCTTTCAGATAATATCATCCACATACATATATACTCTTTTTGGGAGAAATAGCTGGATAATGTTTTCTGTAGTCGAATCCTAGAGTCCGAAAAAAAAATCAATGAATATAGTGCAGTGGACCTTTTTCCAACTTCATAGTAAGTTTACTTTCAAAGTACAAAGTATCATGTACAACCCTGAGATTCGTTCTCTTGTGGGCAGTCACTGTAAGTACAAAGAAACACAACAGAATCGATGAGAGACCGCACCCAATAGGACAGACAGACAACCAACTGCACAAGCACAAAAAAAAAAGCAATATATATCAGGATCATGAGTTGTGGAGTCAGTCCAGTGTTGGGGTGAGTGACGTTATCCCCCCTGGTTCAAAAGCCTGATGGTTGAGGGGTAATAACTGTTCCTGAACCTGGTGGTGTGGGTCCTGAGGCTCCTGTACCTCCTTCCTGATGGTTGAGGGGTAATAACTGTTCCTGAACCTGGTGGTGTGGCTCCTGAGGCTCCTGTACCTCCTTCCTGATGGTTGAGGGGTAATAACTGTTCCTGAACCTGGTGGTGTGGGTCCTGAGGCTCCTGTACCTCCTTCCTGATGGTTGAGGGGTAATAACTGTTCCTGAACCTGGTGGTGTGGGTCCTGAGGCTCCTGTACCTCCTTCCTGATGGTTGAGGGGTAATAACTGTTCCTGAACCTGGTGGTGTGGGTCCTGAGGCTCCTGTACTTCCTTCCTGATGGTTGAGGGGTAATAACTCTTCCTGAACCTGGTGGTGTGGGACCTGAGGTTCCTGTACCTCCTTCCTGATGGTTGAGGGGTAATAACTGTTCCTGAACCTGGTGGTGTGGGTCCTGAGGCTCCTGTACCTCCATCCTGATGTTTGAGGGGTACTAACTGTTCCTGAACCTGGTGGTGTGTCCCCTGAGGCTCCTGTACCTCCTTCCTGATGGTTGAGGGGCAATAACTGTTCCTGAACCTGGTGATGTGGGTCCTGAGGCTCCTGTACCTCCTTCCTGATGGTTGAGGGGTAATAGCTGTCCCTGAACCTGGTGGTGTGGCTCCTGAGGCTCCTGTACCTCCTTCTTGATGGTCGAGGGGGTAATAACTGTTCCTGAACCTGGTGGTGTGGGTACTGAGGCTCCTGTACCTCCTTCCTGATGATTGAGGGGTAATAACTGTTCCTGAACCTGATGGTGTGGGTCCTGAGGCTCCTGTACCTCCTTCCTGATGGTTGAGGGGTAATAACTGTTCCTGAACCTGGTGGTGTGGGTCCTGAGGCTCCTGTACCTCCTCCCTGATGGCAGCAGTGAGAAGAGAACGTGCCCGGGGTGGTGGGGGCCCTCAATGATGGATGCTGCTTTCTAGCAACAATGCTCTGTGTAGGTGTGCTCAATGGTGGGGAGGGCTTTACCCGTGTTGGACTGGGCCGTATCCACTACTTTTTGTATTGGGTTTAGCCCAGTTTGTTGGGTGGAGGATAAATATTTCCTGTAACATACAGGGCTACCAGCTTGTGCACCTCTCCCTCCCCCCACCTTCTGTTTCCAGCCCTGACAAAAGGTCTCGTCCTGAAACCTTGGCTGTTTATTCCTCTCCATAGATGCTGCCTGAAGTGTCTTGGGCGCACATATATCGCTCGGGTTTTGGACAGGACTGCATTGGTCAACGTGGAGCGGAGAGCGAGTTTGTGAACCTGGCGGGAGTAAAGGATGTTGGGAATGGCGAGGGTGGAGCGCCCGTGGGAGGGGTGTGGGGACGGGTGGCAGAGAAAGAGAATCGGGGTAGGGGTGTAGACACACCCAGCCCTGAGACACCAAACAAGGTCATTTGATCCCAAACAATTGGTTTATTGATTATTACAGATCGTCTGTCTGGTGCTCCCCACTCCCTTCCCCTTTTTCCCTCTCCCTGCCTCCTCTTCCCACTCTCAGTCCCCAGTAGAGACCCAGATCAGAATCAGGTTTATCATCACTCATGTATGTCATGAAATTTGTTTTTTTTTTTCGCAGCAGTATAGTGCAATACATAAAATTCCTACAACTCCCTAACTGTATATATGTGCCTTGGACTTTTCCAAAGTGCAGAATATCAGAAAATATGATCCAGAAGAATTCTGTAAAAAAATATACTCTTGGCTTGCCAGCAGTTGCTAAAGTACTGACAAATAATTGGCAGCTTTTTGTTTAATTATTGAATGGACATTGGCTTTGAAATATTAAAGAAGAGGGCATTGGACTTGCATGTTTTGGCTTGGTAGCAACCCAATGATGGGAAAAGCTTGAATTATTCTTGCAAACACGAGGAATTCTGCAGATGCTGGAAGTTCAAGCAACACACATCAAAGTTACTGGTGAACGCAGCAGGCCAGGCAGCATCTCTAGGAAGAGGTACAGTCGACGTTTCAGGCCGAGACCTTTCGTCAGGACTAACTGGGGAAAGGTCTCGGTCTGAAACGTCGACTGTACCTCTTCCTTGAATTATTCTTGGCGTGCTTCTGTGTCTTGTCGTGATTGGGGCACCACGGTAACGTAGCGGTAAGTCCAACCGCTAGGTCAGAGTTCAATCCCAGTGTCCTCTGTAAGGAGTCTCTACGCCCCCTCCCCCCGTGACTGCAGAGGTTTCCTCTGGGTGCTCTGGTTTCCTCCCACAGTAGGTTAGCTGTAAAAGGTCCTGTAATCAGGACAGGAGTAAGTCAGGGGCTTTCTGGGGGGGGGGGTGCAGCTTGAAGGGCAGAATTGTCCTGTTCCGCCCTGTATCTCTAAATAATTATTAAAAGATAAATTGAATGACGCTGAAAGTGACACGTACAAAATGATCTGGATGATGGGATGGTAAATTGGATGAGTAAGTATGCAGATGATACTAAGATACGTGGAGTTGTGGATAATGAAGTAGGTTTTCAAAGCTTGCAGAGAGATTTAGGCCAGTTAGAAGAGTGGGCTGAAAGATGGCAGATGGAGTTTAATGCTGATAAGTGTGAGGTGCTACATTTTGGTAGGACTAATCAAAATAGGACATACATGGTAAATGGTAGGGCATTGAAGAATGCAGTAGAACAGAGGGACCTAGGAATAATGATGCATAGTTCCCTGAAGGTGGAATCTCATGTGGATAGGGTGGTGAAGAAAGCTTTTGGTATGTTGGCCTTTATAAATCAGAGCATTGAGTATAGGAGTTGGGATGTAATGTTGAAATTGTACAAGGCATTGGTGAGGCCAAATTTGGAGTATTGTGTACAGTTTTGGTCACCGAATTATAGGAAAGATGTCAACAAAATAGAGGGAGTACAGAGAAGATTTACTAGAATGTTACCTGGGTTTCATCTCCTAAGTTACAGAGAAAGGTTGAACAAGTTGGGTCTTTATTCTTTGGAGCGTAGAAGGTTAAGGGGGGACTTGATAGAGGTATTTAAAATTATGAGGGGGATTGATAGAGTTGATGTGGATAGACTTTTTCCATTGAGAGTGGGGGAGATTCAAACAAGAGGACATGAGTTGAGAGTTAAAGGGCAAAAGTTTAGGGGTAACATGAGGGGGAACTTCTTTACTCAGAGAGTGGTAGCTGTGTGGAACGAGCTTCCAGCAGAAGTGGTTGAGGCAGGTTCGATGTTGTCGTTTAAAGTTAAATTGGATAGATATATGGACAGGAAAGGAATGGAGGGTTATGGGCTGAGTGCAGGTCGGTGGGACTAGGTGGGAGTAAGAGTTCGGCACGGACTAGAAGGGCCGAGATGGCCTGTTTCTGTGCTGTAATTGTTATATGGTTATAAAATGCTGGAGGAACTCGGCAGGTCAGGCAGCATCTATGGAGAGGAATAACCAGCCAACATTTCAGGCCGAGACCTTTTGTCAGGACTGGAGAGGAAGGGGGCAAGGCACCACAGTCAGAAGGTGAGGGGGAGGAAAAGGTGTGCAAGCCGGCCGGTGGAGAGGTGAGACCGGGGGAAGGGAGGGGGTGAATTGAGACACCGGGGGAGGTGATAGCTGGGAAAGGTAAAGGGCTGGAGAGGAAGGAATCTGATCAGAGAGGAGAGTGGACCGTGGGAGAAAGGGAAGGAGGAGGGACACCAGGGGGAGGTGATGGGTGGGAAAGGTAAAGGGCTGGAGAGGAAGGAATCTGATCGGAGAGGGGAGTGGACCATGGGAGAAAGGGAAGGAGGAGGGACACCAGGGGGAGGTGAAGAAGAGGGGAAGGGGGAGGGGATACAATTACAAGAAGCTGGAGAAATCGATGTTCATGCCATGAGGTTGGGGGCTACCCAGATGGAGTATGAGGTGTTGCCTCTCCACCCTGGGAGTGGCCTCACCAAGGCAGAGGAGGAGGTAGCGGGCCGACCTGTCGGAATGGGAACGGGGAATGGGGTTAAAATGGCTGACCACTGGGAACCCCCGCTTGCCGTGGACGGGGGGGGGGGGGTGTCGGCGGTGCTCGGCACTGAAATGTCACCGTGCGCGTTGCCCGGTGAAGTTCGCGGCCTGATCGCTCTCACGGCAAACCGACAGCCGCGGTGGAGCCGGAACTAAAGAGCCTCGTCTTTTTTCAGCGTCAGCTCCGCCAGTCCGACAAACAGCGCCAAGCCGGAATCTGTCAGCAGCCGGCTGGATGAAGGGTTGGATTTGTCGTCCCAGAAGGAGGAATGGGAACTCAGGCCTGGTAAGACGAACTTCACCTGTCCTGCGCTTACTATTTACCACCGGTTCTGTCCGTGAGTGGGGGGAGCGGGGAGAGATTTCTCCTTGGGCAGTGACCATCCGCGCATTGAAACGTATTGTCCACCCGCTCTGGCTTCTGTTCCTTCGACCTATTTGGATAGCAGTAACAGGATCGGTCCGAGTCAGCATGGACTTACGAAGGGGAAATCGTGCTTGACTAATCTTCTGGAATTTTTTGAGGGTGTAACTATGAAAATGGACAAGGGAGAGCCAGTGGATGTAGTGTACCTGTACTTACAGAAAGCCTTTGATAAAGTCCCACATAGGAGGTTAGTGGGCAAAATTAGGGCATATGGTACTGGGGGCAGAGTACTGACATGGATAGAAAATTGGCTGGCTGACAGAAAACAAAGAGTAGCGATTAACAGGTCCCTTTTGGAATGGCAGACGGTGACCAGTGGGGTACCGCAGGGTTCAGTGCTGGGACCGCAGCTGTTTACAATATATATTAATGATTTAGATGAGGGAATTAAAAGTTAGATTAGCAAATTTGCCGATGACACAAAGCTGGGTGGCAGTGTGAAATGTGAGGAGGATGTTATGAGAATGCAGGGTGACTTGGACAGGTTGGGTGAGTGGGCAGATGCAGTTTAATGTGGATAAATGTGAGGTTATCCACTTTGGTAAGAACAGGAAGGCAGATTATTATCTAAATGGATCAAGTTAGGAAAAGGGGAAGCACAATGAGATCTAGGTGTTCTTGTACGTCCGTCACTGAAAGCAAGCATGCAGGTACAGCAGGCTATGAAGAAAGCTAATGGCATGCTGGCCTTCATAACAAGGGGAGTTGAGTATAGGAGCAAAGAGGTCCTTCTGCAGCTGTACAGGGCCCTGGTGAGACCACACCTGGAGTACTGTGTGCAGTTTTGGTCTCAAAATTTGAGGAAGGACATTCTTGCTATTAAGGGAGTGCAGTGTAGGTTCACAAGGTTAATTCCCGGGATGGCGGGACTGTCATATGTCGAAAGATTGGAGCGACTGGGCTTGTATACACTGGAATTTAGAAGGCTGAGAGGGGATCTGATTGAAAAATATAAGATTATTAATGGATTAGACACGCTGGAGGCAGGAAGCATATTCCCACTGATGGGTGAGTCCAGAACCAGAGGCCACAGTTTAAGAATGAGGGGTAGGCCATTTAGAACAGAGTTGAGGAAAAACTTTTTCACCCAGAGAGTGATGGATATATGGAATGCTCTGCCCCAGAAAGCTGTGGAGGCCAAGTCTCTGGATGTTTTCAAGAAAGAGATGGATAGAGCTCTTAAAGATAGCAGAATCAAAGGTTATGGGGATAAGGCAGGAACTGGATACTGATAGTGGATGATCAGCCATGATCACAGTGAACGGCGGTGCTGGCTCGAAGGGCCAAATGGCCTACTCCTGCACCTATTGTCTATTGTCTATTGACCTCGACAGAGCCCGAGGATCACGCGGACCAGGTGACATGCAAATAGCGTCAGTTTTCACAAAGGCTTCCCAGGACGAATGTCCAATTGGACAAGAGCCCGCCCCTCCCCCACCGCACTGAGGTGAGTCCAGGCGACATTAAAAAGAAGATGCAAACACGAGGAAATCTGCAGATGCTGGAAATCCAAGCAACACACACACACACACACACACGCACACACAAAATGCTGGTGAAATCTCTGGGAAGAGGTACAGTGAACGTTTCGGGCCGAGACCCTTCGTCAGGACTTTCTGAAAGAAGAGCTAGTAAGGGATTTGAAAGTTGGAGGGGGAGGAGGAAGATCTGAAATGATAGGAGAAGACAGGAGGGGGAGGGATGGAGCCAAGAGCTGGACAGATGATTGGCAAAAGGGATACGAAGCTGGAGAAGCCACACTCAGGTTGGAGGAACAACACCTTATATTCCGACTGGGTAGCCTCCAACCTGATGGCATGAACATTGTCTTCTCAAACTTCCATTAATATCCCCCCGCTTACCCCATCCCTTATTTATTATTTACTCTTTTTTATTTTTTCCCTTTTTTTCTTTCTTTCTTTTTTCTCTCTCTGTCCCTCTCACTATAACTCCTTGCCCATCCTCTGGGCTCCCTTCCCCCTTCCTCTCTCCCTAAGCCTCCCGTCACATGATCCTCTCCCTTCTCCAGCTTCATATCCCTTTTGCCAATCAACTGTCCAGCTCTTGGCTCCATCCCTCCCCCTCCCGTCTTCTCCCATCATTTCGGATCTCCCCCTCCCCCTCCCACTTTCAAATCTTTGCTATCTCTTCTTTCCGTTCGTCCTGACGAAGGGTCTGGGCCTGAAACGTCGACTGTACCTCTTACTATAGATGCTGCCTGGCCTGCTGCGTTCCACCAGCGTTTTGTGGGTGTTGGTTGAAAAAAAAGACGATGGTTAGGAGGGGGATTGGCCACGCCAGCAGCTGAGGTGGTGGTCCAGGGTGGCAACTGAATTTCGTGACCCCTCGCGGAAGCTGAGGCGACGCGGGGGTGACTCTCCGGTGATCAGTTAGATGTCAGTGTGGGCACGTCACCGTGTTCGCAGCTCCTCGTGAAATACGTGGCTTAATCTTGCATCAGACCATGAGACACAGGAGTAGAATTAGGTCATTCGACCGTAGGCCACCACACTATTCCCCTGTGTTCCCTCTCCCCAGGGAGCTGTGGACTTAGACCCCCATCACCATTCCTCTGACCCCGAAGTGACCCTTTCCTGACACTGGTCAGGATTAGGACTGAACTGAACCGACTTCTTTACATCCATCCTTCAAAATACATGAGGAGTAAAAAATCTTTTTAAAATCTCCGTCTAAATGTGCGATGTGCAATTTATAGTAATTTGTAATAAATAGTATGTGCTACAGGACAGTCAGTGTAACATAGAAATACAGTTGTGTCAGCCTGTCTAATGGCCTGGTGGAAGAAGCTGTCCTGGAGCCTGTTGGTCTTGGCTTTTATGTTTCCCGGATGGTAGCAGCTGGAACAGTTTGTGGTTGGGGTGACTCGGGTCCCCAATGATCCTTCGGGCCCTTTTTGCAGACCTGTCTCTGTAAATGTCCTGAACAGTGGGAAGTTCACATCTACAGATGCGCTGGGCTGTCCGCACCACTCTCTGCAGAGTCCTGCGACTGAGGGAGGTACAGTTCCCGTACCAGGCAGTGATGCAGCCAGTCAGGATGCTCTCAATTGTGCCCCTGTAGAAAGTTCTTAGGATTTGGGGGCCCACACCAAACTTCTTCACCTGTCTGAGGTGAAAGAGGCGCTGTTGTGCCTTTTTCACAGCACAGCCGGTGTGTACAGACCACGTGAGGTCCTTGGTGATGTGTGTGCCAAGGAACTTAAAGCATCTTACCACAAGATGTAGAAGTGGAACCAGGCCATTCAGGCCATCAAGTCTGCTCCACCACCCCATCGTGGCTGACTTATTGTCCCTGTCTACCCGACTCTCTTACCTTCTCCCTGTAACCTTTGACGCCCTGACTAATCAAGAACCTGTCAACATCCGCTTTAAGTGTTCCCAATGGCCTGGCCTCCACAGCTTCCACGGCAATAAATTCCACAGATTCACCACCCCAACCCCGGCTAAAAAAAAAATTCTTCCTCGTCTCCGTTCTAAAGCAGCGTCCCTCTATTCTGAGGCTGTGCTCTCTGATCCTAGACTCCCCACCATAGGAGACAACCTCTCTGCATCCACTCTATCTAGGCCTTTCAGCATTCAATGGGTTTAAATGAGATCCTCCTCCCTCATTCTTCTAAATGCCGGCAAGTGCAGGCTTAGAGCCATCACTCGCTCACCTTCCCTTCCCGAGCCATTCTTCTGAATGACTTCAGAACCCTCTCCAACGTCGATACATCCTGTTAAAATAAAGGGCCCGAAATCGCTCACAATACTCCCAGTGAGGCCTCACCAGTGCCTTATAAAGCCTCAGCTTTCATATTTGGTTTTATATCCTTGCTTTTATATTCTGGTCCTCTTGAAATGAATGCTCACATTGTCTTCCTCACCACCAACTCAACCTGCAAGTTAACCTTTAGGGGATCCTGCACGAGGCCTCCCAAGTCCTTTCGCGCCTCAGACTTGCTCCCTGTTTCAGAAATGGTCTGTGCCTTTATTCCTTCTGCCAAAGTGCTCAACGTTACACTTCCCGGCATTGTATTCCATCTGCCACTTCTTTGCCCGTTCTCCTAGTCCTTCTGTAGCCTCCCTGCTTCCTCAACACCACCCTGCCCCTCCACCTGCCTTGGGTGTCGCCCGTAAGCTTGGCCGCAGAGCCATCGGTTCCACTGTTCAAATCATTGACGTACAACGTGAAAAGAAGCGGTCCCAACACCGACTCGTCACCGGCAGCCAACTCGAACATAGAACAGCACAGAATCAGAATCAGGTTTATTATCGTGACATGAAATTTGTTAACTTAGCAGCAGCAGTTCAATGCAATACATAATCTACCAGAGAAAGAAAAAAATAAATAAAATAAAACATAATAAATAAACAGGTAAATCATTTACGTGTATTGAATAGATTAAAAAATATGCAAAAACAGAAATACTGTGTCTTCAAAAAAGTGAAATGGTGTCGAAAGCTTCAACGTCCATTTGGGAATCGGAATCGGAATCGGAAGGGAAGAAGCTGTTCCTGAATCGCTGAGTGTGTGCCTTCAGGCTCCTGTACCTCCTCCCTGATGGTAACAATGAGAAGAGGGAACGTCCTGGGTGATGGGGGTCCTTAATAATGGACGCTGCCTTCAGGGAGATGTCCTGGGTACTTTGTAGGCCAGTGCCCAAGATGGAGCTGACTAGATTTACAACCCTCTGCAGCTTCTTTCAGTCCTGTGCAGTAGCCCCTCCATACCAGACAGTGATGCAGCCTGTCAGAATGCTCTCCACGGTGCCATCTGTAGAAGTTTTTGATTGTATTTGTTGACATACCTAATCTCTTCAAACTCCTAATGAAGTATAGTTGCTGTCTTGCCTTCTTTATGACTGCATCGATATGTTGGGACCAGGTTAGACCCTCAGAGACCTTGACACCCAGGAACTTGAAACTTTCAACCCACAATGTGGTGCTGAACCTTTAACCTACTCCAAGATCACCCCCACCCTTCCCTCCCAATAGCCCTCCATTTTTCTGTCATCCACATGCCTATCAAAGAGTCCTTTCTTCGAATCTCCTCAAACTGATGGCACCTCACATTAAACGTTTCTGCCCCCGGAGCAAGGTGTTGGCTGTCCACTCTGTCTGTACCTCTCATCATTCGCGTCTCATCCTCTGTGACTCCAAAGAGGAAAGCCCGAGCTTGCTCAAGCTACCTCGGACATCCCCCCCACCCCCCGCCCCATACTTTCCTGCATTCACCTTCAAATTACAGCCCCCGCATATCAGCCATTTCCACCGTGGGAAAATGTCCCACTGGATCTCTGTCTTTTACACAGCTCTCTCGTCATCTCATCCTCCTTCGCTCCAGGGAGAAAAGCCCGAGCTCGCTCAACCTATCCTCATAAGACATGCTGGTAAATCTCTTCTGCAGTGTCTCTAAAGCTTCCACATCCTTCCCATAACGAGGCGACCAGCGCTGAACACAGTATTCCAAGTTTAGATTAGATTATGAGGACACTCAGTCCTCTTTTATTGTCATTTAGTAATCCATGCATTAAGAAATGATACAATATTCCTCTGGTGTGATATCACAAAACACAGGACAGACCAAGACTGAAAAAACTAACAAAAACCACATAATTATAACATATAGTTACAACAGTGCAACAATACCATAACTTGATGAAGAACAGGCCGTGGTCACAGTAAAAAAGTTCAAAGTCTCTCGAAAGTCCCACATCTCACGCAGCCGGGAGAAGGAAGAAAACTCTCCCTGCCATGCCTGACCACAGTCCAACTCTGAGTTGTCCAAATCTTCAAGCCTCTGATCAGCCCTCTGACACCGAGCACCGAGCACCATCTCTATCCGAACGCTTCGACCTCAGCCTTGGTCGCCAGCAGCAGGCAAAGCTGGGGATTTTGGGGCCTTCCCTCCGGAGATTCTCGATCGCCCAGTAACAGCGACAGCGAACTGGGCATTTCAGAAATTTCTCCAGATGTTCCTCTGTGCTTTCACGTCTGTCTCCATCAAATCAGAATTGTTCACAGCCCCTACTTAACAGATACATCATTTCACCAGAGAGCTGCGTCGCGCTGCCATCTTCTCCTCCCGCCTAGTGTGGTCTAACCAGAGTTTTATGGAGCTGCAGTGTTATCTCGTGTAGTGCCCTGGTGTGCATCTTTCCTGTTGTGCTGTCGGTATTTCATTTTGGCAGTTCTGTGAGAGCAGTCTGTCTGCTTTCAGTCTGATCGGGTTACTGTTGAAGATCAGGGACGATGTGGAATGTGTACCGTCCAATTAGCGGGAGGTTTTTCTTGGAGAGGGACAATTTGGGCTTGGGGGCTTTCGTTCGAGAGGAGACGAAGAGAGAATTCGCTGGGGAGAACTGGTCGCAGTCTACGATCTGGTGGGAGACCTGTTTGCTCGAGATGGATTGCGAGCGACGTTCGGAAGGCAATGTGTGTGAGTTTTCATGTTGACCAAGATCCCAGCGCGGGAGTGAGAGTTCAAGATGAGCTCTAACTTGGTGCACGTTTGACTGTTTAATTAGAACGGGCCCTTTTCTTTTTGTTGTTCTTCACTAACCCTTCAGTTAAGATTCATCAATATAATTCCTTTAATCGTATGCAGTGTTCTGTCTGTTATTTCCTGGCGTTAATCTGTAACAGGGTAACAAATAACACAGCACCCACACAAACCGGAGTTTGGGCTGGGATCGGGCACGTCACAATCACACAGGTTTGGCGGGGCTAGAGGTTCTCTTCCCTCAACCCACGTCTCCTGAATTCAGTCCCCCGACTGGCGGAGGCCAACACGCCGTACGCCTTCCTACTGAGGACGAACAGCTCCCCGGGAGTGCAGCAGTCTCCCGTTCTGTCCAGGCACAGCGGGGTTAACTCCCTGCCCGCAGCGTTTTATCAGCGAGGTCGCGGTGATGTGAGCATGGCGCGCTGCCACCTTTGATGAAAAGCTGAACTCTGTCCGTCACGTCGAAACGTTCGGAGAACCGTGGTGGTTGCGTCAAATCAAATGCGCCGGGAGTGCGCTGGCGGTGGGAGGAGGGGCAGCCCGGCAAGCTTGCGGCACCAACGTAGCGCGCCCGCAACTTACTAACCCTGACCCGTGCGTCTTTGGACTGTGGTGGTGGGGGGGAACCGGGAGCACCTGGAGGAAACCCACGCAGTTACGGGACAGAGCGTGCGAACTCCTGGCCGGCAGCGACGGGAATCGGACCCCCCCCCGCCCCCTGATCCGAGAGCCGGCGCTGCAGTGGCATCGTGCCAGCCGCCCCGCGAGACCGTGCCCCCCCCAGTCCTAGCTGCCTTCACAAGACGGTTGAGCTAGGGCGGCAGATGGCAGCCCTTGCTGGTGACGTCCGCGTCCCGTAAGTGATTTGAGTGAGTCGAGAGGAGGCTCACGGGGTCGATTCCGGGAAGGAAGGGGTTAACGTAGGAGGAGCGTTTGGCAGCTTTGGGCCTGTACCCACTGGAATCTAGAATAATGCGTGGGGATCTCATTGGGACATGCCAAATGTTGATAAGGTGGATGTGGAGAGGATGTTTTTTCTGGTGGGGGTTATCCAGAACTAGAGGGCACAGCCTAAAATTGAGGGGCGACTCTTTAGAACAGAGGTAAGGGGGAATATTTTTCTGGGCCAGAGAGTAGTGAATCTGTGGAATGTTCTAGCTCCCACTTTGATACAATGGTTCTCTCAGGTGATGTTATGTCTTAGTTTGGAAAAAATCAGAAGTCGAACTTTTGATCCTCAATTTGACTTTGAGAAAAGGTGGGGCTCTTTTGCCCGCTACTATCATTCGATTTGAGTTAATTAAGATGGTCCCCTTCTGATCCTTGGGTAAATGGATTTGGTTGGCAGATTGATGTCTTTTTTTTTAATGGAAGCTTGTATGGCGTATAGCTCCGGGTTTGTGCTCCAAATGGGTTTTTTTTCCTCGTTTTTTTTGTTTGTTAGTTGGGTTTTTTTTTGTTTCAGTTAGTAGGGTTCACCCATCACCCTCTTAACCCTCCTCCACCCATTAGAGATATTTATCAGGAGCGCTGTGCGCGCAGCGCACTTAGCATCGTTACTGATCCGTCCACCCATCTCTTTGACCCACCCCGACCATCAGGCAGGAGATACTGTAGCATTAGGACAAGGACTGTAAGAATGGGAAACAGCTTCTTCCCTGGGGCCGTAGGACAACTGAGCTCCCTGTCACTGCCGGGGTCTCATCACGTAACAAGCGTCAATAGTGTTATACAGTTTACTTTTTAACTTGTGTCATAAATGCACCTAATTATTTGTTAATTTCTTTGTAGTGATACTACATTATGTGGTGTGTGTGTGTGTGTGTGTATGTGTATAGCTAGGGTGCCTCAGACTTCTTGCACAGTACTGTAGTAATTTTATGTTTTGCACTGTACTGCTGCCACACAGAAAAAAAACAAATTTCACGACATATGTGAGTGATGATAAACCTGATTCTGATACGGGTCTCTGTTGTGGACTGAGAGTGGGAAAAGGGGAAGGGAGAGGGGAATCATGGTTGGGAAAACAGGAAGGGAGGAGGAATCATGGTTGGGAAAAGGAAGGGAGAGGAGGAATCATGGTTGGGAAAAGGGGAAGGGAGAGGGGAATCATGGTTGGGAAAAGGGGAAGGGAGAGGGGAATCATGGTTGGGAAAAGGGGAAGGGAGAGAGGAATCATGGTTGGGGAAAGGAGAAGGGAGAAGGGAATCATGGTTGGGAAAAGGGGAAGGGAGAGGGGAATCATGGTTGGGAAAAGGGGAAGGGAGAGGGGGAATCATGGTTGGGAAAAGAGGATGGGAGAGGGGAATCATGGTTGGGGAAAGGGGAAGGGAGAGGGGAATCATGGTTGGGAAAAGAGGAAAGGAGAGGGGGAATCATGGTTGGGAAAAGGGGAAGGGAGAGGGGAATCATGGTGGGGAAAGGGGGAAGGGAGATGGGGAATCATGGTTGGGAAAAGGGGAAGGGAGAGGGGGAATCATGGTTGGGAAAAGAGGATGGGAGAGGGGAATCATGGTTGGGGAAAGGGGAAGGGAGAGGGGAATCATGGTTGGGAAAAGAGGAAAGGAGAGGGGGAATCATGGTTGGGGAAAGGGGAAGGGAGAGGGGAATCATGATTGGGAAAAGAGGAAAGGAGAGGGGGAATCATGGTTGGGAAAAGGGGAAGGGAGAGGGGAATCATGGTGGGGAAAGGGGGAAGGGAGATGGGGAATCATGGTTGGGAAAAGGGGAAGGGAGAGGGGAATCGTGGTTGGGAAAGGGGAAGCGAGAGGGGAATCATGGTTGGGAAAAGAGGAAGGGAGAGGGGAATCATGGTGGGGAAAAGGGGAAGGGAGAGGGGGAATCATGGTTGGGAAAAGGGGAAGGGAGAGGGGAATCATGGTGGGGAAAAGGGGAAGGAAGAGGGGAATCATGGTTGGGAAAAGGGGAAGGGAGATGGGAAATCATGGTTGGGAAAAGGGGAAGGGAGAGGGGGAATCATGTTTGGGAAAAGGGGAAAGGAGAGGGGAGAGAGCGGTCCCCACTGGATCGAATCCTATGACCGGTTCTCTCCAGCGTCTTTTCTCTTCATCTCCAGCCGAATAAAGACAAAGACCCACATCGGTGTCAGGCACAGAAAAAAACCCACTCCCTCAGCCATCTCTCTTGATTGGATGGCTCACATTCCTAAGCTCCCCTTATCCCTAACAATGACCCAAACACTGCCTCTACAGAAAGACCATTACATGTGAAACCCCTCCGGGTTCCTTGGCTGCATAGGTCCAGGGAAGACACACTCCAGTCCCACCAAACCGGTGAGATTGAGACGGCTGTCCCACTCCAAACCCCTGGTTTGTGTGGATGCCGTGTGATTTGTACCCAGACAGTGCACTGCAATTATATTTATGAATCTTAACTAAAGGGTTAGTAAGAAAAACAAAGAGAAAAGGGCCCATTTTAATTAAAATAGTCAAACGTGCCCAAGTTGGAGCTCAGCGTTTCACCATATTCACCGATCCTCAGTTGATCTTGGCCCCTGGCTTCACCGAATCACTGTCCCACTCCGGGTCGAATCCTACAACTTGTTCTCTCCAGCGTCTTCTCTCTTCATCTCCTGCCGAGCAAAAGCCCCAAGACCAACCTTGGTGCCCCTCACCAGGAAAACCTCCCGCCACCTCCCCCCCCCCCAGTTCCCCACCATCCTGATTGGACGGCACACGTTCCAGATCATCCCTGATCTTCAGCTCAAACCCAAGCAGGCCGAAAGCAGAACAAGCAGCTCTTACAGAAGTGCCAGAATGAAATACCTACAGCATAGCGGTAAAACTGTGAACCAGGGCGTTAGGCGTGAAATACCCTACACCGTTAGCGGTGAAACCTTTGGCAGGGCATTACACGTAGATGCTGCCTGACCTGTTGACTTCTTCCAGCACTTTGTGTGTGTGTGTGTGTGTATGTTGCTCTGGCTTCCCAGTGTCGGCAGGGTGAGCTAAATGGCTCATTAAGCTGATACTTTCTGTTGATCAGGCAATCGGTAGCGATCCAGCACAGGAAGCTGGCAAAAACGCTGCTGCTTTTATAGAAAGAGAAAAAAAGAACCCACAAAGCAGCGAATATAGAACATAATAGTAAGCAATATGACCAGACGGTAAGAAATAGGAGCAGAATTAGATTATGAGAACACTCAGTCCTCTTTTATTGTCATTTAGAAATGCATACGTGCATTAAGAAATGATACAATGTTTCTCCCGAGTGATATCACAGAAAACAGGACAGACCAAAGACTAACACTGACAGAACCACATAATTATAACATATAGTTACAGCAGTGCAAAGCAATACCATAATTTGATGAAGAACAAACCATGGGCACGGTAAAAAAAAAGTCTCAAAGTCCCCGAGTCGAAACAGGACAGCAGTGGCAAAAAGAGGCCCCTTTTCCCCTGCCCACCCTCTCACAGGCGGGTCTCCTGGCAAAGTCCACGACCAAAGTCCGACGACTCGCGAGGACCTGGGTCCCCGGGGATCGGAGGTCCGTGCGAGTCGGGCTTTCAAAGCCGAAATCCACGATGGGCGGTTCCTGTGATTGGAGCCTGATGAGCTTTCTACAGGGGCACGACTGAGAGCATCCTGACTGGCTGCATCACTGCCTGGTACGGGAACTGTACCTCCCTCAGTCGCAGGGCTCTGCAGAGAGTGGTGCGGACAGCCCAGCGCATCTGTAGATGCGAACTTCCCACTATTCAGGACATTTACAGAGACAGGTGTGTAAAAAGGGCCCGAAGGATCACTGGGGACCCGAGTCACCCCAACCACAAACTGTTCCAGCTGCTACCATCCGGGAAACGGTACCGCAGCATAAAAGCCAGGACCAACAGGCTCCGGGACAGCTTCTTCCACCAGGCCATCAGACTGATCAACTCACGCTGACACAACTGTATTTCTATGATCTATTGGCTATCCTGTTGTACATAATATTTATTATAAATATAATCATAATATTTATGATTTATAATTTAAATGTTTAATATTTAGTAATTTTAACTATTTTTAATATTTAATATTTGTAATCCAGGGAGCGGGAAGAGCAGAATCAAATATCACTGTGATGATTGTACGTTCTAGTATCAATTGTTTGGCGACAATAAAGTATAAGATATAAAACTACGATCATTGCACATTTGAACGGAGGTGTAACAAATATTTTTGGTCCTCGTGCATGTGTCGGTGACAACGTCAATTCAGTTCGACGTCTGAGGGCCTGGGAGTCCGGGGCCGAGGTCTAGACGCCCAGACGTGGCCTGTCCTGGGCTTGGAGGTGCGAGGGTTAGAAAGGGGGCTTGTTTGTTGCCTTGTTTTTGTCATTGAAATCCACAACCTCAGATAACTCTCCTGCCTTGCTTTGGTAAGGTGCTGGCCCTTTGGGGGAGAGTGAAAAGGAAGTTACTCAGTGCGTTGTTTTCATCTTAGGAAAAGGACCGGAAAGCACTTTTAGAGAGTGGTGTTCCGGGGGGAAAGTAAACGCCAATGTCTGCAAACGAGGGAATTTATTTTGATTGTTGCATATTCCTTTGGCAGACGACACCGTTGAATCCCCATGGATGTCTACAAACTGTGGGAAGTCGTTCCTGAATGACAGTCAGTCCCTTTGGGAGGACCAGCTGCTGGACCAGCAGGACCAGCTCGGGAAGGAGATGGAGGAAGCCAGGAAGATGATTTCCATCCTACAGGTATGGGGAGTAACACTGCCCCGCTGACTGGTAATTCATTTATATGTACCAAGGCGGGAGTAATTTTAAAATCAGAAACGTCGGCACGTTGAGGTGCTACTGATCTTCACATGGTAGGTGTTGTCAAAGCATCTCGTGTCTGTGAAGTTAAACTCACTGGGCATCGCCACAGTAGCCTTGAGATTACCACAACATCATTACAGCTCAGGAGGGAGGGGGGTGTGGTCGTCAGAGTTCAGAGTCCGTTTCCGGCGTCCTCTGTAAGGGCTCTCTGTATGGAATGCTTGGGTTCCCTCCGAGTGCTGCGGTTTCCGCCCACGGTCCAGAGACGTACCGGTTCGGTTAATAGGTCATTGTGAATAGCCCTGTGATTAGGTTAGGGTAAAATCAGGATTGTCCGGGAGAGGGGTGTTGCGGGTTAGCTGGGGCGGGAACGGCCTATTCCGCACTGTAACGCTAAATAAACAAATAAATAAGCACATAAATTAGACTAGATTATGAGGACGCGCAGTCCTCTTTTATTGTCATTTAGTAGTGCATGCATTAAGAAATGATACAATTTGTTCCTCCAGAATGATATCACAGAAACACAAGACAAACCAAGACTAAAAAAACTGACAAAAACCACATAATTATAACATATAGTTACAACAGTGCAAAGCAATACCGTAACTTGATGAAGAACAGACCATGGGCACAGTAAAAAAAAAGTCTCAAAGTCTCTCGAAAGTCCCATCATCTCACACAGACGGTTGAAGGGAGAAACTCTCGCTGCCATGAACTTCCAGCGCCACAAACTTGCCGATGCAGCACCATTGGAAGCACCGGACCACAGTCCGACTCTGAGTCCGTCCCAAAACTTCGAGCCTCCGACCAGTCCTCTGACACTGAGCACTGAGCACCATCTCTGCCGAGCGCTTCGACCCCGGCCCCGGCAACAGGCAATAGGCAAAGCCGAGGATCTGGGGCCTTTCCCTCCGGAGATTCTCAATCGCACAGTAGCAGCGGCAGCGAAGCGGGCATTTCAGAAGTTTCTCCAGATGTTCCTCCGTGCTTCTCACGTCCGTCTCCCTCAAATCAGGATTGTGTACGGCATCCTACTTAACAAATACGATATCATTTCGGAGCGGCCGCGCACGCTGCGTTGAGCCACCATCTTCTCCTCCCCTCCGTAAATTATCACCCTCCAGTTAGCAGGCACTCGTTAATTCTGGGGCTTTGTGTAACACTGGCTAGTGGCACTTAGAAAATAAAAGTACATCTAGATTAGTTTTATTCAATTCTAAAGATCGAAGTTCAAAGTGCTTTTATTACCAAAAGTACATATATGTTGCCATGTTCAACCCCGAGACCCGTTTTCTGGTGGGCATTCACGGTAAGTACAAGCCATACCGTAGGCTCGAAGACAGGCCACTCTCTACAAGCTACCGGTGTGCAAGAGGCAACAGACTGAGTGAGTACAATGGAAGATCAGTCATAACAATAAATAGACGTCGAGAACGTGAGATGAAGAGCCCTTGAAAGTGAGTCCGTAGGTTGTGGGAACAGTTCAGTGTTGGGGTGAGTGAAGTTGTCCACTCTGGTTCAAGAACCTGATGGTTGAGGGGTAATAACTGTTCCTGAACCTGGTGGTGTGGGTCCTGAGGCTCCTGTATCTCCTTCCTGATGGTTGAGGGGTAATAACTGTCCCTGAACCTGGTGGTGTGGGTCCTGAGGCTCCTGTACCTCCTTCCTGATGGTTGAGGTGTGATAACTGTCCCTGAACCTGGTGGTGTGGGTCCTGAGGCTCCTGTACCTCCTTTCTGATGGTTGAGGGGGTAATAACTGTTCCTGAACCTGGTGGTGTGGGTCCTGAGGCTCCTGTACCTCCTTCCTGATGGTTGAGGGGTAATAACTGTCCCTGAACCTGGTGGTGTGGGTCCTGAGGCTCCTGTACCTCCTTCCTGATGGTTGAGGGGTAATAACTGTTCCTGAACCTGGTGGTGTGGGTCCTGAGGCTCCTGTACTTCCTTCCTGATGGTTGAGGGGTGATAACTGTTCCTGAACCTGGTGGTGTGGGTCCTGAGGCTCCTGTACCTCCTTCCTGATGTTTGAGGGGTACTAACTGTTCCTGAACCTGGTGGTGTGGGACCTGAGGTTCCTGTACCTCCATCCTGATGTTTGAGGGGTGATAACTGTTCCTGAACCTGGTGGTGTGGGTCCTGAGGCTCCTGTACTTCCTTCCTGATGGTTGAGGGGTGATAACTGTTCCTGAACCTGGTGGTGTGGGTCCTGAGGCTCCTGTACCTCCTTCCTGATGTTTGAGGGGTACTAACTGTTCCTGAACCTGGTGGTGTGGGTCCTGAGGCTCCTGTACCTCCTTCCTGATGGTCGAGGGGTAATAACTGTCCCTGAACCTGGTGGTGTGGGACCTGAGACTCCTGTACCTCCTTAAGAGAATCCAAAGTTTGTGGGAAGAGTTCAGTGTTAGTGTGAGTGAAGTTGAGTGAAGTTATCACCTCTGGTTCAGGAGCCTGATGGTTGAGGGGCAATAACTCTTCCTGAACCTGGTGGTGTGGGACCTGAGGCTCCTGTACCTCCTTCCTGATGGTTGAGGGGTAATAACTGTTCCTGAACCTGGTGGTGTGGGTCCTGAGGCTCCTGTACCTCCTTCCTGATGGTTGAGGGGTGATGACTGTTCCTGAACCTGGTGGTGTGGATCCTGAGGCTCCTGTACCTCCTTCCTGATGTTTGAGGGGTAATAACTGTTCCTGAACCTGGTGGTGTGGGTTAACGGTATTAAACTTTTGAGGTGATCGAGCATGTACTTTGGACAAGTCAATTTTCACGATATTCCCTCAACCATCAGGGTCTTGAACCGGTGGGGATAACTTCACTCAGCGTGACTTACCCATCACTGAACTGTTCCCATAACCTAGGGACTCATCATCTCAGGTTCTCGATATTTATTGCTTATTTATTTTTTTTGTGTGTTTACACAGTTAGTTGCCTTTTGCATATTGCTTGTCTTTCTGCTCTGTTAGGTACATTTTCTCGCTGATTCATTTGTGTTGTATTTACCGCGAACATCCACAAGAAAATAAATCTTGTTGTATATGGAGACCATTGTGCTGTGGGTGCGTGGCCGCACAATAGCCGAAATGCTCGCGCGCACGTTGCCACGCAGCTGGAATTGGACGCTGCTAGAAAATGCTAACAAAGTATTGTTTGCACTGCATTTTCATAAGACCTTGGTCAGACCCCACTTGGAGTACTGTGCTCAGTTCTGGATGCCTTACTACAGGAAGGATGAGGAAACCATAGAAAGGGTGCAGAGGAGATTTACAAGGATGTTGCCTGGATTGGGGAGCATGTCTTATGAGAAAAGGTTGAGTGAACTCGGCCTTTTCTCCTTGAAGCGACGGAGGATGAGAGGTGACCTGATAGAGGTGTACAAGATGGTGAGAGGCATTGATCGTGTGGATAGTCAGAGGCTTTTTTCCCAGGGCTGAAATGACTGCCACGAGAGGACACAGGTTTACGGTGCTGGGGAGTAGGTACAGAGGGGATGTCAGGGCTAAGTTTTTCACACAGAGAGTGGTGAGCGTGTGGAATGGGCTGCTGGTGACGGTGGTGGAGGCGGATACAATATGGTCTTTTAAGAGACTCCTGGACAGGTACATGGAGCTTAGAAGAATAGAGGGCTATGCGGTAGGGAAATTCTAGACAGTCTCTAGTGTAGGTTACACGGTCAGCACAACATTGTGGGCAGAAGGGCCTGTAATGTGCTGTAGATTTCTATGTTTCCATTTTCTATTTTCTATTTATGATTTATAATATAAATTTTTAATATTTACTATCGATTTGTAGGGAATGCGAAGCGCAGAATCAAATATCGCTGTGATGATTGTACGTTGTAGTATCAGTTTGGGGACAATAAAGTATAGAGTAAAGTACCTTTCAATTAATAAACAAAATCGAAGGTACAGTATGTGATTTTTCAAAGTTCATTCTAAATATTCACAGTATGCAGATTACAAAAACAGAGCATTTGAAGTGCACGCAGTTTTCGGGCCGTGTAAAAATGTCCTGCTTCGAGCAGTATTTGGTCTGCGCAGCTGTGGGAATTTCGAGGGAGAGTTGATGTTGATGTATATGTATTTTAATAATAAATTTACTTTGAAGTTGTGGTACCAGAAATGCTCACTTTCTGTGACAAAACAGTTGCAGCTGAAGTTCCTGCCCCTATCGGTTTCCCAGACTCACTCAGCCCAGGCTGCAATTGTGTGTAATCACTGCAGAAATCTGATCCTCGCGCCTCGTGAACGTGTCTCGCTGAGTGCCCATGTTATGTGAAACCCTGTTGACTCGCGCTGCCTCTCGTTGCCAGGGGCTGCTGCTGAACGGCTCGCTTCCCGAGGACGAGCAGGAAGGGTCGTTCCCCCTCAGCGAGCAGGGAGCCGGCGCCGAGGAGCAGCTGGTAGGTGTCGCCCGGCAACCGGCCACGCGCGCAGAGCGTTTGCTCCGCGTCAGCTCACCCTCGTGGGCTTCAACAGGCGCCTGACGGTTAATCTCTTGCCCCCCTGTCCATCAGGTCATCATCAAGAGCCGGCTGGATCTCAGCATGGACGAATGCCAGGAGCTAAAGGTACGGACCATTGTTACTTCTGTATTGCCTCAGAAATGTTTAAGATTGTTTATCTTATTTGATCTAACTATGAGAGAAGGCGGGGAACAGGCCTTACTGCTACGCCACCCAGCAACGCCCCCCAACAACCCGAGCCTGGCCGAGATTTAACCCGGGCTTGTTCACCGGTCAACGTACAATGACCGATGAACTGCAGCGCTTGGAGAGAACCTGCACATTCCCCCCCCCCAACCCCAGGGAGGACCTTTGAACTCCGAACTCGGACGCCCCGGGCTGCCGTAGCGTCGTGCCGGCCGCTACGCGGGCCCTGGCAGTGTTGGCATTGCACGTCGGCCTGATGCGTCCTTCAGCCAAACAGGTTCCACGAGCGCGCGTGGTGGGGGAGGGGGATTTTATCTCCCGGCTACAGTGAGATTCGCACCGCTGCATTGAACGTTGTAGTCCTTCTGGTGAAGGTGTGCGGCGAGGGTCAGGGGGCAGAGAGAGTTGCGGTATTTCCTAAAGGGAGGGTGACGCGCAAGCTGCCACCCTACAGGGCACTGGTGAGGCCACACCTGGAGCACAGCGTGCAGTTCTGGTCTCCTTACTTGAGGAAGGATAGACTGGCTTTGGAGGCCGTGCAGAGGAGGTTCACCAGGCTGATTCCAGAGATGAGGGGGTTAGACTTTGAGGAGAGATTGGGTCGCCTGGAACTCGGAAGAATGAGAGGAGATTTTATAGAAGCATATAAAATAGCGGATAGATAAGATAGAGGCAGGAAAGTTGTTCCCACTGATAGAGCCAGTGCAGGAGCTAATCAACTACAGGCCACAGTCAGAGAGACACAGACCATCAGCTACAGGCCACAGTCACAGAGACACAGACCATCAGCTACAGGCCACAGTCACAGAGACACAGACCATCAACTACAGGCCACAGTCACAGAGACACAGACCATCAGCTACAGGCCACAGTCACAGAGACACAGACCATCAGCTGCAGGCCACAGTCACAGAGAGACACAGACCATCAGCTACAGGCCACAGTCACAGAGACACAGACCATCAGCTACAGGCCACAGTCACAGAGAGACACAGACCATCAGCTACAGGCCACAGTCAGAGAGACACAGACCATCAGCTACAGGCCACAGTCACAGAGAGACACAGACCATCAGCTGCAGGTCACAGTCACAGAGAGACACAGACCATCAGCTGCAGGTCACAGTCACAGAGAGACACAGACCATCAGCTGCAGGTCACAGTCACAGAGACACAGACCATCAGCTGCAGGTCACAGTCACAGAGACACAGACCATCAGCTGCAGGCCACAGTCACAGAGACACAGACCATCAGCTACAGGCCACAGTCACAGAGACACAGACCATCAGCTACAGGCCACAGTCACAGAGACACAGACCATCAGCTGCAGGCCACAGTCAAAGAGAGACACAGACCATCAACTACAGGCCACAGTCAGAGAGACACAGACCATCAGCTACAGGCCACAGTCACAGAGAGACACAGACCATCAGCTACAGGCCACAGTCAGAGAGACACAGACCATCAGCTGCAGGCCACAGTCACAGAGACACAGACCATCAGCTGCAGGTCACAGTCACAGAGACACAGACCATCAGCTGCAGGTCACAGTCACAGAGACACAGACCATCAGCTGCAGGCCACAGTCACAGAGAGACACAGACCATCAGCTACAGGCCACAGTCAGAGAGACACAGACCATCAGCTGCAGGCCACAGTCACAGAGACACAGACCATCAGCTGCAGGTCACAGTCACAGAGACACAGACCATCAGCTACAGGCCACAGTCACAGAGACACAGACCATCAGCTGCAGGCCACAGTCAGAGAGACACAGACCATCAGCTACAGGCCACAGTCACAGAGACACAGACCATCAGCTACAGGCCACAGTCAGAGAGACACAGACCATCAGCTGCAGGCCACAGTCACAGAGACACAGACCATCAGCTGCAGGTCACAGTCACAGAGACACAGACCATCAGCTACAGGCCACAGTCACAGAGACACAGACCATCAGCTGCAGGCCACAGTCAGAGAGACACAGACCATCAGCTACAGGCCACAGTCAGAGAGACACAGACCATCAGCTGCAGGCCACAGTCAGAAAGACACAGACCATCAGCTACAGGCCACAGTCACAGAGACACAGACCATCAGCTACAGGTCACAGTCAGAGAGACACAGACCATCAGCTACAGGCCACAGTCAGAGAGACACAGACCATCAGCTACAGGCCACAGTCACAGAGACACAGACCATCAGCTACAGGCCACAGTCAGAGAGACACAGACCATCAACTACAGGCCACAGTCAGAGAGACACAGACCATCAGCTACAGGCCACAGTCAGAGAGACACAGACCATCAGCTGCAGGCCACAGTCACAGAGACACAGACCATCAGCTACAGGCCACAGTCAGAGAGACACAGACCATCAGCTACAGGCCACAGTCAGAGAGACACAGACCATCAGCTGCAGGTCACAGTCACAGAGACACAGACCACAGTCAGAGAGACACAGACCATCAGCTGCACGTCACAGTCACAGAGACACAGACCATCAGCTGCAGGTCACAGTCACAGAGAGACACAGACCATCAGCTACAGGCCACAGTCAGAGAGACACAGACCATCAGCTGCAGGTCACAGTCACAGAGACACAGACCACAGTCAGAGAGACACAGACCATCAGCTGCAGGTCACAGTCACAGAGACACAGACCATCAGCTGCAGGTCACAGTCACAGAGAGACACAGACCATCAGCTACAGGCCACAGTCACAGAGACACAGACCATCAGCTGCAGGCCACAGTCAGAGAGACACAGACCATCAGCTACAGGCCACAGTCACAGAGACACAGACCATCAGCTGCAGGTCACAGTCACAGAGAGACACAGACCATCAACTACAGGTCACAGTCACAGAGAGACACAGACCATCAGCTGCAGGCCACAGTCACAGAGACACAGACCATCAGCTACAGGCCACAGTCACAGAGACACAGACCATCAACTACAGGCCACAGTCACAGAGACACAGACCATCAGCTGCAGGTCACAGTCACAGAGAGACACAGACCATCAACTACAGGTCACAGTCACAGAGAGACACAGACCATCAGCTGCAGGCCACAGTCACAGAGACACAGACCATCAGCTACAGGCCACAGTCACAGAGACACAGACCATCAACTACAGGCCACAGTCAGAGAGACACAGACCATCAGCTACAGGCCACAGTCAGAGAGACACAGACCATCAGCTGCAGGTCACAGTCACAGAGACACAGACCACAGTCAGAGAGACACAGACCATCAGCTGCACGTCACAGTCACAGAGACACAGACCATCAGCTGCAGGTCACAGTCACAGAGAGACACAGACCATCAGCTACAGGCCACAGTCAGAGAGACACAGACCATCAGCTGCAGGCCACAGTCAGAGAGACACAGACCATCAGCTACAGGCCACAGTCACAGAGACACAGACCATCAGCTGCAGGTCACAGTCACAGAGAGACACAGACCATCAACTACAGGTCACAGTCACAGAGAGACACAGACCATCAGCTGCAGGCCACAGTCACAGAGACACAGACCATCAGCTACAGGCCACAGTCACAGAGACACAGACCATCAACTACAGGCCACAGTCACAGAGACACAGACCATCAGCTGCAGGTCACAGTCACAGAGAGACACAGACCATCAACTACAGGTCACAGTCACAGAGAGACACAGACCATCAGCTGCAGGCCACAGTCACAGAGACACAGACCATCAGCTACAGGCCACAGTCACAGAGACACAGACCATCAACTACAGGCCACAGTCAGAGAGACACAGACCATCAGCTACAGGCCACAGTCAGAGAGACACAGACCATCAGCTGCAGGTCACAGTCACAGAGACACAGACCACAGTCAGAGAGACACAGACCATCAGCTGCACGTCACAGTCACAGAGACACAGACCATCAGCTGCAGGTCACAGTCACAGAGAGACACAGACCATCAGCTACAGGCCACAGTCAGAGAGACACAGACCATCAGCTGCAGGTCACAGTCACAGAGACACAGACCACAGTCAGAGAGACACAGACCATCAGCTGCAGGTCACAGTCACAGAGACACAGACCATCAGCTGCAGGTCACAGTCACAGAGAGACACAGACCATCAGCTACAGGCCACAGTCACAGAGACACAGACCATCAGCTGCAGGCCACAGTCAGAGAGACACAGACCATCAGCTACAGGCCACAGTCACAGAGACACAGACCATCAGCTGCAGGTCACAGTCACAGAGAGACACAGACCATCAACTACAGGTCACAGTCACAGAGAGACACAGACCATCAGCTGCAGGCCACAGTCACAGAGACACAGACCATCAGCTACAGGCCACAGTCACAGAGACACAGACCATCAACTACAGGCCACAGTCACAGAGACACAGACCATCAGCTGCAGGTCACAGTCACAGAGAGACACAGACCATCAGCTGCAGGCCACAGTCACAGAGAGACACAGACCATCAACTACAGGCCACAGTCACAGAGACACAGACCATCAGCTGCAGGTCACAGTCACAGAGAGACACAGACCATCAGCTACAGGCCACAGTCACAGAGACACAGACCACAGTCAGAGAGACACAGACCATCAGCTGCACGTCACAGTCACAGAGACACAGACCATCAGCTGCAGGTCACAGTCACAGAGAGACACAGACCATCAGCTACAGGCCACAGTCAGAGAGACACAGACCATCAGCTGCAGGTCACAGTCACAGAGACACAGACCACAGTCAGAGAGACACAGACCATCAGCTGCAGGTCACAGTCACAGAGACACAGACCATCACTGCAGGTCACAGTCACAGAGAGACACAGACCATCAGCTACAGGCCACAGTCACAGAGACACAGACCATCAGCTGCAGGCCACAGTCAGAGAGACACAGACCATCAGCTACAGGCCACAGTCACAGAGACACAGACCATCAGCTGCAGGTCACAGTCACAGAGAGACACAGACCATCAACTACAGGTCACAGTCACAGAGAGACACAGACCATCAGCTGCAGGCCACAGTCACAGAGACACAGACCATCAGCTACAGGCCACAGTCACAGAGACACAGACCATCAGCTGCAGGCCACAGTCACAGAGACACAGACCATCAGCTGCAGGTCACAGTCACAGAGAGACACAGACCATCAGCTGCAGGCCACAGTCACAGAGAGACACAGACCATCAACTACAGGCCACAGTCACAGAGACACAGACCATCAGCTGCAGGTCACAGTCACAGAGAGACACAGACCATCAGCTGCAGGCCACAGTCACAGAGACACAGACCATCAGCTGCAGGCCACAGTCAGAGAGACACAGACCATCAGCTACAGGCCACAGTCACAGAGACACAGACCATCAGCTGCAGGTCACAGTCACAGAGAGACACAGACCATCAACTACAGGTCACAGTCACAGAGAGACACAGACCATCAGCTGCAGGCCACAGTCACAGAGACACAGACCATCAGCTACAGGCCACAGTCACAGAGACACAGACCATCAACTACAGGCCACAGTCACAGAGACACAGACCATCAGCTGCAGGTCACAGTCACAGAGAGACACAGACCATCAGCTGCAGGCCACAGTCACAGAGAGACACAGACCATCAACTACAGGCCACAGTCACAGAGACACAGACCATCAGCTGCAGGTCACAGTCACAGAGAGACACAGACCATCAGCTGCAGGTCACAGTCACAGAGACACAGACCACAGTCAGAGAGACACAGACCATCAGCTGCACGTCACAGTCACAGAGACACAGACCATCAGCTGCAGGTCACAGTCACAGAGAGACACAGACCATCAGCTACAGGCCACAGTCAGAGAGACACAGACCATCAGCTGCAGGTCACAGTCACAGAGACACAGACCACAGTCAGAGAGACACAGACCATCAGCTGCAGGTCACAGTCACAGAGACACAGACCATCAGCTACAGGCCACAGTCACAGAGACACAGACCATCAGCTGCAGGCCACAGTCAGAGAGACACAGACCATCAGCTACAGGCCACAGTCACAGAGACACAGACCATCAGCTGCAGGTCACAGTCACAGAGAGACACAGACCATCAACTACAGGTCACAGTCACAGAGAGACACAGACCATCAGCTGCAGGCCACAGTCACAGAGACACAGACCATCAGCTACAGGCCACAGTCACAGAGACACAGACCATCAACTACAGGCCACAGTCACAGAGACACAGACCATCAGCTGCAGGTCACAGTCACAGAGAGACACAGACCATCAGCTGCAGGCCACAGTCACAGAGAGACACAGACCATCAACTACAGGCCACAGTCACAGAGACACAGACCATCAGCTGCAGGTCACAGTCACAGAGAGACACAGACCATCAGCTGCAGGCCACAGTCACAGAGAGACACAGACCATCAGCTACAGGCCACAGTCACAGAGACACAGACCATCAGCTGCAGGTCACAGTCACAGAGAGACACAGACCATCAGCTGCAGGTCACAGTCACAGAGAGACACAGACCATCAACTGCAGGCCACAGTCACAGAGACACAGACCATCAGCTGCAGGTCACAGTCACAGAGACACAGACCATCAGCTGCAGGTCTTTGTCTCACACCCTCACTGCTGAACTGAAACTGAGCTGAATTTCACCTGCTCCCTCCACTACCTGCAGTGCTGTAGTTGCTGGGGGAGATGTTTCCGGCGAGGTGAGAATAAAACTTACTCTTAATGTGTTTTTTTTTGGCAGAAAGAACTTTCAAAGTACAAGCAGCAGAGCCGGAATCTGCAGGGTGTAAAGGTGAGAGCTGGACGAAGTCGCGGACCGGGGCAACGACTGGGATAACTAGTAGATTCGAGCGCGCTCACGAGCCCGCTGAAAACGCTCCTTAGTCCGTCCTTGTGTGTCAACGGCTGCCCTTGCACTGCGGTGACTCTTAATAGCTTCGCGTATGCTAACGAACCCTCTTTGTGAGTTTTGTTTTGAAAATGGTGTTCGACCAGTGACCACAGTTCGGCTGGCAAAGGTCGGCAAAATCAGATTATTATTCGTTGCGCCCTACCGTATAGAAGTTAACATATAGAATGTAGAACTTCATAGCACAGTACAGGCCCTTCAGATCATAGTGCTGTGTTAACCTCTCAAACTAACCCTTCCCTCCAACATAACCCTCCATTTTCCTGTCTTCCATATGCCTGTCTAAAGGTCTCTTAAACATCCCTAATGTATCTGCCTCTCCCACCACGCCTGGCAGGGATTTTCACACACCCAGCTCTCCCTGTGTAAAAGAACTTACTTCTGACACACCCCCGCCCGATGATTTCCTCTCATCGCCTCAAGATTATTGACTTGAATTGGCTTACGTCCTTCGCATACACGAGGAGTAAGAATCTTTACGTTACGTCTCCGTCTGAATGTGCAATGTGCAATCGTAGTCGTTTACAATAAATAGAACAGTCAATGTAACAGAAATACACTCAGATCAGTATGAGTTAATCAGTCTGATGGCCTGGTGGAAGAAGCTGTCCCGGAGCCTGTTGGTCCTGGCTTTTATGCTGCGGTACCGTTTCCCGGATGGTAGCAGCTGGAACAGTTTGTGGTTGGGGTGACTCGGGTCCCCAATGATCCTTTTTACACACCTGTCTCTGTAAATGTCCTGAATAGTGGGAAGTTCACATCTACAGATGCGCTGGGCTGTCCGCACCACTCTCTGCAGAGTCCTGCGACTGAGGGAGGTACAGTTCCCGTACCAGGCAGTGATGCAGCCAGTCAGGATGCTCTCAATTGTGCCCCTGTAGAAAGTTCTTAGGATTTGGGGTGGCCCATACGAAACTTCTTCAACCGTCTGAGGTGAAAGAGGTGCAGTTGTGCCTTTTTCACTGCACAGCCGGTATGTACAGACCACGTGAGGTCCTCGGTGATGTGGATGCCGAGGAACTTAAAGCTGTCCACCCTCTCAACCCCAGATCCGTTTACGTCAATAGGGGTTAGCCCGTCTCCATTCCTCCTGTAGCCCACAACCTTTGCATTAGCCTATAGCAATTTTACGCATTGTACTGTACTGCGGCCGCGAAACAGCAATTTCCACGGCACGTGACAGCGATACTGAACCTGCCTCTGGTTGTCGGCCGCACGAGGAACGTCCGCCCAAAGCCAAGTTCACAGAATCGCCCGAAGGTTTAGTGGCGACCGTTGTGTCTCACACGAGGGCGGGTGGAGTGGCCCTGTCCCGTCATACGAGCCTCTGCTATTCCAGCCAGCCTTCGGTGACGCTGTGGTACCGTCCTCTCCGGCTGATCTCTACACCCACTGCATGGGGCGTAAGGGTAGCTGCCATCAGGGTCTCCTACGTGCTCATCTCGCTGACCTCCCTGCAGAATGGCACCGTTCCCGTCCACGCTCCCTTGACCCGTCTGGTCCCACGTAGAACGTGGATCACTGCAGGCCCTGCAGCCCGCAATACTGTGCCAGCCTTTGAACCTACTAGTGTGGGCACGTGGCCAGGTGGTTAAGGCGTTCGACTAGCGATCTGAAGGTCGCTAGTCGAGCCTTGGCCGAGGCAACGTGTAGTGTCCTTGAGCGAGGCACTTAACCACACATTGCTCTGCGACG
This sequence comes from Mobula birostris, assembly GCF_030028105.1. Classification (NCBI taxonomy): domain Eukaryota; kingdom Metazoa; phylum Chordata; class Chondrichthyes; order Myliobatiformes; family Myliobatidae; genus Mobula; species Mobula birostris. The sequence continues at coordinate 52,206,957 of NC_092389.1, read as the reverse complement.
ACACCGCTGCCAAGCTGTATGGGTCCTAACGCCCTTCCCTTGGACAACATCGGTGTCGTGGAGAGGGGAGCATGGGCAACTGCCGGTCTTCCACACAACCTTGCCCAGGCCTGCGCCCTGGAGAGTGAAGTCTTTCCAGGTGCAGATCCATGGTCTCGCGAGACCAACAGATGCCTTTGAACCTACTCCAAGATCAATCGAACCCTTCCCTCCCACACAGCTCTCCATTTTTCTGCCGTCGATGAAATTCAGTTTTGGAGGGCAGGGCACTGCTCTGAACATCGAACACCACATTTACAGGCTCTATAGCCCATGATATGTTGTGCCAACCTCAAAACCTACTCCAAAATCAGTCTAACCGTTCCCTCCCACGTAACTCTGCACTTTTCAACCATCCATATGCCCATCCAAGAGCTACCTGTATGTTGAAAATTCGGTTTTCAAGGCAAGACTACCCCGGATGCATCTGCCCGTACTGTCCCACGCACCCGATCGCTCTCTGTGTAAAAAAACACTGCCTCTGACATCCCCCCGCCCCCACCACCATACTTTCCTCCAATCAACCTGAAATTACGTCCCCTCGTATTAACCATTTCTGCGCTGGGTTAAAAGTCTCCGGCTGTCCGCTCGATCCAGGCCTTTTTCCCTCTTGCCACCTGAGTTAGGCACTCTAGTCCCACCATTCCACTGTTCCTACACTTCCAAAGCACCTGCTTTTAAAATGCTGTCAGAATCAGAATCAGGTTTATTATCACCGGCATGTGACGTGAAATTTGTTAACTTAGCAGCAGCAGTTCAATGCAATACGTAATCTAGCAGAGAAAATAAGTTAATTACAGTATACGTAAAAATCATGCAAAAGGAACAGAAATACTGTGTATTTTAAAAACTGAGGTATGGGGGGGTGGCTGGGTTAAACAGTCAAAGTGTAATTGGCAATTGTTTGTATTGAATGTAATTTGTTGATGTTGCAATAAAAAAATTAGTAATAGAAATAAAAGTGAGGTAGTGTTTATGGGTTCAATGTCCATTCAGGAATCAGACGGCAGAGGGGAAGGAGCTGTTCCTGAATCACTGAGTGTGTGCCTTCAGGCTCCTGTACCTCCTACCTGATGGTAACAGTGAGAAAAGGGCATGCCCTGGGTGCTGGGGGTCAGTAATAATGGACGCTGCCTTTCTGAGACACCGTTCCCTGAAGATGTCCTGGGTACTTTGTAGGCGAGTACCCAAGATGGAGCTGACTAGATTTACAACCCTCTGCAGCTTCTTTCGGTCCTGTGCCGTAGCCCCTCCATACCAGACAGTGATGCAGCCTGTCAGAATCTCTCCACGGTACATCTATAGAAGCTTTTGAGTGTATTTGCAGCAAGGCAGTTACTGTACAAACTAAGATGTTTTTTAAAAAAATATATTTTACTTTGACTTTGCGATGTTACTTGCGTTATATGTGTGTTTGGGAGGGGCAGCGCGACCGTGTGACGCTGTCCGCCGTCGCCTGCGGGGACTCTCCACTCGCCCAGCTGACTGACTGCTGGCGTGTGTGTTTGTTGTTTTTTCGCTCACCCCCCACCCCGCAGGACGCCTTGCAGCACCGGGTAGCACAGCAGGAGAACTCCATCCTCCAGCTAAAGCAGGAGTTACTGAGGGCCAGCATGGCGAAAGACGAACTGCTGAGTGAAAACGTGAGTGGCGGCTGATGGTGGGGGGGGGGGGTTCGAACACGGTGGAAGGGAGCCGGTACGTCTTGCTACACCATATGTCGTCCCTCGCCGTCCGGGAGTCCTGGGCCAAGGACTGCGGAGGTGGCCGCTCCTGGGATTGGAGGGCTGTTGGCGTGGGTGGGAGGGGGGGAGGAGAGAGGCGTTTCAAGTGGCGGTTTAAAAAAAAATGGCGTGTATTATTCTGCTGACAATCTCCATCCCTCAACCGAACCCACCAAAGCAGGTCGGGTGGCTGTTGATCTACTCTTTTCCACAGGGGGCTCGCTGCGTCCCAAGTTATCGCCTTTTCTACTGACGGCGTACAAGCGCAGCGAAGGAGCCCTCCTTTCGCCGTGTCGCCCTCGCCCTCGCTGCCGAGCAGTTGGGCTGAACGCCGCGGGCACGCCACGTCGCCCACCGGGAAAGCGTGGCGACACTTGTGAGCTACCCTCCCCCTCAGCGCACCCTGAGTTTGCGTTGGTCATTGACGCCCGCGGTGCGTCTGGGGACGGGGCAGAGCGTACAGCACGGGGAACGGGCCGTTGCGAAAAAGCAAATGAAAGGCACCCAAATGCCCCCCCCCACCTCTGCACTGCGCTGTTCAGTACTGTAACGTTCTAGAAACAAACCAGCAGTGAGGGATTTCACACTGAGTCAGGTCTTAATGTTAAAACCACTATCTTTATTAGCCTCCAACCTGATGGCATGAACATTGACTTCTCAAACTTCCGCTAATGCCCCACCTCCCCCTCATACCCCATCCGTTATTTATTTATATACACACATTCTTTCTCTCTCTCTCCTTTTTCTCCCTCTGTCCCTCTGACTATACCCCTTGCCCATCCTCTGGGTTTTTCCCCCCTCCCCCTTTTCCTTCTCCCTGGGCCTCCTGTCCCATGATCCTCTCGTATCCCTTTTGCCAATCACCTGTCCAGCTCTTGGCTCCATCTCTCCCCCTCCTGTCTTCTCCTATCATTTCGGATCTGCCCCTCTCCCTCCCACTTTCAAACCTCTTACTAGCTCTTCCTTCAGTTAGTCCTGACGAAGGGTCTCAGCCCGAAACGTCGACTGCACCTCTTCCTAGAGATGCGGCCTGGCCTGCTGCGTTCACCAGCAACTTTTACGTGTGTATCTTTATTAGTATCTACTTATTAATATAATAACTCAACCAAGATAAACAGAAGTTAGCAGTATTATGTGTATTTATGTGTAAATATAACTCCCAAACTATTGAGCTTAGGGGAACAGGGCTTAGAATCTTGAGATGGTCAAGTAGGAAAGTTCAGTAATCCACAAAATAAATGATGGGAGAGAGATAGTTGTAATGGAGAGAGAAGGTATTTGCAAAGTACTCCACAGCTCATCCGTCGTGACGTTCCAAATCCACATACGAATTGTCACCGAAAGTGACCTGTCGCGGGAATATCGTCTTTCAGTGTTCACTACACAACATACCCAGGCAAGGGCTACACAACTGGTCCCACAAGATATCCCCAAAATCCACTCCTCTGGATTGTACGAAGTGACAGTCACCTACCCGTTATTCACCGTGTGCCGATGATCAACCCTCCCTTGTGGGCATAGGAGAGTTCCAAGCCTCAGCTGTGACAAACAGAAGCTACCGGCTTCCCCAGTCTCTCTCTCTACTGTGACTGAAAGTCTCTCTCCCCTCTCCTCTCCCCCTCTCCCCCTCCCCATCTCCCCCTCCCCATCTCCCCCTCCCCATCCCCATCCCCCTCTCCCCTCTCCCCTCCCCCTCTCCCCTCTCCCCTCTCCACTCTCCCCTCCCTTCTCTCCCTCTCCCCTCCCCCTCCCCCTCTCTCCCTCTCCCTCTTCCATCTCCCCTCCCCCTCTCCCCTCTCCCCTCTCCCTCTCCCCCTCCCCATCTCACCCTCCCCATCCCACTCTCCCCTCTCCCCTCTCCCCTCCCCCACCCCCTCTCCCCTCTCCCCCTCTCCCCTCTCCCCCTCTCCCCTCTCCCCTCCCCCTCTCCCCTCTCCCCTCCCTTCTCCCCCTCTCCCCTCCCCCTCTCTCCCCCTCCCCCTCCCCCTCCCCTCTCCCTCTCCCCCTCCCCTCTCCCCCTCCCCTCTCCCCTCTCCCCCTCTCCCTCTCCCCCTCTCCCCTCTCCCTCTTCCCCTCCCCCTCTCTCCCTCTCCCTCTTCCCCTCTTCCCCTCCCCCTCTCTCCCTCTACCCCTCTCCCCCTCTCCCCTCTCCCTCTCCCCCTCCCCTCTCCCCTCTCTCTCCCTCCCTCTCCCCCTCCCTCTCACCCCTCCCCTCTCCCCTCTCCCCTCTCCCTCTCTCCCCCTCTCCCCCTCTCCCCTCTCCCTCTTCCCCTCCCCCTCTCTCCCTCTCCCCCTCTCCTCTCTCTCTCCCTCCTTCTCCCCCTCCCCTCCACCTCTCCCCCTCCCTCTCTCCCCTCCCCCTCCACTCCACCTCTCCCCCCCTTCCTCCCCCTCCCCTTCCTCCCCTCCCTCTCCTCTCTCTCCTCTCCCCCTCCCCCTCTCCCCTCTCCCTCCTCCCCCTGTCCCCCCCTCTCTCTCTCTCTTGCAAACATCCTTCAGCCTGTGACTGACATCACAGTCCCACCTCACTCAGGCGCTTAAAGCGACAGTCCACAGTAAATGAATCAGTGCCCGTACCCCTTCAACTTCCTTCCATTGCTGTGCCAGTCCAGACTTCTCTCAAAAGCTGCCGATGCATTAGCCCTTACCACCGTTCCAGTCATCCACCGCTCTCTGAGTAAAAAACACTTACCCCTCACATCCCCCCGCCCTCAACGCACGGCCCCTGTGACGAGACTGGTGTTTCACTCCCTGTTTCGATGTGCCTGTGATCAATGTATCTCTGACAAATCTGAAAGGGAGCTGCCGTACTTATCTTTGCTGTTGCCGTTGTCGTTTGCGCGGTTCTGCTGAAACGCAAACTGTGCGGAGGATACGGGGGGGTTAAGTGAGTGGACAAGGGCCCGGCAGATGGAGGACCACGCTGGTAAATGCGAGGTCATCCACGTTGGAAGGAAAACTGTATGAGCAGATGATTATCTAAGTGGTAAAAATCTTGCGGCACGCTGCTGTGCAGAAGGACTTGGGAGTGCCTGTGCGTGAATGGCAAAAGGTTGGTCTGCAGGTGCAGCGGGCTGCCGAGAAGGCAAATGGGACGTTGGCCTTCATTGCGAGCGGGCGTGAACATCTTTGTTCTCTGCATCTGTCAGCCCGAGGGTTAGCAGTTCAGTGAGGCACGATTCGTTACCTTCCAACACTATTCCCACTAGTCAGGCTGCAAACAAGTCAGTCAGGGTTTAACCCATTTTTATTCCCACATAATTCCTCACCGAGGGTCAGGGTAAACTGGCGGATTGGATCCTGCCCGAGAGTCTCGGCCTGACACGCCAGCTGTTTACCCTTTTCCAGGGACGCTGAGTTCCTCCAACAGTTTCTCTGTCTGTCAATTGGATTCAACGTTGGATCGGTGATGGGAGGCAGAGGGTAGTGGTGGGAAAATGCTCCATGGTTTGTAAGTTGGTGAGTGGTGGTGTACTGCAGAAATCAGCGCTGTTTGCCACATCTGTTACTGACTGACGATGTTTCCTATGGTGGGGGAGTCTAGGACTGGAGGGCACAGACAGAGTGGATGTGGAGAGGATGTTTCCTATAGTGGGGGAGTCTAGGACCAGAGGGCACAGATAGAGTGGGTGTGGAGAGGATGTTTCCTATAGTGGGGGAGTCTAGGACCAGAGGACACAGATAGAGTGGGTGTGGAGAGGATGTTTCCTGTAGTGGGGGAGTCTAGGACCAGAGGACACAGATATAGTGGGTGTGGAGAGGATGTTTCCTGTAGTGGGGGGGTCTAGGACCAGAGGACACAGATAGAGTGGGTGTGGAGAGGATGTTTCCTGTAGTGGGGGGGTCTAGGACCAGAGGACACAGATAGAGTGGGTGTGGAGAGGATGTTTCCTATAGTGGGGGAGTCTAGGACCAGAGGGCACAGATAGAGTGGGTGTGGAGAGGATGCTTCCTATAGTGGGGGAGTCTCGGGCCAGAGGGCACAGATAGAGTGGGTGGGGAGAGGATGCTCCCTATAGTGGGGGAGTCTAGGACCAGAGGACACAGATAGAGTGGGTGTGGAGAGGATGTTTCCTATAGTGGGGGGGTCTAGGACCAGAGGGCACAGTTAGAGTGGGTGTGAAGAGGATGTTTCCTGTAGTGGGGGAGTCTAGGACCAGAGGGTACAGATAGAGTGGGTGTGGAGAGGATGTTTCCTATAGTGGGGGAGTCTAGGACCAGAGGACACAGATAGAGTGGGTGTGGAGAGGATGCTTCCTATAGTGGGGGAGTCTCGGGCCAGAGGGCACAGATAGAGTGGGTGGGGAGAGGATGCTCCCTATAGTGGGGGAGTCTAGGACCAGAGGACACAGATAGAGTGGATGTGGAGATGATGTTCCCTATAGTGGGGGAGTCTAGGACCAGAGGGCACAGATAGAGTGGATGTGGAGAGGATGTTTCCTATAGTGGAGGAGTCTAGGACCAGAGGACACAGATAGAGTGGATGTGGAGAGGATGTTTCCTATAGTGGGGGAGTCTAGGACCAGAGGGCACAGATAGAGTGGATGTGGAGATGATGTTCCCTATAGTGGGGGAGTCCAGGACCAGAGGGCACAGATAGAGTGGGTGTGGAGAGGATGTTTCCTATAGTGGGGGAGTCTCGGACCAGAGGGCACAGACAGAGTGGACGTGGATAGGATGTTTCCCATAGTGGAGGAGTCTAGGACCAGAGGACATAGATAGAGTGGATGTGGAGATGATGTTCCCTATAGTGGGGGAGTCCAGGACCAGAGGGCACGGATAGAGTGGATGTGGAGAGGATGTTTCCTATAGTGGGGGAGTTTAGGACCAGAAGACACAGATAGAGTGGATGTGGAGAGGATGTTTTCTATAGTGGGGGAGTCTAGGACCAGAGGGCACAGATAGAGTGAATGTGGAGAGGATGTTCCCTGTAGTGGGGGAATCTAGGACCAGAGGGCACAGCCTTAGAATAGAGGGACATCAATTTAGAACAGAGATGAGGAGGAATTTCTTTAGCCAGAGGGTGGTGAATGTGTGGAATTCATTGCCACAGATGGCTGTGGAGGCCAAGACATTGAGTATAATTAAAGCGGAGGTTGATAGTTTCTTGATTAGTCAGGGCACCGAAGGTTAGGGGAGAAGTCAGGAGAATGGGGGTTGAGAGGGATAATAAATCAGCCATGATGGAATGGCGGAGAAGACTCGATGGGCTGAATGGCCTAATTCTGCACCTACATCTTGTGGTTAAAAGCAATCTAATCCTGACCAGCGTCAGGAAGTCAAGTCAGGGTCGGGCACATACAACAAGTGGGAGGGCTGTGGAGAATGTCAAGGGGTCCAGATCCGTAGCTCCCCGGAAATGATAGCACGGGTGAAATGGGTTGATGAAAAGGTATGTACCATGTGGTCAGGGCATAGAGCAGGGGTTCCCAACCTGTATTTAAGCCACGGACCGCTGCCAATTACCGAGGGGTCTGCAGAATGTAAACTGGGACACACAAGCTCTTCTTGGGCTTCCAGCCGGGCACAGGTATCAACGGCAACTGACGTTTCGACGATAGAATCCGCTGTCTTCACCAGGGCACGTCTAGTCCGGTAGCATACGTACTCAGCCCCCGTCGCCCGCCCCTCCCGATCGGTTAGTCCTGAACCAACCAGCTTTCTGCTGTCCCCTTCTGCCTTAAAACCGCATTCCAGTCCTTACCCCGAGCGCGACCCTCATCTTTGTTGAACCTCTTATTCCCTAGTCTTGCTTCGACGGCTTCCTCCACTGGGCAGTCCCGAAAGCCACTGGCCCGGTGCAGTAGTCTCGTGCCCCCGGCCATCGCGAAGGCGGGGTTCTCCAAAACGGATACGCCTCCCGTGCTCCCCAGTGCATGATTCCACCGCCTGGCGGAAAAGTTGCAAGTTGGCCGCTCTGCGCAGTGGCTGCCGCAATCTGCCGCAGGTCGGGAAATCAGCTCTTCTGCCAAGTGAGGAGGTGAACTGAAAGCTTTCCTGGGGAGCGGGCTGGGGGGACGTCTTGTCGGCCGAGCGCCCTAACCTCGTGTGTCTCTCTGAACCGAGCTGCCGGAAATTCACTCCAACCACTCTCACTTTGCGTTGACAGCTCGACCTTCAGAGGAAGACCGAAGAAAGGAATAAGATCATTGGGGAATTCAAAGTAAGGCTCTCGGGAATCACCATGGTAAATGGTAGGGAGGCAGCTGGTAAATATTTGCCTTTCTGTGTCCTTGTGTTGGGCTGGGTTTATTGATCAGTATTTTGCAAATAAGGTCGGGTTCCCAAGATAACAGTTAATTGCAAACTAAGGGACGTAAGTAAACCATTTCCTGCTAAGACGCGGCAAAAGTTGGCATTTCATTGTCGGCTTTGTGCAGCTTTTTTGAATAGCATTCTTGGTTGTTGTTGTAGTGACCCTTGTGCTTCCCGTTGGAAAAGAAACTTAGCACATGCACTTTGCCGGGAACTTGCAGGCAAGGCTGAGCGAATCCCTCGTTGTCGGAGGCGCTCCCTTCTGAACGACGGCACCGCAGCACAGAAACAGGCCCTTCGGCCCGTCTAGTGGCTGCCAGGCTGTTCTCCTTCTTAGCCCCATTGACCCACACCTGAACCACAGCCCTCTGTACTTACCCAAATTTCTCTTAAATCCTGAACCTGCATCCACCACTTCCGTTCCGCACTCTCGCCACCCTCACTCTGAGTGAAGTTCCCCCTTAAGCATTTCACCTTTCACACCCCTAACCCATGGCCTCCAGTTGGAGTCCCATACCATCCGAGCGTAAAAAGCCCGCTTGCGTTCACCCTACTTTTACCCCTCGTAATTTTGTACATCTCCATCCAATCCCCCCCTCGTTCTCCGACGCCCCAGGGAATGAAGTCCAAACCTGCTTAATCTCAGGCCCTCCGGGGCCCGGACAGCATCCTGGTAGATTTCCTCTGTACTCTTTCGGTCTCACTGATGCCCTTTTCTGGGGGTAGGCGACTGGCACGGCGCACGCAATTTGATTGATGAAGACCAGCGCGCTGGGAAGCTTCCTTTACGACCCTGCCACTTCGGATGGAATTACGGGCCTGCGCTGCCGGATCGTTCGGTTCTCCAGCCCCTTTCTTTTCTCGCCCCGGCTGGTCCGGATCCATCGATGGTTTGCCTTTCCTCAGTGCCCACTCCCGGCCTCGGTGCCATCGTGATGTCGAATTACGAGCCCCCGGTTTCAGTACTTGGCGCGGTAGCGGCCTGACTGGCACGCGGGGCAGAGGATTGAAGCGTTCGGTGCACGGCCCCCCCCACCCCCGCAGCGTCCCAAAATGACCCCTGTGTTCTTCCCTGCTGCGATATTTCAAAAGCAAGTCTGTAGTCAGACCCCATTTACATGGGTGGTGAGCAAGTGTAACAGGTCAAAAGCTTTAAGTTCCCTCGGGGTCAATATCACAAATGACCTGACTTGGTCCAACCAAGCAGAATCCACTGCGAAGAAGGCCCACCAGTGCCTTTACTTCCTGAGAAAACTGAAGAAATTTGGCCTGTCCCCTAAAACCCTCACTAATTTTTATAGGTGCACCGTAGAAAGCATTCTTCTAGGGTGCATCACAACCTGGTATGGAAGTTGTCCTGTCCAAGACTGGAAGAAGCTGCAGAAGATCGTGAACACAGCCCAGCACATCACACAAACCAATCTTCTGTCCGTGGACTCACTTTACACCGCACGCTGTCGGAGCAGTGCTGCCAGGATAATCAAGGACACGACCCACCCAGCCAACACACTTTTTGTCCCCCTTCCCTCCGGGAGAAGACTCAGGAGCTTGAAGACTTGTACGGCCAGATTTGGGAACAGCTTCTTTCCAACTGTGATAAGACTGCTGAACGGATCCTGACCCAGATCTGGGCTGTATCCTCCAAATATCCGGACCTGTCTCTTGGTGTTTCTTTTTGCACTACCTTACATTCACTTTTCTATTTTCTGTTTATGATTTATAATTTAAATTTTTACTATTTATTATCGATTTGTACTCCAGGGAGCGGGAAGTGCAGAATCAAATATCGCTGTGATGATTGTACGCTCTAGTATCAATAGTTTGGCGACAGTAAAGTAAAGTAAAAGTTGTTTTGGAGAACTGCGTGGTTGTGATGTTGTGGTGTTTTCCTGCAGAGGGAACTGGCTCAGAAGGATCGACTCTTCCAGCAGCAGAAGGTGAAACTGGATGAAACCCTGCGCAAGCTGACAGAAGTCACTCACGTCAAGGTACAGGACGGGAGCTTCCCCTGTCTGAGGTTCAGAACAAATTTATTTTCAGAGTCCGTAACAGCATGTACAACCCTCGAGAGTCATTTTCTTGCGGGCACACTCGGTAAATCGAAGAAGCAGAGTAGAATCAATGGAAGTCAGAACCCAACAGGGCGGACGAACGATCAGTGTGCAGAAGAGAGCAAACTACACAAATACAAATAGAGAAAAAAATAATAACAATAAATAAATGAACGAACAATAGCAAGAACTCGAGATAAAGAGTCCTTGAAAGTGAGCCCATGGGTTGTGGGAACAGTTCAGTGATGGGGCGAGTGAAGTTATCCCCTTTGATGGTTGAGGGGTAGTAACTGTTCCTGAACCTGGTGGTGTGATTCCTGAGGCTCCTGTACCTCCTTCCTGATGGTTGAGGGGTAATAACTGTTCCTGAACCTGGTGGTGTGGGTCCTGAGGCTCCTGTACCTCCTTCCTTGTGGTTGAGGGGCAATAACTGTTCCTGAACCTGGTAGTGTGGGTCCTGAGGCTACCATATCTCCTTCCTGATGGTTGAGGGGGTAATAACTGTTCCTGAACCTGGTGGTGTGGGTCCTGAGGCTCCTGTACCTCCTTCCTGATGGTTGAGGGGTGATAACTGTTCCTGAACCTGGTGGTGTGGGTCCTGAAGCTCCTGTACCTCCTTCCTGATGACAGCAGCGAGAAGAGAGCATGTCCTGGATAGTGGGGGTGCTTAAATTCGAATTCGTCATACTTGTGACCTCGAGCTGTATTTTATTAAATTTTGAAGTGGAAAGTGAGGACTTTTTCACAAATAAATGACATCGCCATCATGTGCCGTGTCGTATGACGTAATTATTGAAGCAAACGACAGTGATGTTCATAATCCAGTAGTCTACTCAGCAGAAAACAAACTTGTGGGTCAACCTCAGTTGGTCATCCAGCAGCTGATGGGGTGGGAGAGATGGTTCACATTTCAGTTCTTGACCTTGCCACAGGACCCCCCCAATCTGTCGATTACTCCAGCGTCTGTCATCAGTCTATCTCAATAAATTTACCCATGTGGTCGTATCTTCCACCTTTGGAGCTTTCTGTTGAAAACAAACTAATATTCCCTGTGCTTTATAAATCAAAAGGCCTGAGTACATTGGACGGTAAAACTTCTTCAGTTCTCGGGAAGTTATTAAATGAGCTGCATTACGTGATCAGAATCAAGTGTGAGATCACTGGTGTATGTCGTGAAATTTGTTTATTCGCAGTACAATCCATTCATTCACAATGTGCCATGTTGCATGACATCATCATTACGCGCTGTGTCGTGCGACATCGTCATTAGGCACTGTGACGTACGACGTGGGCGATCGTGGTCTGTCCGTGACCACGATTGTTCTTGGCCAAGAATCCCCACATCTCCTTTGCCACCCGGCCACCCAGATCTGCAGTAAATTATAATAGGAATGATAAATTACAATGAGAAATATATATTATATAGAAAGAAAATTAAATTAAATAAGTCGTGCAAAAACAGAAGGGAAAAATAATGAGCTAGTTACGTGGCCAAGTGGTTAAGGCATTGGACTAGTGACCTGAAGGTCATGAGTTCGAGCCCCAGCCGAGGGAATGCGTCCTTGAGCGAGGCACTTAACCACACATTGCTCTGCGATGACACTGGTGCCAAGCTGTATGGGTCCTAATGCCCTTCCCTTGGACAACATCGGTGTCGTGGAGAGGGGAGACTTGCAGCATGGGCAACTGCCGGTCTTCCATACAACCTTGCCCAGGCCTGCGCCCTGGAGAGTGAAGACTTTCCAGGCGCAGATCCATGGTCTCACAAGACTAACGGATGCCTTTTAGTGTTCATGGGTACATTGGCCATTTCAGAAATCTGAAACAGTAGCGCAGTATAAAAGCCAGGACCAGCAGGCTCCGGGACAGCTTCTTCCACCAGGCCATCAGACTGATTAATTCACGCTGATACAACTGTATTTCTATGTTATATTGACTGTTCTGTTGTAAATCTTGCTGTACATACTATTTATTACAAATTACTATAATTTGCACATTGCGCATTCGGACGGAGACATAACGTAAAGATTTTCACTCCTCGCGGAGGTGAAAGATGTGAGAAATAAAGTCAATTCAATTCAGATCTGATGGCGGAGGTGGGAAGAAGCTGTTCCTGAATCGTTGAGTGTGTGTGTGTGTGTGTCCCGTACCTCCTCCCTGATGGTAACAATGAGAAGAGGGTATGTCCTGGGTGGTGCGGGGGGGAGTTCCTTAATGAGAGACGCCCACTTGTGATGTGCTGTAAATACTTGTACATCTTGACTTGTTCTTGATCGCCGTTGCCTGGGCTGTTGAGGCCTTCTGCTGCGTCACTGGGATGGGCAAGTGAACCCACTTAACGTCCTTTCCCTTCTTCTTCGTGACGTGTGTTGTGTCCTTCGCAGGATGACCTGCAGAGGGAGCTGGACCACAAGGAGGGCATTCTTCACCAGCTGATGAGCAGAGAGGACGAAGAGGTACAGTGTCATTGTGATCATTCTCCTGCTCCTTGAAACTTTCCTGTGCGCAGTTTTGGTCGCCTGCTGACAAATGTCAGTGAGGTTGAAAGAGTGCAGTGAAAATTTTACAAGGACGTCGCCAGGACTAGAGGACCTGAGTCACGGGGAAAGGTGGAATGGGTTAGAACTTATTCCCTGGAACGCAGAAGGCTGAGGGGGGATTTGATAGAGTTGTACAATGTTATGAGGGGTATAGCTGTGCCAAGTCCCTGGATCGCTTCCACATAAGCTGCCTCCAGCGCATCCTGGGAATTACCTGGCGTGAGCGGGTGCCTCACACTGAAATACTTGTAAAGACCAACTGCAGGAGTATTGAGACCATGATCACCCAGCGTCAGCTGCAGTGGCTGGGGCACGTGATAAGGATGCCCCCATGTCGGCTACCCCGCAGAGTGTTATTCGGCCAGCTACATCACGGTCGACGATCAGCTGGAAAGCTGAAGAAGCGCTATAAGGATCAGATGAAGAATGCTTTAAGGAAGTGCAAGATCAGACCCGAGGACCTGGAGGAGGTTGCTGCTGACCATCCCACTTGGCGACGGCTGTGTAGGGACAAGGTTCGTATTCTGGAGATGGAAAGAGCAACCAGAAGACAGCAGAAGAGAGCCAGGAGAAATGCAGCCATGGTTGCCATCACTACTACATATACATGTCCCACCTGCAACAGAGCTTGTGGGTCCAGGATAGGACTGTATAGTCATCAAAGATCTCACCGTTAAGGGAGTGGACGTCGTCATCGGATTTCGATGGACAACCGAAGAAGAGGAAGACATGGTAAGTGCAGGCAGGCTTTTTTCCGCTGAGATCGGACGTCGTGGGGTAAGGGTGGAAGGTGGAATAAGCAGAGGTTTCTTCACTCGGAGAGCGGTGGGAGCGTGGAACGAGCTGCCTGCTCGAGTTCGATCTCAGCGTCTGAGAGAAGTGCGGGTCGGGGGGCTGGGGTCCGGATGCCGGTCGATGGGAGCGGGCAGTTGAACTGGCTCAGCCTGGGCTTGTTTTCCTACGACGCTGTCTGAGCTCCCATCGTGGCAGTGGCTCCCTGCAATGCTGGAATCGTCACCAACACCGAAAGGGGGCTCAGGAACACCCGCGGCCAGCGACGAACACGCCCTTCGGGATTTACAGAAACAACCACTGCGAGAGCCGGGGCACCGAAGGGGACGGGGGAGCAGGCAAGGGAGTGGGGATGACTGGAAGAATTGGATCAGCCCGTGATTGAACGGCGGGAGCAGACTTGATGGGCCGAATGGCCGCCTTCTGCTCCTGTACCTTACGGTCTGGTGGAGATATTAGATAAATTACCATTATCGTCGAAGCAAGTGGGGTTGGATTTTTCTCGAACCTTGATGGTGACTAGATGGTTGGTATTTTTCCCCACGCAGGGTGTCTGTTCCTAGCAGTTGGTTGGTTGTCAGCTTCAGCACATTGTTAAAATGGTGATGAAAGTGTGTTCGATCACAGTATCTGCAGTAAATTTATCTGTCTTGGGAATGTATTGCTGGTGCTCTTTTCTCTCGCAATGGATACCGAGACCAAGCAATCTCAGCTTAATTCCTTAGGGCTACGGCTGCCAGGAAGACTTGGGATCAATGCACAAGAGGTTCTGCGGGTGCTGGAAATCCAGAGCAAAACAAACAAACACACACACACACACACTCACACACACTGAAACACACACACACACAAACACACACACACACTCACACACTCACACACACACACAGACTAAAACACACACACACTCACTCACACTGAAACACACACACACAAACACACACACACTCACACTGAAACACTCACACACAAACACACACACTCACACACACACACTCACACTGAAACACACACACACACTCACTCACACTGAAACACACACACACACACACACTCACTCACACTGAAACACACACTCAAACACACACACACACACTCACTCACACTGAAACACACACACACAAACACACACACACACTCACTCACACTGAAACACACACACACAAACACAAACACACACACTCACATGCACACACACCTCACACTCAAACACACAAACACACACAGACACACACTCACTCACTCACACTGAAACACACACACACACAGACACACACATACTCACACTGAAGCACACACACACACACACTGAAACACACACACACACACACACACACACACACACACACACACACACACGATGCAGCATCCATGGAAATGAATCAAGAGTCGACGTTTCAGGCCGAGATCCTCTGTCAGGACTGGTCCTGAGAAGATCCGGCAGTTCTGACGGAGGGTCTCGGCCCGGAACGTCGACCGTTTATCGATCTCCGCAAATGCTGCCCGAGCTGCTGAGTTCCCCCGGCATTTGGTGAGTGCTGCTGGAGACCTGTGATCTGCTAAGTTAAATAGACTGTCCCAAACAGCATCGCGACCGTGCTCGATGCTCTTCAGGGACTGTCTGCCTGGCATCAGCGGCCACACAACCAGGATACTGTCATATTAACCAGACTGTCATTTGTAACTCAACAACAGAGGCGGGAGGAGAAGATTGTGGCACGACGCAGCGCGCGCAGCTCTCCGGTGAAATGATATCGTATTTATAAGTAGGATGCCGTGCACAATTCTGATTTGATGGAGACAGACGTGAGAAGCACGGAGGAACATCTGGAGAAACTTCTGAAATGCCCGCTTCGCTGCCGCTGCTACTGTGCAATCGAGAATCTCCGGAGGGAAGGCCCCAAAATCCCCGGCTTTGCCTGCTGCTGGCAACCGGGGCTGGGATCGAAGCGTTCGGCAGAGATGGTGTTCGGTACTCGGTGTCGGAGGGCTGGTCGGAGGCTCGACGTTTTCGGACGACTCAGAGTCGGACTGTGGTCGGGTACGGCAGGGAGAGTTTTCTTCCTTCTCCCGTCTGCGTGAGATGTGGGACATTCGAGAGACTTTGAACTTTTTTACTGTGACCATGGCCTGATCTTCATCAAGTTATGGTATTGTTTTCACTGTGGTAACTGTATGTTATAAATATGTAGTTTTTGTTAGTTTTTCAGTCTTGGTCTGTCTTGTGTTTCTGTGATATCACACCGGAGGAACATTGTATCATTTCTTAATGCATGCATTACTAAATGACAATAAAAGAGGACTGCGTGTCCTCATAATCTAATCTAATCTAATCTAACAATGCAGGATTTTGGATGACATAGTACAATGCAGCACAGTACAGGCCCTTCGGCCCACAATGCTGCGCTAGCCCTTTAACCGACTCTGAAATCAATCTACCCCTTCCCTTCTACATAGCCCTCTATTTGTCTATCACCCATGTGCCTATCTAAATGTCCCTGATGTATTTGCCTCTACCAGCACCCCTGGGAGCACAATCCATCTACCTACCACCCTCTGTATGAAAAAAAACTACCTCTGACATGTCCCCCCCCCCATGCTTTCCTCCAATCACCTTAAAATAATATTATTAATTTAGATTATGAGGACACTCAGTCCTCCTTTATTGTCATTTAAAAATGCATGCATTAAGAAATGATGCAATGTTCTTCCAGAGTGATATCACGAAAAAAAAAACAGGACAAACCAAAGACTAACACTGACAAAACCACATAATTATAATATATAGTTACAGCAGTGCAAAGCAATACCATAATTTGATAAAGAGCAGACCATGGGCACGGTAAAAAAAAAGTCTCAAAGTTCCGATCGACTCCCGATAGTCCCCGATAGCAGGCAGCAGAAGGGAGAAACTCTCCCTGCCATAAATCTCCAGGCGCCGACAACTGCCGACGCAGCACCCTGGAAGCACCCGACCGCAGCCAACTCTTGAGTCCGTCTGAAAACTTCGAGCCTCTGACACCAAGCACCAAGCACCACCTCTGCCGAGCGCCTCGACCCCACCCCGGCCACCAAGCAACGAGCAAAGCCGAGGATTCGGGGCCTTCTCCTCCGGAGATTCCCGATCGCACAGTAGCAGCGGCAGCGAAGCGGGCATTTCAGAAGTTTCACCAGATGTCCCTCCGTGCTTCTCACATCTGTCTCCATCAAATCAGGATTGTGCACGGCACCCTACCTGACAGATTACAGATATCATTTACCGGAGTGGCTGCTGCGAGCTGCGTCGTGATGCCATCTTCTCCTCCTCGACTTAATATTATCCATTATCCATTTCCACCATGGAAAAATGTCCCACTGGATCTGTGCCGTTTACTCACCTCTCTCAGGTCATCTCTCACCCTCCTTCGCTCCAGAGAGAAAAGCCCCAGCTCGCTCAACTTATCCGCATATGACATGCTCTTGAAGCCATCCTTGTAAATCTCCTCTGCAGGCTCTCTAAAGCTCCCACAGCTTCTCTGCTGCTACCCGTATCCTTCCTGGAATGAGGGGACGGGAACTGAGCACAGTACCACAAGTGAGGTCCAACCCCCAGGGTTTTATAGAGCTGCAGCACTACCTCGCAGCTCCGCAACTCGGTTCCTCCTGTGATTCTGAAAATAAGAAACTTTAATTCCGTTCGCCTGGGCAGATATTCAGTGTGCTTTTCTTTGTCCGGGTCAGACAGAGGACTTCCAGGTGGTGCGGGATTCCCTGCGGAGTCTGCGGAACAGCTTTGCCGGCAACGACCCTCAGCACCACACAATTGACACGCTGGAACAGGGAATCTCAAGTCTATTGGACCGAATGCATGTGGCCCAGGCACAGGGACGAGGCAGCAACAGGGTAAGGGGATGTTCATTGTCGGGGTCATATCAGCCTCCACGTCGATCCCAACACTCGGTAATCTCCCCTGGAATTTTTTAAACCAGTTTTTATCGACAGGAGCAACTGTCAGTGGCTGTCATTAAACCTGTTACAGGTTGAGGTCGGTGTCTGTTATTAAATCTGTTACAGGTCACTGTCAGTATCTGTCATTAAACCTGTTACAGGTCAGTGTCTGTCATTAAACCGTTACAGGTCAGTGTCAGTGTCTGTCATTAAACCTGTTACAAGTCAGTATCTGTCATTAAACCGTTACAGGTCAGTGTCAGTGTCTGTCATTAAACCTGTTACAGGTCAGTGTCAGTGTCTGTCATTAAACCTGGTACAGGTCAGTGTCAGTGTCTGTCATTAAACCTGTTACAGGTCAGTGTCAGTGTCTGTCATTAAACCTGTTACAGGTCAGTGTCAGTGTCTGTCATTAAACCTGTTACAGGTCAGTGTCAGTGTCTGTCATTAAACCTGTTACAGGTCAGTGTCAGTGTCTGTCATTAAACCTGTTACAGGTCAGTGTCAGTGTCTGTCATTAAACCTGGTACAGGTCAGTGTCAGTGTCTGTCATTAAACCTGTTACAGGTCAGTGTCAGTGTCTGTCATTAAACCTGTTACAGGTCAGTGTCAGTGTCTGTCATTAAACCTGTTACAGGTCAGTGTCAGTGTCTGTCATTAAACCTGTTACAGGTCAGTGTCAGTGTCTGTCATTAAACCTGTTACAGGTCAGTGTCAGTGTCTGTCATTAAACCTGGTACAGGTCAGTGTCAGTGTCTGTCATTAAACCTGTTACAGGTCAGTGTCAGTGTCTGTCATTAAACCTGTTACAGGTCAGTGTCAGTGTCTGTCATTAAACCTGTTACAGGTCAGTGTCAGTGTCTGTCATTAAACCTGTTACAGGTCAGTATCAGTGTCTGTCATTAAACCTGGTACAGGTCAGTGTCAGTGTCTGTCATTAAACCTGGTGCAGGTCGGTGTCACTGTCTGTCATTAAGCCATGCATCCACGAAAACAGAAGCGTGCCCCAAAGAAAGAGCGACAGTGGAAACGCAGAAACGTTCAAACCCCAGAGGTTACACACGGTGGTTGCCCATCGTGTCTGCCGAAAGCGGGATACCTGTGCGGGAGGGTTTGTAAAATGGAGACGCCGTTGCACTGGGGCAGTTCCACTCTTTCTCTCTCTCGACTTCGAACTGATTGCCTGAAAGGTCTCCTGTAAATGCAGTGTTGTCGTTGTTGTCTCTGCAGAGTCCTGTGAAAAATTCCGGACGAGGATCCGGCACAGAGAGGGAATCCTGGTCGCCGAGTTCCAGTAAGTCCTCGACAATTAAACTGCAGACGTTTCACTGACACAATGCGCGAGACACCAGAATTTATGAGCGTCGCACACAAGGTGTGGGAGGGTCCGAGCAGGTCAGGCAGCATCTGTGCAGGTCGACGCTTTGAGACGAGACCCGTCATCGAGACTGGAAAGGAAGTGGGGGGGAATGCTAAAATAAAAAAGGTTGGCCGAGGGGAGGGAGAGGGGAAGGAGGACAAACTGGAAGGCGATAGATGAAGCCAGGCGAAGAGGAAGGTGGGTGGATGAAGTGAGAAGCTGGGAGGTGATGGGTGGGAAAGGTAAAGGGCTGGAGAGGAAGGAATCTGATAGGAGAGGAGAGTGGACCGTGGGAGACAGGGAAGGAGGAGGGACACCAGGGGGAGGTGATGGGTGGGAAAGGTAAAGGCCTGGAGAGGGAGGAATCTGATCGGAGAGGAGAGTGGATCGTGGGAGAAAGGGAAGGAGGAGGGACACCAGGGGGAGGTGATGGGTGGGAAAGGTAAAGAGCTGGAGAGGAAGGAATCTGATGGGAGAGGAGAGTGCACTGTGGGAGAAAGGGAAGGAGGAGGGACACCAGGGGGAGGTGATGGGTGGGAAAGGTAAAGGGCTGGAGAGGAAGGAATCTGATGGGAGAGGAGAGTGGACCGTGGGAGAAAGGGAAGGAGGAGGGACACCAGGGGGAGGTGATGGGTGGGAAAGGTAAAGGGCTGGAGAGGAAGGAATCTGATCGGAGAGGAGAGTGGACCGTGGGAGAGAGGGAGGGGAAGGGACACCAGGGGGAGGTGATGGGTGGGAAAGGTAAAGGGCTGGAGAGGAAGGAATCTGATCGGAGAGGAGAGTGGACCGTGGGAGAAAGGAAAGGAGGAGGGACACCAGGGGGAGGTGATGGGTGGGAAAGGTAAAGGGCTGGAGAGGAAGGAATCTGATCGGAGAGGAGAGTGGACCGTGGGAGAAAGGGAAGGAGGAGGGACACCAGGGGGAGGTGATGGGTGGGAAAGGTAAAGAGCTGGAGAGGAAGGAATCTGATGGGAGAGGAGAGTGGACCGTGGGAGAGAGGGAAGGAGGAGGGACACCAGGGGGAGGTGATGGGTGGGAAAGGTAAAGCGCTGGAGAGGAAGGAATCTGATCGGAGAGGAGAGTGGACCGTGGGAGAGAGGGAAGGAGGAGGGACACCAGGGGGAGGTGATGGGTGGGAAAGGTAAAGGGCTGGAGAGGAAGGAATCTGATCGGAGAGGAGAGTGGACCGTGGGAGAGAGGGAGGGGAAGGGACACCAGGGGGAGGTGATGGGTGGGAAAGGTAAAGGGCTGGAGAGGAAGGAATCTGATCGGAGAGGAGAGTGGACCGTGGGAGAAAGGGAAGGAGGAGGGACACCAGGGGGAGGTGACGGGTGGGAAAAATAAAGGGCTGGAGAGGAAGGAATCTGATCGGAGAGGAGAGTGGACCGTGGGAGAGAGGGAAGGAGGAGGGACACCAGAGGGAGGTGATGGGTGGGAAAGGTAAAGGGCTGGAGAGGAAGGAATCTGATCGGAGAGGAGAGTGGACCGTGGGAGAAAGGGAAGGAGGAGGGACACCAGGGGGAGGTGATGGGTGGGAAAGGTAAAGGGCTGGAGAGGAAGGAATCTGATCGGAGAGGAGAGTGGACCGTGGGAGAAAGGGAAGGAGGAGGGACACCAGGGGGAGGTGATGGGTGGGAAAGGTAAAGGGCTGGAGAGGAAGGAATCTGATCGGAGAGGAGAGTGGACCGTGGGAGAAAGGGAAGGAGGAGGGACACCAGGGGGAGGTGAATGGACAAAGGAGGAAGGGATAGAAATTGTCAGAAGTGACATTTCACTGTCCATTTTTTATGCACGATCTGTGGTTAACTAAACCTTTGCTCGGCGAAACTAATACCTGATAGTTTAAACTGATTCTGTGGCGAGAAAAGATACTGATGAAATTTTGCACGCGTCTCTGCAGTTGCATAACGCAGCGTGGTTCTCACACTGAGGACTTCGTACTCTTTCCCACACACGGAGCAATTTGCCTGCCCTGTCGCCGTTATGTGTCGGGACGTCTTGCATTTTGCTTTTAAGGATCAAATTGCCTTTCCTCCTCAGCCTCTCTGCATTTTCTCCCCGCTCCCAGTCGGAGGAACACTGCCCTGACTAAGGTGCTGTACTTCATTGACCGCAGCCTCGTCCCCATCATGATCAGCATTGCGAAGAGGCAAGTATACGGTGAACAACCGACTGGAATGCGCACTGATGATCGTGTAGCCGTTGCCAGCGGTGGGGCGGTGGGGTGGGGGTGGGGGGCGTCAAGAGTTGGGAGTTCACTTCCGGCTTTTACGTTGTCCTGTGACTAGGCTGGGGTTCAATCGCGGGATTGCCAGGCGGCACAACTCCAAAGGCTGGAAGAGCCTTTTCCACT
This sequence comes from Mobula birostris, assembly GCF_030028105.1. Classification (NCBI taxonomy): domain Eukaryota; kingdom Metazoa; phylum Chordata; class Chondrichthyes; order Myliobatiformes; family Myliobatidae; genus Mobula; species Mobula birostris. Next base: position 52,185,916 of record NC_092389.1, on the reverse strand, counting down.
CCGTGTCTCGATAAGTTAATAAGTTTTAAAAGCCCAGTAAATATAAATATATAGCTCATGAGCTCCATTTAATGTCAGAGAAATGTGTACAATACACAACCTGAAATATGTAAGATAGCTTCTGGACACAGATTGATTGTTTGTCCATAAAGTGACTCTGGGCACAGGAGTGTCTGTACAGAAGGTGACTCTGACAGGAAGTGATAAAGTAGTGGTGGTTTGGGGGGTGTGGAGGAGGGGAGTTAGTGGGTGGAGGTGTTGATCAGACTCACTGCTTGGGGAAAGTTGCTGTTTTTGAGTCTGGTGGGTCCTGGTGTGGGTGCTACGTAGCCTCCTCCCCGATGGGAGTGGGACGGACAGTCTGTGATCAGGGTGGGTGGGATCCTTCACGGTCCTGGTGTGGACGCTACGTAGCCTCCTCCCTGATGGGAGTGGGGCAGACAGTCTGTGAGCAGGGTGGGTGGGATCCTTCACGGTCCTGGTGTGGACGCTTCGTAGCCTCCTCCCCGATGGGAGTGGGACAGACAGTCTGTGAGCAGGGTGGGTGGGACCCTTCACGGTCCTGGTGTGGGTGCTATGTAGCCTCCTCCCCGATGGGAGTGGGACAGACAGTCCGTGAGCAGGGTGGGTGGGATCATTCGCGGTCCTGGTGTAGATGCTACGTAGCCTCCTCCCCGGTGGGAGTGGGACAGACAGTCCGTGAGCAGGGTGGGTGGGATCCTTCATGGTGTTACTGGCCCCTTTTCCAGCATTTTTCTGTATATACTGTACCTGATGTGATTTCAATTAAATATCAAAAGTTGTCATCGGTAATAGAGGAGGGAGGAGGGGGCCTTTTATGTTCCTATGATTCATTCTTTGGGGTTTCTTGTTTCATGGATGTCCGTGAAGAGTGAGAATTTCAGGTACAGATGATCTGATATTAAAATGAACCTTAACCTAAATCGACTCTGGTGATGGGAAGGGTCTGAGAGTGAGTTGATGACCACACTGTCTTTATTACAGCAGGAGCTGGTTGACTTCAGTCCGTTCCTATTCCATAAGAGCAGAGATAGGAGCAGAATTGAGGCCATTCAGCCCTTCGAGTCTGTACCACCTTTCCACCATGGCTGATCCCACTCAACCCCATACACCTGCCTTCTCGCCGTACCCCTTTGATGCCCCGACCGATCAGGAAACGATCAACTTCCGCCTTAAATTCATGCACGGACTTGGTCTCCACCCCAGTCTGTGGCAGAGCGTTCCACAGATTCACTACTCTCCGGCTATATTAAAAAAAATCCTCCTTACCTCTGTTCTGAAATGGTCGCCCCTCAACTTTGAGGCTGTGCCCTCTAGTTCTAGATAACCCCCACCATAGGAAACATCCTCTCCACATCTACCCTGTCTAGTCCTTTCAACATTCGGTAGGTTTCAATGAGATCATCCCCCGCGCATTCTTCTAAATTCCAGTGAGCACAGGCCCAAAGCTGCCAAACGCTTCTCATATGTTAACTCCTTCAGTCCTGGAATCATCCTCATGAACCTCCTCTGGACTGTTTCCAATGACAACACATCCTTTCTGAGATACGGGGCCCAAAACTGTTGGCGATACTCCCAAGTGTGGCCTGACCAGTGTCTTATAAAGCCTCAGCATTATCTCCTTGTTTTTATATTCTATTCCCCCTCGAAGTGAGTGCCCATGTTGTGTTTGCCTGCTTTACCACAGACTCAACCTGTGAATGAACCTTTTGTGGACACGAGGAAATCTGCAGATGCTGGAAATTCAAGCAACACACACAAAAAAAAAGTGCTGGTGGAACGCAGCAGGCCAGGCAGCAGCTCTAGGAAGAGGTACAGTCGACGTTTCAGGTCGAGACCCTTCGTCAGGACTGACTGAAAGAAGAGATAGTAAGAGATTTGAAAGTGGGAGGGGGAGGGGGGAGATCCGAAATGATAGGAGAAGACAGGAGGGGGAGGGATGGAGCCAAGAGCTGGACAGGTGATTGGCATAAGGGATACAAGGCTGGAGAAGCCACACTCAGGTTGGAGGAACACCTTATATTCCGTCTGGGTAGCCTCCAATCTAATGGCTTGAACATTGACTTCTCTAACTTCCGCTAATACCCCACCTCCCCCTCGTACCCCATCCGTTATTTATTTATATACACACATTCTTTCTCTCTCTCTCTCCTTTTTCTCCCTCTGTCCCTCTGACTATACCCCTTGCCCATCCTCTGGGTTTCCCCCCCTCCCCCTTTTCCTTCTCCCTGGGCCTCCTGTCCCCTGATCCTCTCATATCCCCTTTGCCAATCACCTGTCCAGCTCTTGGCTCCATCCCTCCCCCTCTTGTTTTCTCCTATCATTTCGGATCTCCCCCTCTCCCTCCCACTTTCAAATCTCTTACTCGCTCTTCCTTCAGTTAGTCCTGATGAAGGGTCTCGGCCCGAAACGTCGACTGTACCTCTTCCTAGAGATGCTGCCTGGCCTGCTGCGTTCACCAGCAACTTTTTTTTTCTGTGTCTGTTGAATGAACCTTTTGCATTGGATAATTGGGATCTCTTCTGTGGAAGGTGCGGTGGCCTGTGCTAAAGGGACGGGTTACACCCGAGCCTGAGGGGGACCAACATCAGACGAGTTTGTTGCCATCTTATACACGCACGCACGCACACAGACACAGATACACTGAGATTCCTCGTTCACGTGATGCTCACAAGGTTAGACGGTGTTCACGTCGGACGGTAGCCATCAATAAGGCGTCACAGGAGCATAGCGGTTACTGAGGCGCCATTACAGCTGGGGGTTCGGCGCTCAATCCCAGTGCCATCTGTCCGTACATCCTCTCCGTGGGGAGCGTGGGTTATCTCCAGGTGCTCTGGTTTCCTCCCACAATCCAAAGATGTCCCAGTCAGGAATCAGGATTGGTTTTAATATCACCGGCATGTGTCATGAAATTTGTTAGCTTAGTGGCAGCAGTCAATGTAATATGTGATAATATAACCATATAACAATTACAGCACAGAAACAGGCCATCTCGGCCCTTCTAGTCCATGCCGAACTCTTACTCTCACCTAGTCCCACCAACCTGCACTCAGCCCATAACCCTCCATTCCTTTCCTGTCCATGTAGCTGTCCAACTTAACTTTAAACGACCACATCGAACCTGCCTCAACCACTTCTGCTGGAAGCTCGTTCCACACAGCTACCACTCTCTGAGTAAAGAAGTTCCCCCTCGTGTTACCCCTAAACTTTTGCCCTTTAACTCTCAACTCATGTCCTCTTGTTTGAATCTCCTCCACTCTCAATGGAAAAAGCCTATCCACGTCAACTCTATCAAGTCCCCCCGTCAACCTTCTACTCTCCAAAGAATAAAGACCCAACTTGTTCAACCTTTCTCTGTAACTTAGGTGATGAAACCCAGGTAACATTTTAGTAAACCTCTTCTGTACTCTCTCTATTTTGTCGACATCTTTCCTATAATTCTTTCATCTTTCCTACATAGGGGGAAAAAACTGAATTACATTAAGTATGTATGTAGATGAAATAGGTAAATTAAAAATATTGCAAAAATATATTTTTTTAAATGAGTTAGTGTTCACGGGTTCAATGTCTTCGGAGGGCAGAGGGGCAGAAGCTGTTCCTGAATCGTTGAGTGTGTGTCTTCAGGCTCCTGTACCTTCTCCCTGATGGTCACAATGAGAAGAGGGCATGTCCTGGGTGATGGTGAGACAGTGAGGTAGTGTTCATGGATTCAATGTCCATTCAGAAATCTGATGGCGGAGGGGAAGAAGCTGTTCCTGAATCGTTGAGTGTGTGTCTTCAGGCTCCTGTACCTCCTCCCTGAGGGTAACAGTGAGAAGAGGACATGTCCTGGGTGATGGGGGTCAGTAATGATGGATGTATCTCCATTACCCCCTCCCTGATGGTCACAATGAGAAGAGGACATGTCCTGGGTGATGGGGGTCAGTAATGATGGATGTATCTCCTGTACCTCCTCCCTGATGGTCACAATGAGAAGAGGGCATGTCCTGGGTGATGGTGAGACAGTGAGGTAGTGTTCATGGATTCAATGTCCATTCAGAAATCTGATGGCGGAGGGGAAGAAGCTGTTCCTGAATCATTGAGTGTGTGTCTTCAGGCTCCTGTACCTCCTCCCTGAGGGTAACAGTGAGAAGAGGACATGTCCTGGGTGATGGGGGTCAGTAATGATGGATGTATCTCCATTACCCCCTCCCTGATGGTCACAATGAGAAGAGGACATGTCCTGGGTGATGGGGGTCAGTAATGATGGATGTATCTCCTGTACCTCCTCCCTGATGGTCACAATGAGAAGAGGACATGTCCTGGGTGATGGGGGTCAGTAATGATGGATGTATCTCCTGTACCTCCTCCCTGAGGGTAGCAATGAGAAGAGGGCACATCCTGGGTGATGGGGGTCAGTAATGATGGATGTATCTCCATTACCTCCTCCCTGATGGTCACAATGAGAAGAGGGCATGTCCTGGGTGATGGGGGTCAATAATGATGGATGTATCTCCTGTACCTCCTCCCTGATGGTCACAATGAGAAGAGGGCATGTCCTGGGTGATGGGGGTCAGTAATGATGGATGTATCTCCTGTACCTCCTCCCTGATGGTCACAATGAGAAGAGGGCATGTCCTGGGTGATGGGGGTCAGTAATGATGGATGTATCTCCTGTACCTCCTCCCTGATAGTCACAATGAGAAGAAGACATGTCCTGGGTGGTGGGGGTCAGTAATGATGGATGTATCTCCGTTACCCCCTCCCTGATGGTCACAATGAGAAGAGGACATGTCCTGGGTGATGGGGGTCAGTAATGATGGATGTATCTCCTGTATCCCTCCCTGATGGTCACAGTGAGAAGAGGACATGTCCTGGGTGATGGGGGTCAGTAATGATGGATGTATCTCCATTACCCCCTCCCTGATGGTCACAATGAGAAGAGGACATGTCCTGGGTGATGGGGGTCAGTAATGGTGGATGTATCTCCTGTACCTCCTCCCTGATGGTCACAATGAGAAGAGGGCATGTCCTGGGTGATGGGGTTCCTGAATGATGGGCGCTACCTCTCCGAGGCACCTACGGAGACTAGTACCCATGATGGAGTCAACTAACTTTACAACTTTCTGCAGCTCTGATCCTGTGCAGTAGCCTCCCCTCCCCCTGCCCCACCCACCTCCGTTGCAGATGGCGATGAGGTTAATTGGTCATTGTAAATTGCCCTGCGATTAGGTTAAATCGGTGAGTAGCCGGGTAACTCAGTGGGTCCGTGCGGACCTGTTCAAAATCATTTTTCATTTTTAAAATCTTTTTATTGATATATAATCTTCTGCAGCTATAAAATACAGAAGTTCAACAAATTAGTATATATATAATTAATAAAGCTGAAGGAAAAAAAACTTATATGTGCTAATGAAAAAAATATTTTTTTAATATAAGAAAAAGAAGGAAAAAGGAGAACCCCAACTAACTGAAGAAAAAGCCCACCAACTACAAAACAAAAAAAAGGGGAAAAGGAAACCGTTAGGAACCAACTCCCGGAGCAATACGTGTTACAATCATTTATATATTTAAATAAAGAAGTGGGCACGTGGCCAAGTGGTTAAGGCGTTTGTCTAGTGATCTGAAGGTCGTGAGTCGAGCCCCAGCTGAGGGAACATGTTGTGTCCTTGAGCAAGGCACTTAACCACACATTGCTCTGCGACGACACCGGTGCCAAGCTGTATGGGTCCTAGTGCCCTTCCCTTGGACAACATCGGTGACGTGGAGAGGGGAGACTTGCAGCATGGGCAACTGCCAGCCTTCCATACAACCTTGCCCAGGCCTGCGCCCTGGAGAGTGAAGACTTTCCAGGCGCAGATCCATGGTCTCACAAGACTAACGGATACCTTTATTTTTATAAGGAAGAAAAAGGAAACAACAACTGCTAAATCACATTTATTTAACATAAAATTGGAAAGAAAACACATAGACTAATTCAAATTAGATGATAATATTTGGCAAAAGAGCCCCACCTTCTCTCAAAATCGAATCGGGGATCAAAAGTTCTGCTTCTAATTTTTTTCCCAAACTAAAACATAACGTTACTTGGGAAAACCGTTGAATTAGCGTAGAACAAAGTCAGTAAATGAATGGCAAGCCTTTCGAAGAGGAAAGTGTGCTCAGCAGACCACTGCCAGGAATATTTGGAAACTGAGGCCAGCGGGAACTCCCCTTTGGCTTGCTGGGTAGCAGTTTGCGATGAAACATCCGTAAGGTGGTTTTCCAGGTCGCAGGGAGAAGGTACAAAACGCCTTGCAGGCAGTGGCAGGAGCTGTTCCTGCATTCCTGGCCGAGATGCAACACAGAGCGTCATAGGAGGTCATTCCTGCCTGTGGCCATCAAACCTTACAACTCCTCCCTTGGGTCAGCGAGCGTTACCTACTTCTCTGGGATTAGCGTTCTGGAATAAGGGGGTCCATTCTGGGAGAGCGAGACACCTCGCTGCTAAACCTGAGGCAGCTTCTGGACGTGAGACCCAATTAAACTATTAATGAAATGCTGAACCGGTGTGCGTGAACTCACTGAACTGGTGATCCAACTCCACTCACTTTCCAGGGCGCCAAACTTCAAACTTCTTATTGAAGTCGGTCTACGTCACCATGTCCAGCTCTGAGATGTCATTTTCCTGCGGGCACACTCAGCAAATCTATAGAATAGTAACTGTAAACAGGATCGGTGAAAGATCTACCAGAGTGCAGAAGACAGCAGACTGTGCAAATCGCAAATACAAATAGATAGCGATAAATAATGAGAACTTGGGGATAATGAGATAAAGAGTCCTTTAGAGTGAGATTACTGGCTGAGGGACACATCTCAATTGGATGGGCAAGTTGAGTGTAGTCATCCCCTTTTGTTCAACAGCCTGATGGTTGAGGGGGAGTAACTGTTCCTGAACCTGGTGGTGTGGGTCCTGAGGCTCCTGTACCTCCTTCCTGATGGTTGAGAGATAATAACTGTTCCTGAACCTGATAGTGTGGGTCCTGAGGCTCCTGTACCTCCTTCCTGATGGTTGAGGGCTAATAACTGTCCCTGAACCTGGTGGTGTGGGTCCTGAGGCTCCTGTACCTCCTTCCTGATGGTTGAGGGGGTAATAACTGTTCTTGAACCTGGTGGTGTGGGTCCTGGGGCTCGTGTACCGCCTTCCTGATGGTTGAGGGATAATAACTGTTCCTGAACCTGGTGGTGTGGGTCCTGAGGCTCCTGTACCTCCTTCCTGATGGTTGAGGGGTAATAACTGTCCCTGAACCTGGTGGTGTGGGCCCTGAGGCTCCTGTACCTCCTTCCTGATGGTTGAGAGGTAATTACTGTTCCTGAACCTGGTGGTGTGGGTCCTGAGGCTCCTGTACCTCCTTCCTGATGGTTGAGGGGTAATAACTGTTCCTGAACCTGGTGGTGTGAGTCCTGAGGCTCCTGTACCTCCTTCCTGATGGTTGAGGGGTAATAACTGTTCCTGAACCTGGTGGTGTGGGTCCTGAGGCTCCTGTACCTCCTTCCTGATGCTTGAGGGGTAATAAATGTTCCTGAACCTGGTGGTGTGGGTCCCGAGGCTCCTGTATCTCCTTCCTGATGGTTGAGGGGTAATAACTGTTCCTGAACCTGGTGGTGTGGGACCTGAGGCTCCTGTACCTCCTTCCTGATGGTTGAAGGGTAATAACTGTTCCTGAACCTGGTGGTGTGGGTCCTGAGGCTCCTGTACCTCCTTCCTGATGGCAGCAGCGAGGAGAGAGCACGGTCTGGGTGGTGAGGATCTCTGATATCTCTGACGATGGACGTTGCTTTCCTGTGACAGCGTTTCACGTAGATGCAATCATTGGTCGGGAGGAGTTTACCCGTGATGGACTGGGCTGAATTCACTTCCTTTTGTTGGGTTTTCCATTCAAGATTGTTGGTGTTCCCATACCAGGCTGTGATGCAGCCGGTCACTGCATGGCTATAGAAGTTTGTCAAAGTTTTAGGTGTCACGCCAAATCTTCGTAGACCCCTAAGGAAGTGCTTTCTTCTCAGTGTTATTTCTTTATCTATTTTTTAAATCATTTATACATTTTGTCCTTGTTTGCACATCCGTTGTTTGTCTGTCTTTAGCACAATCGTATTTCTGTAAATGCCTGCAAGAAAATGAATCTCAGGATTAGGAAGTAGTGACACATGCGTTCTTGAATTTACATTGAACCTTGAATGAAGCTGATCCCTTCTGCCTACACAATGCACATTCTCGGCACCTTCGTGGGCTGATCTTCGAGCCTTCTCAGCGCCTCTCTGTGTACCGTAAAACCTGTCCCCAAAATCAGCGGTCCCCAACCACCGGACCACAAAGCATGTGCTACCGGGCCGTGAGGAAACGATATGAGTCAGCTGCACCTTTCCTCATTCCCCGTCACGCACTGGTGAACTTGAACATAGGGTTGCCAACTGTCCCGTATTAGCCGGGACATCCCGTATATTGGGCTAAATTGGTTTGTCCCACACGGGACCGCCCTTGTCCCATATTTCCCCCGCTGAGGTAGAGCGTTCCTATGAAACCTTTCGTGCCGAAATGGCGTAAGTGCAAAGAAGCAATTACCACTAATTTATATGGGAAAAAATTTCAAGCGTTCCCAGACCCAAAAAATAACCTAACAAATCATACCAAATAACACATAAAACCGAAAATAAATAACACTAACACATAGTAAAAGCAGGAATGATATGATAAATACACAGCCTATATAAAGTAGAAATAATGTATGTACAGTATAGTCGGGAAGATGAAGGCAAAACCGATTTGTGGGAGAAAATCGGCACGTCACATGCACACAGCACGCGTGCGCACACAGGTGCCCGTCCAAGGCTTCATGGTCATGGTAGTCTTTCCCAGGGTAAAGTGTCCCGGGATTTGACTGCTACTTCTGTCCCTTACTTGGGAGTGGGAAAGTTGGCAACCTAACTGTAAAAGACACATTGAGGTGAGCTTCACCCTACTTGAACACCCCCCCACCCCGCAAGAATATTGTCAATATTAAACCGGTCCACGGTGCATAAAAGGTTGGGGACCCCTGGTCTAAATCACCTCAACTTCACTCACCCCACCACTGAACTGTTCCCACAGCCAACAGACTCACCATCAAGCACTCTTCACCTCACGTTCCTGCTTGCTTATCAACTAATTAATTAATTTCTCTTTTGGGTTTGCACAGATTGTTGTCTCTTGGAGGCTGGTCGTTTGTCCGTCCCATTGGGTGTGGTCTTTCACTGATTTTATTGTGTTTCTTTGTATTTACTGAGTATGCCCACAAGAAAATGAATCTCGGGGTTGTGCGTGTATGTATATTGTTACGTACCCCGTAACTGGGTTGCCAAACCAGCAGAAATGGACCACTTAGTTGGAGTCTGGTTTAACAGAAACTAATAAAGTTTTATTAAAGAAATAAGTAACACAGTACTCTAATCGTAAGGATATAAATGCAGCAGGTTAGCAATGATAAAACACACATGTACACGGAACTAGGGTAATAGGAATCAACCAAACTCTGTCGCAGTCGAGGGGTAAAATGATCAGTCTCAAGTGATGCAGAGTTCAGTTCAGCTTAGTACAGTTCGCAGTAATCGCTGTTGTGCCATTGGGGAGAGATAAGAGATAAGCAAATCTGATTCAGCAGACCTTTGATGTTCTTCGCAGTTGACTTTCGGGCGGACCCTCTTTTATGTCTTCTGTGGTCACCGACTGTGACCCCATCGTTCCGGATACGACCGTTCTTCCGCGGTGAACCCAGTACCCAGGCAAGGGCGGACACACACACCAGGTTCCTGCCGATCGTACCCTTTCACCCTGTGCATCTATGGTCGGTTCCCGCAACCAGACCTCCAAACTCCCACCAACTTGTGGGGGCACACCGCTCTTCCAGGGTCTCGTTATCTCATGATCTTGTGGTGTGTCGTGCCTTAGCGAACCTGTTGTTTTAATCCCCCTGCTGGAGTATCGCCTGTCCATCAAACTTCAAACAGTTCAGGTTCAAAGCAACCGGTCTGTCAATATTCTGAAATGTGTTTCTTTCTCGTTAATCCCTCTCTTCTCTCTTATTAGCATTTTGAATGTTCCTCCATTGTCTCCCTTATCTCTTTTCACTATCATCAATCTTCTGATAACTTGGTTTGTCATCACAATATATATTTTTTCTTTACTTTGAACATTGAGCTTTTAATTTACCCCCTTCACCTTAAAAGCATGCCCACTCGAGTGAGACAGAAAGGTCACCCACTCCAGACCGTCACTCGACGTTCGGCCGCTGGAGCAGGGACCGAGTACCGTGCGCGCTGTGATATTTATTGAGTAACAAATCCAGAGGGGCGACAGAGTCGGCGTCTAAAGTTCAGGCGGAGATCAAAAAAAAATCCAGAGAAGTCCAGAAATCAGAATCGGGGGGAAACAGGCAGGGTCGAAGAAACCAGAACAATCGAGATAAGCGGGCGAAATCAGGGTCGGCAAGCAGGCAGGGTTGATACGTGGAAGGACAGAGATGAGGTACGAATGATGGAAAGGCTCAGGAAAATTCACTGACACAATCTGGCAACAACCAGGTGAAAACACAGGACTAAAGTACACGGAGCAGTAGACAGAGAGGCAGATGATAGGTGGAGCACAGTGAGACACAGGTAATAATGAGAAGCAGGTGAGAGACGGAGTACTCAGTAATACAGGGGCCGGAGTAGAGCAGGAGCACATGGCAATACAAAACCACAGACTGACAGTGAGGGGGAACACACAAACAGACAAACTTCAACTGGAGTTACTGACACTCGAGATAGAACTCGACACTACCTTCCCTCCATGTTCTCTCGGCGGGGGGGGGGGGGGGGCATTTTCTTATTTAAATTGACCTATTATACAATCCAGTTTCAAACTGTTCATCTCTAATTTGTCGACCTAACTCTTCCAGCCTTGGTGAGGTGACTCTTAAAGACTTCAAAGCAGCAGTCGATCGGGAAGGCAATTTCAGATACCACTTTAAGGCCCTAGACCCGGAATTCGGCACCGTCAAAGAGGAGGTAAGCCCAAATCACTGGCATCCTGTTAAAATATTCTTCGTTTGTATGGGTAGCCTCCGACCCAATGGCATGAACTTAGATTTCTCCTTCCAGTAATTATTCCCCTCTCACCTTCCCTCTGGAGTCCCTCCGCCTTCCCTTTCTCCCATGGTACACTGTCCTCTCCTATCCTCCTTCCCTTTCTCCCCACGGTCCACTCTCCTCTCCGATCAGATTCCTTCCTCTTCAGCCCTCTACCTTTCCCACCCATCACCTCCCCCTGGTGTCCCTCCTCCTTCCCTTTCTCCCACGGTCCACTCTCCTCTCCGATCAGATTCCTTCCTCTCCAGCCCTTTACCTTTCCCACCCGTCACCTCCCCCTGGTGTCCCTCCTCCTTCCCTTTCTCCCACGGTCCACTCTCCTCTCCGATCAGATTCCTTCCTCTCCAGTCCTTTACCTTTCCCACCCATCACCTCCCCCTGGTGTCCCTCCTCCTTCCCTTTCTCCCACGGTCCACCCTCCTCTCCGATCAGATTCCTTCCTCTCCAGCCCTTTATCTTTCCCACCCATCACCTCCCCATGGTGTCCCTCCTCCTTCCCTTTCTCCCACGGTCCACTCTCCTCTCCGATCAGATTCCTTCCTCTCCAGCCCTTTACCTTTCCCACCCATCACCTCCCCCTGGTGTCCCTCCTCCTTCCCTTTCTCCCACAGTCCACTCTCCTCTCCGATCAGATTCCTTCCTCTCCAGCCCTTTACCTTTCCCACCCATCACCTCCCCCTGGTGTCCCTCCTCCTTCCCTTTCTCCCACGGTCCACTCTCCTCTCCGATCAGATTCCTTCCTCTCCAGCCCTTTACCTTTCCCACCCATCACCTCCCCCTGGTCCTCCTTACCCCTACCTCCCTATTCTGGCATCTCCCCCCCCCCCCCGCCCTTTCCTTTCCAGTCCTGATGAAGGGTCTCAGTCCGAAACATCGACTGTTTACTGTTTTCCATAGTTGCTGCCTGACCTGCTGAGTTCCTCCAGCATTTTGTGTGTGTGTGAGAGTGTGTGTATGTGTGTGTGTGTATGTGTGTGTGTGTTTGTGTGTCTGTCTGTGTGTGTGTGTGTGTGTGTGTGTGTGTGTGTGTGTGTCTGTCTCTGGATTTCCAGCGTCTGCAGAATCTCTTGAGCTTATATACTTCATTTTTAATTGCCTGTACCACTTAATTGGCTGAAGAAATGTTCTGTCGGTATTCTGTGATAAGGCACATGCTTTTTTTGAGATAAAACTCTGTCCCAAGTCTAAGGAATTCTTTATTCTTAACAGTACAGGGCACAGAAAGGTCTTGGGGACCACGTCTGTAGATGGTCCAGAGTTGCCATGCAAGTCGATAGGGTCGTGAGGAAGGCCATCATGACTCAGGGGATTGAGATTAAGAGCCGCGTGGTAACGTTGCAGCTCTATAAAGCCCTGGTTAGACCACGCATTGAATACCGTGCTCAGTTCTGGTCGCCTCTTTTTGGGAAGGATGTGGAAGCTTTGGAGAGGGTGCTTAGGAGTTCTAACAGGGCACTGTCTGGAATGGAGGGCAGGTCTGATGAGTGTGACCCTCAGGTCCTGTTGGCTGTGTAAGTCCAGGGAAGACAATCTCCGGCCCCGCCTGACGGGCGAGATTGAGGTGCGAGCCCACCCCGAAACCCCCCTGTTTGTGTGGACGCTGTGTGATGTGTTACCCCATTACAAATTAGTACCATGAAATATCAGACTAGCTTTATAATCCTTAATCTGACGACAGGGTTAGTCAAGAGAAAAAAAAGGGCCCGTTTTAATGAAACAGCCGAATGCGCACAAGTTGGAGCTCGCGGTTTCCCCTTTGCCGGTCCTCCATCGCATTCCCCCCGGGCTTCATCGTCTCCCAAGTCCCTCCCACGATCTCTCCTCTCCTGCGTCTTCTCTCTCCGTCTCCCGCCCAACAGATCGAAAACGCACTCCCCTTCATTGGACGGCTCACATTCCAAAGCCCCCGTTATCCCCAACCGTAACCCAAACACTGCCTGTACGAAAGACCATTGCGTGGGCAGCGAAACCTTTCCCAGGGCGTTGCGTGAGGACAGTTTGATCAAGCCAGGGCTTTTCTCTTCGGAGCGAAGGAGGGTGAGAGGTGACCTGATAGAGATGTAGATCGAGTGGACAGCCAGTACCTCTCCCCTCAGGTGGAAATGGAGAATACGGGAGGGCCTGATATTGAGGTGATTGGAGGAAAGTGTTGTGGGGGGTGGTTTGTCAGGGCTAGGTTTTCACACAGAGAGTGGTGGGTGGGAGTAACATCATTCTCACGATGGGGGTAGAGGCAGACACACTGAGAGATTCTCAGACGGGCGTGGATGAAAGGAAAACGGAGAGCTGCGAAGGTTGGAGGGCTAGCACAGTGTGATGGGCTGAAAGGCCTGCACTGCTCCCTGTTCTGTCAGTCCACTGGAGACGAGCGCTGCCAAAGCTCGCCGTTCCGGCCCAACTCCGCTGCCCTGCTGGGCACTTCGAAGGCCAGCTGTGGTGAGACACCTACAGCGTATGCTCCTGAGTACAGAGCGCATGGCGGGAATTGAATTCCTGGTTTTTTTTGGATGGGATATTCACTCTCAGAACCAGGTTTAATGACACTGGCGTCCTTCAGAAGTTAATTCTCCTGAGGCAGCAGATAGAAATCAGAACCGATAAAGTAACCAATTTTTTAAAAATGGTGTCCAAAAGAGAGGGAAAAAAAAAAAGTGAGCTGGTGCCCGTGGGTGCTTTGTCCATACAGAAATCTCATGGGGGAGGGGAAGAAGCTGTTCCTGTGACGTTGTGTGTGTGAGAAACTGTTCCTGTGAGGTTGTGTGTATGAGAAACTGTTCCTGTGATGTGCGTGTGTGAAACTGTTCCTGTTTCATTGTGTGCATGAGAGACTGTTCCTGTGATGTGTGTGTGTGTGAAACTGTTCCAGTGACATTGTGTGTGTGAAACTGTTCCTGTGACGTTGTGTCTGTGAGAAACTGTTCCTGTGATGTGCGTGTGTGAAACTGTTCCTGTTTCATTGTGTGCATGAGAGACTGTTCCTGTGATGTGTGTGTGTGTGAAACTGTTCCAGTGACATTGTGTGTGTGAAACTGTTCCTGTGACGTTGTGTCTGTGAGAAACTGTTCCTGTGATGTGCGTGTGTGAAACTGTTCCTGTTTCATTGTGTGCATGAGAGACTGTTCCTGTGATGTGTGTGTGTGTGAAAACTGTTCCAGTGACATTGTGTGTGTGAAACTGTTCCTGTGACGTTGTGTCTGTGAGAAACTGTTCCTGTGATGTGCGTGTGTGAAACTGTTCCTGTTTCATTGTGTGCATGCGAGACTGTTCCTGTGACATTGTGTGTGTGAAACTGTTCCTGTGACGTTATGTGTGTGTGAAACTCTTCCTGTGAGGTTGTGTGTGTGAAACTGTTCCTGTGATGTGTGTGTGTGTGAAACTGTTCCTGTGACGTTGTGTGTGTGAAACTCTTCCTGTGAGATTGTGTGTGTGAAACTGTTCATGTGATGTGTGTATGTGTGAAACTGTTCCTGTGACATTGTGTGTGTGAGAAACTCTTCCTGTGAGGTTGTGTGTGTGAAACTCTTCCTGTGAGATTGTGTGTGTGAAACTGTTCCTGTGAGATTGTGTGTGTGAAACTGTTCCTGTGATGTGTGTGTGTGTGAAACTGTTCCTGTGACATTGTGTGTGTGAGAAACTCTTCCTGTGAGGTTGTGTGTGTGAAACTGTTCCTGTGACATTGTGTGTGTGAAACTGTTCCTGTGATGTGTGTGTGTGTGAGAAACTGTTCCTGTGACATTGTGTGTGTGAGAAACTCTTCCTGTGAGGTTGTGTGTGTGAGAAACTGTTCCTGTGATGTGTGTGTGAAACTCTTCCTGTGAGATTGTGTGTGTGAAACTGTTCCTGTGAGATTGTGTGTGTGAAACTGTTCCTGTGACATTGTATGTGTGAAACTGTTCCTGTGACGTTATGTGTGTGTGAAACTCTTCCTGTGAGATTGTGTGTGTGAAACTGTTCCTGTGAGATTGTGTGTGTGAAACTGTTCCTGTGACATTGTATGTGTGAAACTGTTCCTGTGACGTTATGTGTGTGTGAAACTCTTCCTGTGAGATTGTGTGTGTGAAACTGTTCCTGTGAGATTGTGTGTGTGAAACTGTTCCTGTGACATTGTATGTGTGAAACTGTTCCTGTGACGTTATGTGTGTGTGAAACTCTTCCTGTGAGATTGTGTGTGTGAAACTGTTCCTGTGAGATTGTGTGTGTGAAACTGTTCCTGTGACATTGTATGTGTGAAACTGTTCCTGTGACGTTATGTGTGTGTGAAACTCTTCCTGTGACGTTATGTGTGTGAGAAACTCTTCCTGTGAGATTGTGTGTGTGAAACTGTTCCTGTGACATTGTGTGTGTGAAACTGTTCCTGTGATGTTATGTGTGTGAAACTGTTCCTGTGATGTGTGTGTGAAACTGTTCCTGTGAGATTGTGTGTGTGTGAAACTGTTCCTGTGATGTGTGTGTGAAACTCTTCCTGTGACATTGTATGTGTGAAACTGTTCCTGTGAGATTGTGTGTGTGAAACTGTTCCTGTGACATTGTATGTGTGAAACTGTTCCTGTGACGTTATGTGTGTGAAACTGTTCCTGTGACATTGTATGTGTGAAACTCTTCCTGTGACGTTATGTGTGTGAGAAACTCTTCCTGTGAGGTTGTGTGTGTGACTCCCGCAACTTAAAATGAAGAATAAGTGAAGGAATACACGTCCTTAATGTTGTGTATTCGGGACATTAAAACTAACACCAAAAACCCAGAGCGGAAAATGTTAATGAGTTTATGATTTTAAATTCTTCTCCCCCCGTCAGCTTTTCCACGACGACGACATTGTTCCCGGTTGGGAGGATAAAATAGTTGCCTGGATTGAAGAGGACAACGGTGACAGTAGGTAGACGAATTCCCTCCTCCGATGTGGGAGTCTGCTTCTCTACAGCACTGCCGTCCGGAGGAGAATAAGCAGGAGCCAAAGGACACCACTCGTCTTCTCGTCCGCCGGTGCGATCGGGCCGAGACGTGGTGCCGTGCCAACTGCCAAACTGGCACTGGAGGGAAGAGGCTGGTGTGGGGGATTTCCACAGCGGATGCCTGACGTTCGGAGCCTGGCCTGCTGTAAACTGTTGTGGCTTCTATTCGTCACTGTGCCCACGTACAATCATAGCGCCTCCTCGAAAGCAGCGAGTGCAGTGCGGCTGACAGCGTAATTGTGCAAAGCAGCCTCCGACGAGTATTGTTCCTGTTTCACCTCCGGAGCTTGGGGCTTCTGCAAACTTTTTTCAGTTTCACGTTGTTGAAAATCCAGGCAATGTGACCGACTTGTAAATCTCCCTCCAGCTTGCAGAAGCAATGGCTGGTATTCTGCCTGAGAACCTGACAGCGTCAATGTCAATATCTCTAATTTCTGGTATTTTATCCACCCACCACCTGTCTCTCTTTTCCTGTTCCCCATTCTGGCTCCCCTCCCACCCCTTCACTTCTCACCTGCCCATCACCTCCCCCTGGTGTCCCTCTTCCTTCCCTTTCTCCCACGGTCCACTCTCCTCTCCGATCAGATTCCTTCCTCTCCAGCCCTTTACCTTTCCCACCCATCACCTCCCCCGGTGTCCCTCCTCCTTCCCTTTCTCCCCCAGTCCACTCTCCTCTCCGATCAGATTCCTTCCTCTCCAGCCCTTTACCTTTCCCACCCATCACCTCCCCCGGTGTCCCTCCTCCTTACCTTTCTCCCACGCTCCACTCTCCTCTCCGATCAGATTCCTTCCTCTCCAGCCCTTTACCTTTCCCACCCATCACCTCCCCCGGTGTCCCTCCTCCTTCCCTTTCTCCCCCAGTCCACTCTCCTCTCCGATCAGATTCCTTCCTCTCCAGCCCTTTACCTTTCCCACCCATCACCTCCCCCGGTGTCCCTCCTCCTTACCTTTCTCCCACGCTCCACTCTCCTCTCCGATCAGATTCCTTCCTCTCCAGCCCTTTACCTTTCCCACCCATCACCTCCCCCGGTGTCCCTCCTCCTTCCCTCTCTCCCACGGTCCACTCTCCTCTCCCATCAGATTCCTTCCTCTCCAGCCCTTTACCTTTCCCACCCATCACCTCCCCCTGGTGTCCCTCCTCCTTCCCTTTCTCCCACAGTCCACTCTCCTCTCCCATCAGATTCCTTCCTCTCCAGCCCTTTACCTTTCCCACTCATCACCTCCCCCTGGTGTCTCTCCTCCTTCCCTTTCTCCCACGCTCCACTCTCCTCTCCGATCAGATTCCTTCCTCTCCAGCCCTTTACCTTTCCCACCCATCACCTCCCCCTGGTGTCCCTCCTCCTTCCCTTTCTCCCACGGTCCACTCTCCTCTCCGATCAGATTCCTTCCTCTCCAGCCCTTTACCTTTCCCACCCATCACCTCCCCCTGGTGTCCCTCCTCCTTCCCTTTCTCCCACAGTCCACTCTCCTCTCCTGTCAGATTCCTTCCTCTCCAGCCATTTACCTTTCCCACCCATCACCTCCCCCTGGTGTCCCTCCTCCTTCCCTTTCTCCCACAGTCCACTCTCCTCTCCTGTCAGATTCCTTCTTCACCCATCACCTCCCAGCTTCTCACTTCATTCCCTCTGCCCCCACCCACCTACCTTCCCCCTCACCGGGTCTCACCCATCACCTGCCACAACTTCTCCTGCTGCCCCCTCCCCCCAGCTTCTAATTTGGGCAACTTCCCCCCCCCTTCCAGTCCTGATGAAGGTTTCTCGGATCAAATCATCGGCTGTTTATTCCTCTCCATAGATGCTGCCTGACCTGCTGAGTTTGTGTGTGTGTGTGTGTGTGTTGCTGTGGATTTCCAGCATCTGCCGAACCTTTGTTCTCCTGGTGGTTCTCAGCCGAAGGGATGTAGTCTGAGCTCCAGGATCTGAGGGAGTTCTGCCCGTCAGTCTGGTGTGACGAGCAGCTTCTGGTGGGGGACGGTGGGCTTCAAGTGAACAGCCACTGCTTTACGCGCACCCCGTGGCCTCGTCGAGTGTGCTGGCTGACGAACGTGGCCGGAAGGTGGCCCTCAGCCGGAGGTAATCATCGGGGAGGTGCGTGTGGGTGGATGGCGCAGAGCAGGCGATCGCCGTGGTCCTCGTGCACCACCTGCTGTCTGGTGGTGTAGCTGCCGGCCTCCTCATTGAAACGACACAGAGCCAGCGCCTGCCAGACCTGCGCAGAGTTAAATTGTACAGTCGACAGCGTAAGTTCAGACCCGCGAGGTACCCCTTGAAAGGGAAGCACGTTCGCCAACACCAAATAAAACACAAATATAGACTCTGTTTATTCCCCTCCATAGGCACTGCCTGACCTGCTGAGTTCCTCCAGCATTTTTTGTGTGTGTGTGTGTGTGTGTGTGTGTGTGTGTGTGTGTGTGTGTGTGTGTGTGTGTGTTGCTCTGGATTTCCAGTGTCTGCAGAATCTCCCCGTGTTGAAATAAAACAAATATTTATTTTGCGCGTTAGATTGTCAGGGTCTCGTGCAGGGTGACGGCTTCTGTTTGGTAGGCAGACCCAGCGGAGACTTCACCTCTGAAATGGCTGGACAGAAAGGCACGGGAGATGACCTCTGAGCCCCTTTCCCCCGTCAGTTCAGCGGAGTAGACATTTGGTCCAGGTTCTCTGATCTTCCTCACTGCACGCACAAAAAAAACCCTTTATAAAGTGCTGAAGCATTAAAAGGAAGTTGCAAGAAATTACTGTAAGAGCTACAGAAAGTTTTGGTTTTTAATAACAAGTTTGAGTTTATTGTCATTTCAACCGTACATATGTATACCACCGAATGAAACAATGTTCCCCCGGGCCAAGGTACACAACACAGTACATATAACTCACACACACAACACATAAAGTATACCGTCAAACGAAACAACGTTCCCCCGGACCAAGGTACACAACACAGTACATATAACTCACACACACAACACATAAAGTATACTGTCAAACGAAACAACGTTCCCCCGGACCAAGGTGCGCAACACAGTACATATAACTCACACACACAACACATAAAGTATACCGTCAAACGAAACAACGTTCCCCCGGACCAAGGTGCACAACACAGTACATATAACTCACACACACAACACATAAAGTATACCGTCAAACGAGACAACGTTCCCCCGGACCAAGGTGCACAACACAGTACATATAACTCACACATACAACACATAAAGTATACCGTCAAACGAAACAACGTCCCCCGGACCAAGGTGCACAACACAGTACATATAACTCACACATACAACACATAAAGTATACCGTCAAATGAAACAACGTTCCCCCGGACCAAGGTGCACAACACAGTACATATAACTCACACATACAACACATAAAGTATACCGTCAAATGAAACAACGTTCCCCCGGACCAAGGTACACAACACAGTACATATAACTCACACACACAACACATAAAGTATACCGTCAAACGAAACAACGTTCCCCCGGACCAAGGTGCACAACACAGTACATATAACTCACTCACACAACACATAAAGTATACTGTCAAACGAAACAACGTTCCCCCGGACCAAAGTGCACAACACAGTACATATAACTCACACAGACAACACATAAAGTATACCGTCAAACGAAACAACGTTCCCCCGGACCAAGGTGCACAACACAGTACATATAACTCACACACACAACACATAAAGTATACCGTCAAATGAAACAACGTTCCCCCGGACCAAGGTGCACAACACAGTACATATAACTCATACACACAGCACGTAAAGTAATATTACCACAAATAACAAGGTCCATTCACAACACAAGTTCAGAAAAATACAGTATAACACTCGTGGCTCTTCAAACATGATGAGACCTGGGTGGTGACAGGGAGTTCAGTAGTCTTATGGCCTGGGGGAGGAAGCTGTTTCCCATTGTAACAGTTCCTGTCCTAATCCTACGGTACCTCCTGCCCGATGGTTGGGGTCAAAGAGATTGCTGGATGGTGAGACACGCCATTGGGAATGCCTCGACTGTCTTGCAGAGGGTCCAAAATTTATTGAATCAATGTGGACATTTGGCAAGAAGGGTAGGAAAATAATGAAAACCAGAGAATGAAGCAGTGACGTTGGTCAGTATTCCTTGGAGATGAGAACAGAAGGTGACACTGTTCAGAAATGGGACCCCTGAGGGGGGCTTGAGGGCTTGACAAGGTGGACGTGGAGATGCATTCATTAGTGGGAGTGTCAGCGACGAGGGAGAGGAGAGGATTGCTGGACAGACCGGAGGGGTCACAGGCAATGCCGAGGGGCTCTGTGCTTCAGGGTTACCCGCAGCGGCGGAAACTAATACTGCTACTGAAATGGAGGCTTTCCCGTCCGTGTGCGCGTTGGAAGGTGCGTTGGTTCTCACTGCAATGCGAGCGAGCAGCAGGCCGCCTGTGGACACCCGACAGGGCTTCGCTTTGGGTCACACCACTGCGATGGGGCAATTGAGTTGGTAAAGAGCCATCGGGGAGTCGTGTCGGCTTGAAGGATCTGGGTAGCTTCAAAGTCAAAACTTTTGAGGATTTTTACCAACTCCACACACACACACACTGGTATGGGTACAGTCGGCTTTTCCTGTCAGCTATCTCCTCAGCTTTTTAACTTTAGCAAGTGACCACTGTCTAATATTTGGGAATTTATCGAACTGCATTTTGAAGTAACTGCGGCCGGAGTTTGTTCAAGCGGGGAGTACCTGTTTTATAATGGACTGTGAGTGATGTCGGAATTTCGGTTACTTCTGTTTTCCACGGTGGACTGAATTTTTTTCTCTTTTTTTAAATACTGAAGGCCTTTGCCGCCGTTTCTGTTACTGTACAATAGCTGGAGGACGCCAAAGGGTCTGCTGTTCACTGCCGGAACCGATGGCTGCTGTGCTGTTCGTCGGTTGGCAGAGCTGGACGTTCCCAACGTTTAGCGAGAGGCTGTTTGAGTCCTTGGGTCCTTCGAACGCCTTCCAAAGAAACGTGTTTGTCACAACGTCACGTAACTGTCTTAAAGAGAACCGTGTTTCAAAGATAACTTGCATTTTGAATAAACTGTGTGAGGAATTAAATGAGCGGTTTGTATTCCAGCGGGATGTCTCTCAGCACCTTGTATAGGTTATCAAAAGATAGTATCGGTGTTTGGTTGTATGACATCATCGTTACGTGCATGCAATGACATCATTATGACATATGACATATCATTACGTGCGTCATATGACATTATTATATGCCATATATGACATCATCATTACGTGCATGTCATATGACGTTATATGCCATGTCGTATGACCATTATATGCATGCCATCATTATATGCCATGTCGTATGACATATCATTACGTGCGTCATATGACATCATTATATGCCATCGTATGACATCATTGTGCATGGCATATGACATCATCATTATATGCCGTCATGACATCATCATTATATGCATGCCATATGACATCATCATTATATGCCGTCGTATGACATCATTATATGCCATGCCATATGACCATCATTACACGCCATGTCGTATGGCGTGGACGATTACGGTATTTCCGTGATTGTTCTTGGCAAATTTTTTTATGTAGAAGGGGTTTGCCGTTGCTGCCTTCAGGGCAGTGTGTGTCTTTATAAGATGGGGTGATCCTCTTCAGAGAGATTGTCTGCCTGGTGTCAGAACGAGGACTTGTGATCTGCAGCGGCTGCTCGTACCTGCTCCTTTGGTTTCACGCGATCCTAATCGGGTGGGAGGGCTAAGAAGACCCCACACTTTGCCCAGGGGTGGCCTGCGGGCAGGCAGAGGGAAGGAGCGCCTTGCGCCTCCTTTGCTAAGAGACGCACCTCCACCCCGCCACCCGATACAGCCGCGCACTGGCAAACATCTGATCAGACAATCATGTGGCGGCAACTCAGTGCGTAAAAGCACGTAGACGCGGCCAAGAGGTTCAGCGGCTGTTCAGGCCGAGAATCGGATGAGGGAAGAAGTGTGATCAGAGTGACTGACTGTTGGTGCCAGACAGGGTGGTCTGAGTATCGCAGAAACCTCTGGCCACCGGGGGGGGGGGGTTTCTCACACACAGCAGGGGTTCCCAACCTCCTTTACGCCATGGGCTCCCACCATTTACCGAGTGGACTGGCCCTAGGTTCGGAACCCCAGAGTTTAAAATGGTGCAAAAATCAAAAAAAACATTCACTGCGTGGCGGTTCTGTGGGTGACGCGGCCTTGTTAATGAGAGAGGTCAGAGGAGAAGGGCTGGGTTAAAGAGGTAACGAATGAAGTGCCACTGAGTGTGAAAGAGTAAAGGGCATTCCACGGCGCTGTTCCGTACTTTTAATTCCCTCCCAAGATCAATCTAACCCTTCCCTCCGACACAACCTGTCAAAGCTGCTGGTGGTATCGTGGCACGGCTGCGGAGGGTGACAGTATAAATTAGCAGCGCACAGCTTCCCAATAAGTCCATCGGCTTGTTCCCGGTGTACCCGTTTCCCTTCTCCAACGTGAGCTCTCCCGAGTGCCTCTCCGTCAGTTGCCTCACCTGATGCCTACCTGCCAGTCAGCCTCCGGCAATCCTGCACGAGGATGCCCAAGGTCCCTCCTGCCTCGGATTTCTGAATTTTCTCCCTGTTTCGAAAGTAGTTCGATGGTTCAGTGGACCCATTTAATATCAGGCGGTGTACACAGTACACAACCTGAAACTCTTACTCTCTGCAGACATCCTCGAGACAGAAGAGAACCCCAAAGAATGAATGACAGGAAAACGTTAGAACCCCAAAACCCCATCCTTCGCACAAACACATAACATGAAATTCTCACTCTCCACAGACATCCACAAAACAGAAGAGACGCCCCAAGAATGAATGACAGGAAAATGTTGGAACCCTAAAACTCTGTCCCTCGCACAAATAGATAGATAGATATACTTTATTGATCCCGGGGGAAATTGGGTTTCATTACAGCCGCACCAACCAAGAATAGAGCGTAAATATAGCAATACAAAAACCACAAACAATCAAACAACAAAATGCAAACTATGCCAGATGGAAAATAAGTCCAGGACCAGTCTATTGGCTCAGGGTGTCTGACCCTCCACGAGAGGAGCTGCCACAGGCAGGAACGACCTCCCGTGCCGCCAAGTGTTGTATCACGGTGGAATGTGGCCGGAGTCCAACAGCAAAAAGTTCAATATCCAGTATGAAAACTTGTTCCTCGATCGTAATATGACCCGGATTGCACCATCCGTTGTTAACCAGAACAGTAAGCACCCAACTCCTTTACGCTTACCGCTCTCCGTGCACTTCCGGTCAGCCCAAATGGTCTGGAAGCCGTCCATGGAAAAGTTTTGATCGGGAATCTCCTCGTGCAGCCCCGTTTCAGTAAAACACATAACACTGCTCTCCCGAAATGTTCTCTGACGCCTGGCTAGCACCGTGAACTCTTCCATTTTATTACCCACCGAACTCCTCTTCTCCATAAGTCTCTGTTGTCTCGACCCGGTCCTCTTTCCTCGACTTTGTGATCCCCCTCTGCACCCTCTGTGTGTTTTCCTCCAGATCTCAGCAGGGGTGTCCGCCGCTCTGCTCGCTAAACCGGCCGATATTAGCGCAATCAGCTGGTCCCTGGAATGAACAATGCGACCATTCTGCTGCCCCGCTGACGAGACATGTCCGAATGTAACTTTTTCCAGCGCTAAAAACCCAGATAAAACTCTCTCCACCAGCATGTTAGAGAGGGTGCAGCTTCGACGTGTTACCGTGAAAAAAAATGCAACAAATAACGTACTAAAAAAGTAAGAAAACTAGTTGGAACGGCTGTAACAGGCTGCATGCACGACCGGCACATGCATACTCGATAAACATACAACCTGAAATTCTTACTCACTGTAGATATCCACAACACAATAGACAACCTGAAATTCTCACTCTCCACGGACATCAAGGAAACAGCACACAGTCTGAGATTCTCACTCTCCGCAGACATCCACAAAACAGCATACAACCTGGAATTCTCACTCTCCGCAGACACCCACAAAACAGCATACAACCTGGAATTCTCACTCTCCGCAGACACCCACAAAACAGCATACAACCTGGAATTCTCACTCTCCGCAGACACCCACAAAACAGCATACAACCTGGAATTCTCACTCTCCGCAGACACCCACAAAACAGCATACAACCTGGAATTCTCATTCTCCGCAGACACCCACAAAACAGCAGACAGCCTCAAACAATGAATGAGAAAGAAAATGTTAGAACCCAAGGCCCCCTCTTCCCCTGTCCCAGGCAGAAGCAGCAGTAGAAGCATTAACCCTGGCTCTCCCCCACCGCCTCAGCAAAAAGCATCAACCCCCTGCCCCTCTCCACCGTGTAAGGAATAGCAAAGCCTCCAAAGACCATCAAAAACTATGGTACACCTCAACAGTTTGACGTGCCACGGGCTCGCTCCCTCTCACTAACGAGGGAGAGAGAGAGATATCGCTCCTGCCCCAGCAAGAGGGACACCAACAGCTGGCTGTTCCAAGGTTTGCGGTCTCCAACATCTCTTCCCTGGACACCAGCCTGCCCTGCAGTCCCGACCTTTATTCCTGCTGCCAAGGTGCGTGACCGTACACTTCCCGACACTGCCTTCCGTCGGGGACCTCTCTGCCCGTTCCCCGCCCCCCACCGCCAAATCTGTCCAAGTTCCTTCTGTAGCCTCCCCACTTCCTCAACGCCGCCTGCCCCCCTTGCAAACCTGAGCTATAGAACAGCCAATTCCGTCAACTGAACGATTGGCAAACGAGCAGTCCTGGCGGAACACTGCTCATCACCGGGACAGGCAACTCCCACTCTTCGGCCCCCTGCCTTTCAGCAAATCTTCGATAAACTCCCTCAGTTTCCTCCTGCACGTTTCCCTACCATCTACCTCACTCACTAATTGTGTCAGTAGGGCATCTGTTAGGAGAAAGCATCATTTCCCTTGATTCCTTCCTCTCCAGCCCTTTACCTTTCCCACCCATCACCTCCCCCTGGTGTCCCTCCTCCTTCCCTTTCTCCCACGGTCCACTCTCCTCTCCGATCAGATTCCTTCCTCTCCAGCCCTTTACCTTTCCCACCCATCACCTCCCCCTGGTGTCCCTCCTCCTTCCCTTTCTCCCACGGTCCACTCTCCTCTCTGATCAGACTCCTTCCTCTCCAGCCCTTTACCTTTCCCACCCATCATTTCCCCCTGGTGCCCCTCCTCCTTCCCTTTCTCCCACGGTCCACTCTCCTCTCCGATCAGATTCCTTCCTCTCCAGCCCTTTACCTTTCCCACCCATCACCTCCCCCGGTGTCCCTCCTCCTTCCTTTTCTCCCACGGTCCACTCTCCTCTCTGATCAGACTCCTTCCTCTCCAGCCCTTTACCTTTCCCACCCATCATCTCCCCCTGGTGTCCCTCCTCCTTCCCTTTCTCCCAGAGGAAAGAACAGTGGCCCATGAGCCAGTCCTCATGGGAGGATAGGAGGTGCAGAGGGTTGCCAACTATAAATTCCTG
>NC_092389.1:52136088-52159796 GCF_030028105.1 Mobula birostris | reverse complement strand
GGGGTGATGGGGGGAAGGGAGAGGGGGGGTGACGGGGGAAGGGAGAGGGGGGTGACGGGGGAAGGGAGAGGGGGGGTGACGGGGTGGAAGGGAGAGAGGGGGGGTGACGGATGGAAGGGAGAGGGGGGTGACGGGGGAAGGGAGAGGGGGGTGACGGGGAAGGGAGAGGGGGGTGATGGGGAAGGGAGAGGGGGGGGTGACGGGGGAAGGGAGAGGGGGTGAGGGAGAGGGGGGGTGATGGGGGGAAGGGAAAGGGGGGTGACGGGGGAAGGGAGTGGGGCTAACGGGGGAAGGGAGAGGGGGGGTGACGGAGGAAGGGAGAGGGAGTGACGGGGGAAGGGAGAGGGGGGGAGAGAGGGTGACGGGGTGAAGGGAGGGGGGGTGATGGGGGGAAGGGAGAGGGGGGGTGACGGGGGAAGGGAGAGAGGGGGTGACGGGGGAAGGGAGAGAGGGGGTGACGGGGGAAGGGAGAGAGGGGGTGACGGGGGAAGGGAGAGAGGGGTGACGGGGAAGGGAGAGAGGGGTGACGGGGGAAGGGAGGGGGGATGGGGAAGGGAGAAAGGGGGTGACGGGGGAGGGAGAGGGGGTGATGGTGGGAGGGAGAGGGGGATGGGGGAAGGGAGAGATGGGGGTGACGGGGGAGGGAGAGGGGGGTGACGGGGGAAGGGAGAGGGGGGTGATGGGGAAGGGAGAGGGGGGGTGACGGGGGAAGGGAGAGGGGGTGAGGGAGAGGGGGGGTGACGGGGGGAAGGGAAAGGGGGGTGACGGGGGAAGGGAGTGGGGCTAACGGAGGAAGGGAGAGGGGGGGTGACGGGGAAGGGAGAGGGGGTGACGGGGAAGGGAGAGGGGGTGACGGGGGGAAGGGAGAGGGAGTGACGGGGGGAAGGGAGAGGGAGTGACGGGGGGAAGGGAGAGGGGGGGTGACGGGGGAAGGGAGAGGGAGTGACGGGGGAAGGGAGAGGGAGTGACGGGGGAAGGGAGAGGGAGTGACGGGGGGAAGGGAGAGGGGTATGGGGGAAGGGAGAGGAGGTGACGGGGGAAGGGAGAGGGGGGGAGAGAGGGTGACGGGGTGAAGGGAGAGGGGGGGTGATGGGGGGAAGGGAGAGGGGGGGTGACGGGGGAAGGGAGAGAGGGGGTGACGGGGGAAGGGAGAGAGGGAGTGACGGGGGAAGGGAGAGAGGGGGTGACGGGGAAGGGAGAGAGGGGTGACGGGGGAAGGGAGGGGGGATGGGGAAGGGAGAAAGGGGGTGACGGGGGAGGGAGAGGGGGTGATGGTGGGAGGGAGAGAGGGGGATGGGGGAAGGGAGAGATGGGGGTGACGGGGGAGGGAGAGGGGATGACGGGGGAAGGGAGAGGGGGTGATGAGGAAGGGAGGGGGTGTGACAGGAAGGGAGAGGGGGTGACGGGGGAAGGGAGAGGAAGGGAGAGGGGGGTGACGGGGAAGGGAGAGGGGGGTGACGGGGGAAGGGAGAGGGGGTGACGGGGGAAGGGAGAGGGGGTGACGGGGGGAAGGGAGGGGGGGTGAGGGGGGAAGGGAGAGGGGGGAAGGGAGAGGGGGGAAGGGAGAGGGGGGGTGAGGGGGGAAGGGAGAGGGGGGAAGGGAGAGGGGGTGACGGGGAAGGGAGAGGGGGTGACGGGGGAAGGGAGGGGGGGGTGACGGGAGAGGGGGATGATGGGGAAGGGAGAGGGGGGTAATGGGGGAAGGGAGGGGGGTGATGTGGGGAAGGGAGAGGGGGTGACAGGGGGAAGGGAGAGGGGGGTGACGGGGAAGGGAGAGGGGGGTGACGGGGGAAGGGAGAGGGGGCGACGGGGGGAAGTGAGAGGGGGCAACGGGGGAAGTGAGAGGGGGTGATGGGGGGAAGGGAAAGGGGGTGAAGGGGGGAAGGGAGAGGGGGTGACGGGGAAGGGAGAGGGGGTGACGGGGAAGGGAGAGGGGGGTGACGGGGGGAAGGGAAAGGGGGTGACGGGGGAAGGGGGGGTGAGGGGGGAAGGGAGAGGGGGGAACGGAGAGGGGGGAAGGGAGAGGGGGGAAGGGAGAGGGGGGAAGGGAGAGGGGGGTGTCGGGGGAAGGGAGAGGGGGTGACAGGGGGAAGGGAGGGGGGTGAGGGGGGAAGGGAGGGGGGGTGACGGGGGGAAGGGAGAGGGTGTGACGGGGGAAGGGAGGGGGGGTGAGGGGGGAAGAGAGAGGGGGGAAGGGAGAGGGGGAAGGGAGAGGGGGGAAGGGAGAGGGGGGTGACGGGGGGAGGGAGAGAGGGGGGGGGTGACGGGTGGAAGGGAGAGAGGGGGGGTGACGGGTGGGAGAGAGGGGGGGTGACGGGTGGAAGGGAGAGGGGGTGACGGGGAAGGGAGAGGGGGGGGTGACGGGGGAAGGGAGAGGGGGTGACGGGGGAATGGAGAGGGGGTGACGAGGGAAGGGAGAGGGGGTGACGGGGGAAGGGAGAGGGGGGGTGACGGGGGGAAGGGAGAGAGGGGGGGTGACGGGGGGGAAGGGAGAAGGAGTGACGGGGGAAGGGAGAGGGGGGGTGACGGGGGAAGGGAGAGGGGGTCGACGGGGGGAAGGGAGAGGGGGGTGACGGGGAAGGGAGAGGGGGTGATGGGGGAAGGGAGAGGGGGTGACGGGGAAGGGAGAGGGGGGGTGATGGGGGGAAGGGAAAGTGGGTGACGGGGGAAGGGAGGGGGGGTGACGGGGGAAGGGAGAGGGGGTGACGGGGGAAGGGAGGGGGGGTGACGGGGGAAGGGAGGGGGGGTGACGGGGGAAGGGAGGGGGGTGACGGGGGGAAGGGAGGGGGGGGTGACGGGGGGAAGGGAGGGGGGGTGAGGGGGGAAGGGAGAGGGGGGAAGGGAGAGGGGGGAAGGGAGAGGGGGGAAGGGAGAGGGGGGAAGGGAGAGGGGGTGACGGGGAAGGGAGAGGGGGTGATGGGGGAAGGGAGAGGGGCTGATGGGGGAAGGGAGGGGAGGTGACGGGGGAAGGGGGGGATGGGAGAGGGGGATGACGGGGAAGGGAGAGGGGGGGTGACGGGGGAAGGGAGAGGGGGTGACGGGGAAGGGAGAGGGGGTGACGGGGAAAGGAGAGGGGGTGACGGGGGAAGGGAGAGGGGGTGACGGGGAAGGGAGGGGGGTGACGGGGAAGGGAGAGGGGGTGACGGGGAAGGGAGAGGGGGGTGACGGGGAAGGGAGAGGGGGGGGTGACGGGGGAAGGGAGAGGGGCTGATGGGGGAAGGGAGGGGAGGTGACGGGGGAAGGGGGGGATGGGAGAGGGGGATGACGGGGAAGGGAGAGGGGGGTGACGGGGGAAGGGAGAGGGAGTGACGGGGAAGGGAGAGGGGGGTAACGGGGGAAAGGAGGGGGGGTGACGTGGGGAAGGGAGAGGGGGGTGACGGGGGGAAGGGAGAGGGGGGGTGACGGGAAAGGGAGAGGGGGGGTGACGGGGAAGGGAGAGGGGTGGTGACGGGGAAGGGAGAGGGGGGTGACGGGGAAGGGAGAGGGGGGGCGACGGGGGAAGGGAGAGGGGGGTGACGGGGAAGGGAGAGGGGGGGCGACGGGGGAAGGGAGAGGGGGGTGACGGGGGAAGTGAGAGGGAGCGACGGGGGGAAGTGAGAGGGGGCGACGGGGGAAATGAGAGGGGGGTGACGGGGGAAGGGAGAGGGGGGTGACGGGGGGAAGGGAGGGGGGGTGACGGGGGAAGGGAGAGGGGGTGACGGGGAAGGGAGAGGGGGGTAACGGGGGAAAGGAGGGGGGGGGTGACGTGGGGAAGGGAGAGGGGGTGACGGGGGGGAAGGGAGAGGGGGGGTGACGGGAAAGGGAGAGGGGGGGTGACGGGGAAGGGAGAGGGGGGGGTGACGGGAAAGGGAGAGGGGGGTGACGGGAAAGGGAGAGGGGCTGATGGGGGAAGGGAGGGGAGGTGACGGGGGAAGGGGGGGATGGGAGAGGGGGATGACGGGGAAGGGAGAGGGGGGTGACGGGGGAAGGGAGAGGGGGTGACGGGGAAGGGAGAGGGGGGTAACGGGGGAAAGGAGGGGGGGTGACGTGGGGAAGGGAGAGGGGGGTGACGGGGGGAAGGGAGAGGGGGGGGTGACGGGAAAGGGAGAGGGGGGGTGACGGGGAAGGGAGAGGGGGGGTGACGGGGAAGGGAGAGGGGGGTGACGGGGAAGGGAGAGGGGGGGCGACGGGGGAAGGGAGAGGGGGGTGACGGGGAAGGGAGAGGGGGGCGATGGGGGAAGGGAGAGGGGGTGACGGGGGAAGTGAGAGGGAGCGACGGGGGGAAGTGAGAGGGGGCGACGGGGGAAATGAGAGGGGGGGTGACGGGGGAAGGGAGAGGGGGGTGACGGGGGGAAGGGAGGGGGGGTGACGGGGGAAGGGAGAGGGGGGTGACGGGGGAAGGGAGAGGGGGTGACGGGGAAGGGAGAGGGGGGTAACGGGGGAAAGGAGGGGGGGGGTGACGTGGGGAAGGGAGAGGGGGTGACGGGGGGAAGGGAGAGGGGGGGTGACGGGAAAGGGAGAGGGGGGGTGACGGGGAAGGGAGAGGGGGGGGTGACGGGAAAGGGAGAGGGGGGTGACGGGGAAGGGAGAGGGGGGGCGACGGGGGGAAGGGAGAGGGGGGGTGACGGGGAAGGGAGAGGGGGGGCGACGGGGGAAGGGAGAGGGGGTGACGGGGGAAGTGAGAGGGAGCGACGGGGGGAAGTGAGAGGGGGCGACGGGGGAAATGAGAGGGGGGTGACGGGGGAAGGGAGAGGGGGGTGACGGGGGAAGGGAGGGGGGGTGACGGGGGAAGGGAGACGGGGGTGACGGGGGGAAGGGAGAGGGGGGTGACGGGGGAAGGGAGAGGGGGGTGACGGGGGAAGGGAGAGGGGGGTGACGGGGAAGGGAGAGGGGGTGACGGGGAAGTGAGAGGGAGCGACGGGGGGAAGTGAGAGGGGGCGACGGGGGGAAGTGAGAGGGGGCGACGGGGGAAATGAGAGGGGGGTGACGGGGGAAGGGAGAGGGGGGTGACGGGGGGAAGGGAGAGGGGGGGTGACGGGGTGGAAGGGAGAGAGGGGGGGTGACGGGGGGGAATGGAGAGGGGGGGTGACGGGGGAAGGGAGAGGGGGTGACGGGGGAAGGGAGAGAGGGTGACGGGGGGAAGGGAGAGGGGGGGTGACGGGGGAAGGGAGAGGGGGGGTGATGGGGGAAGGGAGACGGGAGTGACGGGGGAAGGGAGAGGGGGGTGACGGGGGAAGGGAGAGGGGGGGTGACGGGGAAGGGAGAGGGGGTGACGGGGGAAGGGAGAGGGGGGGTGACAGGAAAGGGAGAGGGGGTGACGGGGGAAGGGAGAGAGGGTGACGGGGGGAAGGAGAGGGGGGGTGACGGGGGAAGGGAGAGGGGGGGGTGACGGGGGAAGGGAGAGGGGGGGTGACGGGGGAAGGGAGAGGGGGGTGACGGGGGAAGGGAGAGGGGGGTGATGGGGGGGAAGGGAGAGGGGGGTGATGGGGGGAAGGGAAAGGGGGGTGATGGGGGGAAGGGAGAGGGGGGGTGACGGGGGAAGGGAGAGGGGGGGGTGACGGGGGAAGGGAGAGGGGGGTGACGGGGGAAGGGAGAGGGGGGTGATGGGGAAGGGAGAGGGGGTGACGGGGGAAGGGAGAGGGAGCGACGGGGGGAAGTGAGAGGGGGCGACGGGGGAAATGAGAGGGGGGTGAAGGGGGAAGGGAGAGGGGGGGTGACGGGGGAAGGGAGGGGGTGACGGGGAAGGGAGAGGGGGGGTGACGGGGAAGGGAGAGGGGGGTGATGGGGGAAGGGAGAGGGGGGTGACGGGGAAGGGAGAGGGGGGGTGACGGGGGAAGGGAGAGGGGGGTGACGGGGAAGGGAGAGGGGGGTGACGGGGAAGGGAGAGGGGGTGACGGGGGAAGGGAGAGGGAGCGACGGGGGGAAGTGAGAGGGGGCGACGGGGGAAATGAGAGGGGGGTGACGGGGGAAGGGAGAGGGGGGTGACGGGGGGAAGGGAGGGGGGGGTGACGGGGGAAGGGAGAGGGGGGTGACGGGGGAAGGGAGAGAGGGGGGTGACGGGAGAAGGGAGAGAGGGGGTGACGGGGGAAGGGAGAGGGGGGTGACGGGGGAAGGGAGAGGGGGGTGACGGGGGAAGGGAGAGGGGGGTGACGGGGGAAGGGAGAGGGGGGTGACGGGGAAGGGAGAGGGGGTGACGGGGGAAGGGAGAGGGAGCGACGGGGGGAAGTGAGAGGGGGCGACGGGGGAAATGAGAGGGGGGTGACGGGGGAAGGGAGAGGGGGGTGACGGGGGGAAGGGAGGGGGGGTGACGGGGGAAGGGAGGGGGGGGTGACGGGGAAGGGAGAGGGGGGGTGACGGGGGAAGGGAGAGAGGGGGTGACGGGAGAAGGGAGAGAGGGGGGTGACGGGGGAAGGGAGAGGGGGGTGACGGGGGAAGGGAGAGGGGGGGTGACGGGGGAAGGGAGGGGGGGTGACGGGGGAAGGGAGAGGGGGGAAGGGGGAAGGGAGAGGGGGGTGACGGGGAAGGGAGAGGGGGGTGACGGGGGAAGGGAGAGAGGGGGTGACGGGAGAAGGGAGAGAGGGGGGTGACGGGGGAAGGGAGAGAGGGGGTGACGGGGGAAGTGAGAGGGGGGGTGACGGGGGGAAGGGAGAGGGGGGGTGACGGGGGAAGGGAGAGAGGGGGTGACGGGAGAAGGGAGAGAGGGGGGTGACGGGAGAAGGGAGAGAGGGGGGTGACGGGGGAAGGGAGAGGGGGGGTGACGGGGGAAGGGAGAGGGGGGGTGACGGGGAAGGGAGAGGGGGGGTGACGGGGGAAGGGAGAGAGGGGGTGACGGGAGAAGGGAGAGAGGGGGGTGACGGGGGAAGGGAGAGGGGGGTGACGGGGGAAGGGAGAGGGTGGGTGACGGGGGAAGGGAGGGGGGGTGACGGGGGAAGGGAGAGGGGGGAAGGGGGAAGGGAGAGGGGGGTGACGGGGAAGGGAGAGGGGGGTGACGGGGGAAGGGAGAGAGGGGGTGACGGGAGAAGGGAGAGAGGGGGGTGACGGGGGAAGGGAGAGAGGGGGTGACGGGGGAAGTGAGAGGTGGGTGACGGGGGGAAGGGAGAGGGGGGTGACGGGGAAGGGAGAGGGGGTGACGGGGGAAGGGAGAGGGAGCGACGGGGGAAGTGAGAGGGGGCGACGGGGGGAAATGAGAGGGGGGTGACGGGGGAAGGGAGAGGGGGGTGACGGGGGGAAGGGAGGGGGGGTGACGGGGGAAGGGAGGGGGGGGGTGACGGGGAAGGGAGAGGGGGGTGACGGGGGAAGGGAGAGAGGGGGTGACGGGAGAAGGGAGAGAGGGGGGTGACGGGGGAAGGGAGAGGGGGGTGACGGGGGAAGGGAGAGGGGGGGTGACGGGGGAAGGGAGGGGGGGTGACGGGGGAAGGGAGAGGGGGGAAGGGGGAAGGGAGAGGGGGGTGACGGGGAAGGGAGAGGGGGGTGACGGGGGAAGGGAGAGGGGGGTGACGGGGGAAGGGAGAGGGGGGTGACGGGGGAAGGGAGAGGGGGGGTGACGGGGGAAGGGAGAGGGGGGGTGACGGGGGAAGGGAGGGGGGGTGACGGGGGAAGGGAGAGGGGGGAAGGGGGAAGGGAGAGGGGGGTGACGGGGAAGGGAGAGGGGGGTGACGGGGGAAGGGAGAGGGGGGTGACGGGGGAAGGGAGAGGGGGGTGACGGGGGAAGGGAGAGGGGGGTGACGGGGGAAGGGAGAGGGGGGTGACGGGGAAGGGAGAGGGGGGCGACGGGGGAAGGGAGAGGGGGTGACGGGGAAGGGAGAGGGGGGGTAACGGGGGAAAGGAGGGGGGGGGTGACGTGGGGAAGGGAGAGGGGGTGACGGGGGAAGGGAGGGGGGGTGACGGGGGAAGGGAGAGGGGGGAAGGGGGAAGGGAGAGGGGGGTGACGGGGAAGGGAGAGGGGGGTGACGGGGGAAGGGAGAGGGGGGTGACGGGGGAAGGGAGAGGGGGGGTGACGGGGGAAGGGAGAGGGGGGTGACGGGGGAAGGGAGAGGGGGGGTGACGGGGGAAGGGAGGGGGGGGTGACGGGGGAAGGGAGAGGGGGGAAGGGGGAAGGGAGAGGGGGGTGACGGGGGAAGGGAGAGGGGGGTGACGGGGGAAGGGAGAGGGGGGGTGACGGGGGAAGGGAGAGGGGGGTGACGGGGGAAGGGAGAGGGGGGGTGACGGGGGAAGGGAGAGGGGGGGTGACGGGGGAAGGGAGGGGGGGTGACGGGGGAAGGGAGAGGGGGGAAGGGGGAAGGGGAGAGGGGGGAAGGGAGGGGGGGTGACAGGGGGGAAGGGAGAGGGGGGAAGGGAGAGGGGGGGTGACGGGGGAAGGGAGGGGGGGTGACGGGGGAAGGGAGAGGGAGTGACGGGGAAGGGAGAGGGGTGTGACGGGGGGAAGGGAGGGGGGTGAGGGGGGAAGGGAGAGGGGGGAAGGGAGGGGGGG
The DNA here is from genome assembly GCF_030028105.1 of Mobula birostris. Classification (NCBI taxonomy): domain Eukaryota; kingdom Metazoa; phylum Chordata; class Chondrichthyes; order Myliobatiformes; family Myliobatidae; genus Mobula; species Mobula birostris. Next base: position 52,151,347 of record NC_092389.1, on the reverse strand, counting down.
TGACAGGGGGGAAGGGAGAGGGGGGAAGGGTGACGGGGGAAGGGAGAGGGGGGTGACGGGGAAGGGAGAGAGGGTGACGGGGGGAAGGGAGAGGGGGGGTGACGGGGGAAGGGAGAGGGGGGGAGATGGGGGAAGGGAGACGGGAGTGACGGGGGAAGGGAGAGGGGGGTGACGGGGGAAGGGAGAGGGGGGTGACGGGGAAGGGAGAGGGGGTGACGGGGGAAGGGAGAGGGGGGGTGACAGGAAAGGGAGAGGGGGGTGACGGGGGAAGGGAGAGAGGGTGACGGGGGGAAGGGAGAGGGGGGGTGACGGGGGAAGGGAGAGGGGGGGTGACGGGGGAAGGGAGAGGGGGGGTGACGGGGGAAGGGAGAGGGGGGTGACGGGGGAAGGGAGAGGGGGGTGATGGGGGGGAAGGGAGAGGGGGGTGATGGGGGGAAGGGAGAGGGGGGTGATGGGGGAAGGGAGAGGGGGGGTGACGGGGGAAGGGAGAGGGGGGTGACGGGGGAAGGGAGAGGGGGGTGACGGGGAAGGGAGAGGGGGGTGACGGGGGAAGGGAGAGGGAGCGACGGGGGGAAGTGAGAGGGGGCGACGGGGGAAATGAGAGGGGGGTGAAGGGGGAAGGGAGAGGGGGGTGACGGGGGAAGGGAGGGGGTGACGGGGAAGGGAGAGGGGGGTGACGGGGAAGGGAGAGGGGAGTGATGGAGGGAAGGGAGAGGGGGGTGACGGGGAAGGGAGAGGGGGGGTGACGGGGGAAGGGAGAGGGGGGTGACGGGGGAAGGGAGAGGGGGGTGACGGGAAGGGAGAGGGGGTGACGGGGGAAGGGAGAGGGAGCGACGGGGGGAAGTGAGAGGGGCGACGGGGGAAATGAGAGGGGGGTGACGGGGAAGGGAGAGGGGGGTGACGGGGGGAAGGGAGGGGGGGTGACGGGGGAAGGGAGAGGGGGGTGACGGGGGAAGGGAGAGAGGGGGTGACGGGAGAAGGGAGAGAGGGGGTGACGGGGGAAGGGAGAGGGGGGTGACGGGGGAAGGGAGAGGGGGGTGACGGGGGAAGGAGAGGGGGGTGACGGGGGAAGGGAGAGGGGGGTGACGGGGGAAGGGAGAGGGGGGGTGACGGGGAAGGGAGAGGGGGTGACGGGGGAAGGGAGAGGGAGCGACGGGGGGAAGTGAGAGGGGGCGACGGGGGAAATGAGAGGGGGGTGACGGGGGAAGGGAGAGGGGGGTGACGGGGGGAAGGGAGGGGGGGTGACGGGGGAAGGGAGGGGGGGTGACGGGGAAGGGAGAGGGGGGTGACGGGGGAAGGGAGAGAGGGGGTGACGGGAGAAGGGAGAGAGGGGGGTGACGGGGGAAGGGAGAGGGGGGTGACGGGGAAGGGAGAGGGGGGGTGACGGGGGAAGGGAGGGGGGGTGACGGGGGAAGGGAGAGGGGGGAAGGGGGAAGGGAGAGGGGGGTGACGGGGAAGGGAGAGGGGGGTGACGGGGGAAGGGAGAGAGGGGGTGACGGGAGAAGGGAGAGAGGGGGGTGACGGGGGAAGGGAGAGAGGGGGGTGACGGGGGAAGTGAGAGGGGGGGTGACGGGGGGAAGGGAGAGGGGGGTGACGGGGGAAGGGAGAGAGGGGGTGACGGGAGAAGGGAGAGAGAGGGGGTGACGGGAGAAGGGAGAGAGGGGGGTGACGGGGGAAGGGAGAGGGGGGTGACGGGGGAAGGGAGAGGGGGGTGACGGGGAAGGGAGAGGGGGGTGACGGGGGAAGGGAGAGAGGGGGTGACGGGAGAAGGGAGAGAGGGGGGTGACGGGGGAAGGGAGAGGGGGGTGACGGGGGAAGGGAGAGGGTGGGTGACGGGGGAAGGGAGGGGGGGTGACGGGGGAAGGGAGAGGGGGGAAGGGGGAAGGGAGAGGGGGGTGACGGGGAAGGGAGAGGGGGGTGACGGGGGAAGGGAGAGAGGGGGTGACGGGAGAAGGGAGAGAGGGGGGTGACGGGGGAAGGGAGAGAGGGGGGTGACGGGGGAAGTGAGAGGTGGGTGACGGGGGGAAGGGAGAGGGGGGTGACGGGGAAGGGAGAGGGGGTGACGGGGGAAGGGAGAGGGAGCGACGGGGGGAAGTGAGAGGGGGCGACGGGGGAAATGAGAGGGGGGTGACGGGGGAAGGGAGAGGGGGGTGACGGGGGGAAGGGAGGGGGGGTGACGGGGGAAGGGAGGGGGGGGTGACGGGGAAGGGAGAGGGGGGTGACGGGGGAAGGGAGAGAGGGGGTGACGGGAGAAGGGAGAGAGGGGGGTGACGGGGGAAGGGAGAGGGGGGTGACGGGGGAAGGGAGAGGGGGGGTGACGGGGGAAGGGAGGGGGGGTGACGGGGGAAGGGAGAGGGGGAAGGGGAAGGGAGAGGGGGGTGACGGGGAAGGGAGAGGGGGGTGACGGGGAAGGGAGAGGGGGGGTGACGGGGGAAGGGAGAGGGGGGTGACGGGGGAAGGGAGAGGGGGGTGACGGGGGAAGGGAGAGGGGGGGTGACGGGGGAAGGGAGGGGGGGTGACGGGGGAAGGGAGAGGGGGGAAGGGGGAAGGGAGAGGGGGGTGACGGGGAAGGGAGAGGGGGGTGACGGGGGAAGGGAGAGGGGGGTGACGGGGGAAGGGAGAGGGGGGTGACGGGGGAAGGGAGAGGGGGGTGACGGGGGAAGGGAGAGGGGGGTGACGGGGAAGGGAGAGGGGGGCGACGGGGGAAGGGAGAGGGGGTGACGGGGAAGGGAGAGGGGGGTAACGGGGGAAAGGAGGGGGGGGTGACGTGGGGAAGGGAGAGGGGGTGACGGGGGAAGGGAGGGGGGGTGACGGGGGAAGGGAGAGGGGGGAAGGGGGAAGGGAGAGGGGGGTGACGGGGAAGGGAGAGGGGGGTGACGGGGGAAGGGAGAGGGGGGTGACGGGGGAAGGGAGAGGGGGGTGACGGGGGAAGGGAGAGGGGGGGTGACGGGGAAGGGAGAGGGGGGGTGACGGGGGAAGGGAGGGGGGGTGACGGGGGAAGGGAGAGGGGGGAAGGGGGAAGGGAGAGGGGGGTGACGGGGAAGGGAGAGGGGGGTGACGGGGGAAGGGAGAGGGGGGTGACGGGGGAAGGGAGAGGGGGGTGACGGGGGAAGGGAGAGGGGGGTGACGGGGGAAGGGAGAGGGGGGTGACGGGGGAAGGGAGAGGGGGGTGACGGGGGAAGGGAGAGGGGGGGTGACGGGGGAAGGGAGGGGGGGTGACGGGGGAAGGGAGAGGGGGGAAGGGGGAAGGGCGAGGGGGGTGACGGGGAAGGGAGAGGGGGGTGACGGGGGAAGGGAGAGGGGGGTGACGGGGGAAGGAGAGGGGGGTGACGGGGGAAGGGAGAGGGGGGTGACGGGGGAAGGGAGAGGGGGGGTGACGGGGGAAGGGAGGGGGGGTGACGGGGGAAGGGAGAGGGGGGAAGGGGGAAGGGAGAGGGGGGAAGGGAGGGGGGGTGACAGGGGGGAAGGGAGAGGGGGGAAGGAGAGGGGGGAAGGGAGGGGGGGTGACAGGGGGGAAGGGAGAGGGGGGGAAGGGAGAGGGGGGGTGACGGGGGAAGGGAGGGGGGGTGACGGGGAAGGGAGAGGGAGTGACGGGGAAGGGAGAGGGGTGTGACGGGGGGAAGGGAGGGGGGTGAGGGGGGAAGGGAGAGGGGGGAAGGGAGGGGGGGTGACAGGGGGGAAGGGAGAGGGGGGAAGGGAGAGGGGGGAAGGGAGAGGGGGGAAGGGGGAAGGGAGAGGGGGGAAGGGAGGGGGGGTGACAGGGGGGAAGGGAGAGGGGGGGTGACGGGGGAAGGGAGAGGGGGGGTGACGGGGGAAGGGAGGGGGGGTGACGGGGGAAGGGAGAGGGGGGAAGGGGGAAGGGAGAGGGGGGAAGGGAGGGGGGGTGACAGGGGGGAAGGGAGAGGGGGGAAGGGAGAGGGGGGAAGGGAGGGGGGGTGACAGGGGGGAAGGGAGAGGGGGGAAGGGAGAGGGGGGGTGACGGGGGAAGGAGGGGGGGTGACGGGGGAAGGGAGAGGGAGTGACGGGGAAGGGAGAGGGGTGTGACGGGGGGAAGGGAGAGGGGGGTGACGGGGGAAGGGAGAGGGGGGGTGACGGGGGAAGGGAGGGGGGGTGACGGGGGAAGGGAGAGGGGGGAAGGGGGAAGGGAGAGGGGGGAAGGGAGGGGGGGTGACAGGGGGGAAGGGAGAGGGGGGAAGGGAGAGGGGGGAAGGGAGGGGGGGTGACAGGGGGGAAGGGAGAGGGGGGAAGGGAGAGGGGGGGTGACGGGGGAAGGGAGGGGGGGTGACGGGGGAAGGGAGAGGGAGTGACGGGGAAGGGAGAGGGGTGTGACGGGGGGAAGGGAGGGGGGTGAGGGGGGAAGGGAGAGGGGGAAGGGAGGGGGGGTGACAGGGGGGAAGGGAGAGGGGGGAAGGGAGAGGGGGGAAGGGAGAGGGGAAGGGAGGGGGGGTGACAAGGGGGAAGGGAGAGGGGGAAGGGAGAGGGGGGAAGGGAGAGGGGAGAAGGGAGGGGGGGTGACGGGGGGAGGGAGAGGGAGTGACGGGGGGAAGGGAGAGGGGGGGTGACGGGGGAAGGGAGAGGGAGTGACGGGGGGAAGGGAGAGGGGGGGTGACGGGGGAAGGGAGAGGGGGTGATGGGGGAAGGGAAGGGGGGTGAGGGGGGAAGGGGGGGTGAGGGGGGAAGGGAGAGGGGGTGACGGGGGGAAGGGAAAGGGGGTGACGGGGGAAGGGTGGGTGAGGGGGGAAGGGAGAGGGGGGAAGGGAGAGGGGGGAAGGGAGAGGGGGGAAGGGAGAGGGGGGAAGGGAGAGGGGGGAAGGGAGAGGGGGGAAGGGAGAGGGGGAAGGGAGAGGGGGATGGAACCCCCGGTTGACAACCTCCACTGGGATCTTGCTGTGCATTGTAGGCGGGGCTCTAGGCCTCCTTTTCCCCCAGCCCCACCCCCGCGCTCCCGGCCCCCCATCCCCGGCCGCCGGGGTTTTACCTGCCCGGCCGACCGGCCCGTCCGCTCTCTTCCCGACCCGATCGCTCCTGACCGGAAGCCCTCGGCGCCGCCGCCTCACCGCTCCGGGTCGCGGAGCAACAGGTTGCCTTCGTTCCGGGCCTCGATCCCCGAACCCTCCTCCGTTCCACCCCCCACCCCGGGATCCTCTCGCCCTCAGTCCCTCCGGGAGGACTCACGGTTACCGGTTGGTTTTCAGAGCCAGGCCCCGCCGCTGGCTCCTTCACCCCCGGAACCTTTCTTTCAACCTCTGTTCATTGATTTTCAGTGGTAAGGTGCGCGGTTCCTCTGGCGGCCCCTCATTACGGACCTGTCCGTCGCCAAACTCTCTTTACGGACACCCGCACCTCGCCATTGCCGACATTTCCTCGCCCTGCGGCACAAGTTTAACTTCTGTTGCACCGGGGGGAGTGGAGTGGCAAGGGACGGCTTCCGGGTCAGAGGCTGCTTCCGGTGTCGGTCCGGTCGCCGGGGTAACCACAGTTTGTCGGCCTGGCGGTGTCGCCTCGGCTCCGACTCCACGGCCCGAGCTTCGCTCCCAGCCCCGGCCTCCGGTAGCGGTGCCTCACCCGGCCCCGATCCTCTTCCCCGGCCTCCGCATCTGCCTGACTCCGCTTCACAGGTGCGTCATGTCGTTGTTTGTGGGCAATTAACAGAAACCCATTGCCAGCGGACGGCGTTTCCGATTGGATTAGAATTGTGTGTGGGTGTTCTGATTGGTCGTCGTATTGCCCAATCAGAATTAGTTCTAGTACAGTTCGCATTTGGATTGGATGACAATGTGTGCTCCTTCTAATTGGTTGCCATCTCCCGGTACAGTTCAGATTGCAATTGGATGACCGCTGGTTGATGGCGGTTTCGATTGGTCTGAATTGAGCGGTGCCATTCTGATTGATCGTCACGCTGTCCAATCGGAAGCAGGTCCTGTTCAGGCCGCGTGCCGATTGGGCGGCGCCGGTCGCCCGTTATCATTGGCTGTCTTCCGACCAATCACTGGCCAGCTAGTGGATTCATTCACAAAGAATCATCGCTACAACTGCCACGGTGCGTTTGCGCGGGGCCGGCCGCCTCGGCGCCGCTTTCCAGCGGGTGAGACCCCGCTGGCCCTTCGCTCTCGCCCACGCAGCCTGATTCGTCTGGCCACTCGTTCCAGGGTATTGAAGGTGAAAGTTTCTGGTCCTCTGACTGTACCTGGGTACAGCCAAACGAAACTTCGTCCCGCCGGACCACGCTGCAAACGCACAAAACACAATATTACATCCTTCACATGCATGAGGAGTAAAAATCGTTACATTATGTCTCCGTCTGAATGTGCAGTTTATAGTCATTTGTAGTAAATATCAGACTCCCACCTCTCCGGGAAGTTCCGGGAGTCTCCCGCATATTGATAGCGGCTCCCTGATGGCCGCAAATTATAGACAATATCCCGGAAATCGATTTTTGTGAGAGTGAGAGAGAGAGAGCGAGAGAGCAAGCAAGAGAGCGCGCTATGGCAGAGTGTTCCAAAAAAAGAAAGTATAAATCGTACGTCACCCCAGACTACACTGAAGGGTACCCCTGCCTAATTAGGGTCAAAAATAACGACGGTGTTGCTCGCTGCACTGTTTGCAACAGTGACTTTTCTATTGCCCATGGTGGGTTAAGACTGTAAAAGACACGTTGAGGTGAGTTTAACAGGTGTCATTCATTCCTTAGCGTAGCTAACGTTATTTAAACTAGCTGGCCGGCTGCTAAGGAGCTACTCTGTTGCAGACATCCCACCTCTCCTGGAAGTCTCCCGCAAATTGATGGTGCTACTTCCCTGAAACAAGTTTTTTGCTGGGTGGGGTGTCTGAAATAGTATGGACAACAGGACAGTCAATATAGCCTGGAGATACACTCAAATCAGCGTAAACCAGTTCGCCGTCCCGGTGGTTGGTGGGGCGTTCATTAGTCTCACGGCCTGGGGGATGAAGCTGTTTACCCAGTCTGACAGTCCCCAGTCCTGACGCTTCTGAACCTCCTTCCTGACGGTGGTGGGTCAGAGAGATTGTGGGCTCCTCAGAATGCCTCAGGCCTCTGGTTTGCAAGACTCCAGGTTAATGTCGCCGGTCGCCCTCTGTGTAAATAACATACCCCTCGGATCTCTTTGTATTTCTCTCCTCTCGCCCAAGACCCCGCATCCCATGGTTCTGGATCCCTCCTGCCTTGGGGAAAGCACTCTGACTACCCTGTCTCTGCCGATTATATTGTCCAAATGACGATAAAACGTGACTGGACTAGACTAAACTATACAATACAATCAGAGTTAATATTAACAGCATACGCCGTGAGATTTGTTGTCTTTGAGGCAGCGGTACAGTACGATACATAATAACGTGAAATACAGTATACACACAAATATGTATATAAAAATCACAATTTAAAAAGTAGTGAGGTGGTGTTCATGGGTTCAACGTCCATTCAGAAATCGTTTGGCAAAAGGGACGCTACGGAGGCCAGTGCCCATGATGGAGCTGATCGAGTTTACAACTCTCTGCAGCTTCTTGTGGTCCTGTGCAGCAGCCTCCCCCCACCCCCATACCAGACGGTGATGCAACCAGTCAGAACACTCTCCACAGTCCATCTGTAGAAGTTTTCGAGCGTTTTAGGTGACAAACCAAATCCGGCTGTGTTGGCGCCAGGAACATGGCCAGCCACTGATCCCTCTAACCTGAGCATGGGCACGGCCACGCGGTAGCCAAAATGCTCTCACGCACATAGCCTTCGTTGCCACGCGGCTGGAATTTTCTGTTATAGGACGCTCTGTTGAAGCGTCAGGCAGCTTTCAGGCCGTGTGAAAATTCCCTGCTTAGAGCAAAGGTTGTTCCGCCCAGCTGTAAAGAAATATCAGAGGGAACATTGGTCCCAGCGCTATTCCTGGAGACAAATCTCTTTGCAAATTTCTAGTAAGGGAAACACCCCTGTCAGATGTCAAGATTCTTTTTATCCTTGGGTTCTTTTAGGAGTTCAGGAATGAGTGAGGAACTTTGATTTTCACAAACATTTGTTTTAAAATTTAAGTAATGATACAAAGTAACAAAGGAGATGTTAAATGGGAGAGATTCAATATCGTGCTTTTGAAAAATGACCTCTATATTCCAGATAACAGAAATCTCTTTGATAACAGAATCTTGTGATCATATGTTTAACGGTTGAGGAAGTTTGGTGTGGGTCTCCAAATCCTAAAAACTTTCTACAGGGGCACAACTGAGAGCATCCTGACTGGCTGCATCACTGCCTGGTATGGGAACTGTACCTCCCTCAGTCGCAGGACTCTGCAGAGAGTGGTGCGGACAGCCCAGCGCATCTGTAGATGTGAACTTCCCACTGTTCAGGACATTTACAGAGACAGGTGTGTAAAAAGGGCCCGAAGGATCATTGGGGACCCGACTCACCCCAACCACAAACTGTTCCAGCTGCTACCATCCGGGAAACGGTACCACAGCATAAAAGCCAGGACCCACAGGCTCCAGGACAGCTTCTTCCACCAGGCCATCAGACTGATTAACTCATGCTGATTTGAGTGTATTTCTAAGCTATATTGACTGTCCTGTTGTACATACTATTTATTACAGATTACTATAAATTACACATTAAGGCAGAGACATAACATAAAGATTTTTACTCATGTATGTGAAGGATTTAAGAAATAAAGTCAATGCAATTAACGCTGATACTTAGCCACTGAAAGATGAAAAGGTATATGCAACTGCTGTACCGCCTTCTGCCAGTAGGTGGCGACAAACCACCACAGACTGTGAAAAGTACATGAGTTTGTTAAACATACAAATTGTTAAAAATACAAATTATGTCAGTAAAAAAACTGTGATTTTAGCCTTGCATTAATTCAATTAATATCTTCTAAAAAGAATTTAAGGAAGAACAACCGATTCCAACATCCCTCCATCACTTTTGAGTCCTGACGAAGGGTCTCGGCCCAAAACGTTGACTGTTTGTTTCCACGGATGCTGCCCGACCTGCTGAGTTCCTCCAGCCTATTGTGCGTGTTGCTTCGACCCCAGCATCTGCAGAGTATTTTGTGTTTACCCCCTCAGTCGCTATCGTCTTCCCCCTATCCCCAAGCCAATTTTGGATGCATTTTGCCAACATGTCTTTGATTCCCTTGTGCCTTCAACTTCTGGACTAGGCCCACCATGATGGAGCTGAAACCTCTGTCAGCTTGGTTGGCCCTGCTGCCTTCTGCAGTCTTCCTAGATCGTCCGTTCGTGTCGTGTGACGAGGGCAACCACGGTCTTTCCATGACTGTGATTGTTCTTGGCAAATTTTTCTACGGGAGTGATTTGCCATTGGCTTCTGGGCAGTGTGTGTCTTTACAAGATGGGTGACCCCCCCCCCCCCCTCAAAGCCTATTATCAATACCCTTCAGAGATTGTCCGCCTGGCGCCAGTGGTCGCATCACCAGGACTTGTGATCTGCACTGGCTGTACTCACGGCTTCACGTGACCCTGATCGAGGGGGCTAAGCAGGTGCTACACCATGCCCGAGGGTGACCTGCGGGCTAGCGGAGGGAAGGAGCGCCTCGCACCCCCTTTGGTAGAGACGTATCTCCACCCTGACACCCAAGTTTTCCTCAACAGGAAAGGGGACGTCACATCCGGAGTTTCTCTGGTTAACGGAAGATTTCCCTCCGCGGCCTCTCTGACGTCTCGGGGAACCGCGTACGAGGCAAGTTACAGCAGCCGTTTGCCATTGCCTTCTGCCGGGTGAGTTTCCAAAGAGATCATAACCCAGCACGGATGGAAAGCGTGCAAGGGAGCCGGCTGGATTTGAACTCGGGACCCTTTGTCCCGAAGTCCGGCGCTGATGCCCACCAGCCCGGTACCTTATCAAAAAAAAACATTAAAAAACTCAATGGCTAATGGCGGGGGGGGGGGGGGGCATAATTATTTATGGTTTTATTTTGCTATATTTGTACTCTATTCTTGGTTGGTGCAACTGTAACGGAATCCAATTTCTGTCTATCTATCTATAATTTTAAGGTGATTGGAGGGAAGTATGGGAGGGAGGGGAGATGTCTGAGGTCGGTATTTTACACAGTGGAAGGTGTGCGGGACGCCCTGCCAGGGGGCGGTGGTAGAAGCGGCTACACGAGGGACATTTAAGGGACTCTCAGACTGACACATGGTCCCGCTTGGTAGCACGGCAATATCAGCGAAGGTTCCCGGGTTCGAATCCGAGTCGGGTCGAGCTGGCAACTCGGCCTCGTAAAAACAGGAATAGCTTGCCACGGAAACACCGTCCTGACAGTGCCCCGCTAACTCCACTGCCGAGTTAAGGGCTATTCTTCTTCTTCTTCTTCTTCTTCGAGATTGACACATGGATGAGTGAAAATGAAGGGAAAGGTTAGATTGATTGCAGAGCAAGTTCCAAAGCTGGCGCAACACTGTGCAATGCTTTCTGTTAAAGATTAAGTATTGGAGGAGTCACCCAGTTGAATACTGAGTTGTGTTCGAAGTTCAAAGTAAGTTTATTACCAGAGTCACCGCACACAGCCCTAGGAATCATTTTCTCCACAGCGAATACAAAGAAACACAAACGATTGCATGCGACAGGATGGTCAAACAACCAGTGTGCAAAAGGCAACGAACTATGCAAATACAAAAAGAGAGAAGTAATCATGATAAATAAATAAGCAATAAATATTGAGAACATGAGGTGAAGAGTCCTTGAAAGTGAGTCCATTGGTTGTGGGAACAGTTCAGTGAAGTGAGTGAAGTTATCCCCTTTTGTACCTCCTTCCTGATGGTTGAGGGGTAATAACTGTTCCTGAATCTGGTGGTGTGGGTCCTGAGGCTCCTGTACCTCCTTCCTGATGGTTGAAGGGGTAATAACTGTTCATGAACCTGGTGGTGTGGGTCCTGAAGCTCCTGTACCTCCTTCCTGATGGTTGAGGGTTAATAACTGTTCCTGAACCTGGTGGTGTGGGTCCTGAGGCTCCTGTACCTCCTTCCTGATGGTTGAGGGGTGATAACTGTTCCTGAACCTGGTGGTGTGGGTCCTGAGGCTCCTGTACCTCCTTCCTGATGGTTGAAGGGGTAATAACTGTTCATGAACCTGGTGGTGTGGGTCCTGAAGCTCCTGTACCTCCTTCCTGATGGTTGAGGGGTAATAACTGTTCCAGAACCTGGTGGTGTGGGTCCTGAGGCTCCTGTACCTCCTTCCTGATGGTTGAGGGGTAATAACTGTTCCTGAACCTGGTGGTGTGGGACCTGAGGCTCCTGTACCTCCTTCCTGATGGTTGAGGGGTAATAACTGTTCCTGAACCTGGTGGTGTGGGTCTTGAGGCTCCTGTACCTCCTTCCTGATGGTTGAGGGGTAATGACTGTTCCTGAACCTGGTGGTGTGGGTCTTGAGGCTCCTGTACCTCCTTCCTGATGGTCGAGGGGTAATGACTGTTCCTGAACCTGGTGGTGTGGGTCCTGAGGCTCCTGTGCCTCCTTCCTGATGGTTGAAGGGTAATAACTGTCCCTGAACCTGGTGGTGTGGGCCCTGAGGCTCCTGTGCCTCCTTCCTGATGGTTGAGGGGTAATAACTGTCCCTGAACCTGGTGGTGTGGGTCCTGAGGCTCCTGTACCTCCTTCCTGATGGTTGAGGGGTAATAACTGTCCCTGAACCTGGTGGTGTGGGTCCTGAGGTTCCTGTACCTCCTTCCTGGTGGTTGAGGGGTAATAACTGTTCCTGAACCTGGTGGTGGGGTTCCTGAGGTGTGGGAGTAGTGGCCATTAGCATCAACTGGACTTTCAAGTCATTAATGTTTTTGATACGTTTTCTTTCAAGCCTGTTTTCTAATCGTTAACACTTCTGCCTGGTTAAAGGTCGCGGTACCTCCTCGCCACCCCAAGCTGTGTCGACGGATCGCTGAAGAAAGCTCCGGAAAGCGCCATGGCCGCGAGGCGGAGGGAGGAGGTGTTGCTGCAGCAGTTGAAGCAGCTGTGGAGTACGCTGGACGAGATGTCGGAGGACAACCCCGAAGCCTATCGCAGGTTCATCCGGCAACAGCTGGGGGAGGGGAAGAAGCAGCTGGCCGCCCCGGTGCCCCACGGCTGCTTTCAGACCCGGATAATGGTAAGACGGCTGGGACACAGACGCTGCCTTCTGAGTTCTTGTCCGTTTTAGAACAGGTGGATGTTTCAGGGACCCAGGCCCAAACAGCTTCTGGAGACACTCCTGCTGGAGAAAGTTAGCTTTACTGCGAGGATTTCCAGGGCACTGCTCAGACCACACTTGGGGTACCGCGAGATTTGGGCCCCTAAATCCAAAAAAGGATGTGCCAGACATCCCACCTCTCCCGGAAGTTCCGGGAGTCTCCCGCAAATCGATGTTGCTACCTCCCTGAAATGAGTTTTTGCAGGATGGGGTGTCTGGATGTGCTGGCACTGGATAGGCCTCACCTGGAGTGTTGCGAGCAGATTCGGGCCCTTAAATCCAAGAAGGGATGTGCTGGCGTTGGATGGGCCGGACTTGGAGTACTGGGAGCAGATTTGGGCCTGCAGATCTGAGAAGGGATGTGCTGGCGTTGGAGAGGGTGTAGACAGAGGTTCACGGCAGTGGTTCCGGGGGATTCAAGGGTGAGAGGAGTTTGCTGGCTCTGGGCCTGTACTCGCTGAAGGTTACAATAATGAAGGGGGAATCTCTGCAGCCTACCGAATTTTGAATAGAGCAGACGTGGAGAGGATATTTGCTGGTAAGTGGAGGAATCTCGAACTGGAGGGGACATGACTCTGATTGGGGGGGGTGGGGTTTATAAACCTTGGCCGCAGCCCAGCGGTGGGGGGAAGGAGCACCGAACAGTCCCTTTGGTAGAGACGCATCTCCACCCCGCCACCCAATTGTTGCCCGCAGGATCTGCACACGGACTCTTTAGTTTCGGTTGTGCCGAGCAGACGGGGGCTGTGCGGATGGCCAGTGCTCAGTCTTCATCTCCTTCCTTTCCAGGGGCCGGGCGACAGGCTGCTCTACGTCAACCTCTGCGGCTGGGATCGGCTCCCTGCCCCGAAGTCCGACTCCGACCCGGTGCCTCTGGCTGGAGGGACGTTGGAGGAGGCGGTCAATGGCACAGGTAGGCGGGCGGCGGGCACAAGAGGCCGGGCGCCCCCAGAACATTTACTCGCGGTCTCGCACAAACTGTCGATGAGGCCACTCTCGGTTTGGAGGAACCAGGCCTGGTATTCCACCTTTACCTTTCCCACCCATCACCTCCCCCTGGTGTCCCTCTTCCTTTCCTTTCTCCCATGGTCCACTCTCCTCTCCGATCAGATTCCTTCCTCTCCAGCCCTTTAGCTTTCCCACCCATCACCTCCCCCTGGTGTCCCTCCTCCTTCCCTTTCTCCCACGGTCCACTCTCCTGTCCGATCAGATTCCTTCCTCTCCAGCCCTTTACCTCCCACCCATCACCTCCCCCTGGTGTCCCTCTTCCTTCCCTTTCTCCCATGGTCCACTCTCCTCTCCTATCAGATTCCTTCCTCTCCAGCCCTTTACCTCTCCCATCCATCATCTCCCCCTGGTGTCCCTCCTCCTTCCCTTTCTCCCACGGTCCACTCTCCTCTCCGATCAGATTCCTTCCTCTCCAGCCCTTTACCTTTCCCACCCATCACCTCCCCCTGGTGTCCCTCCTCCTTCCCTTTCTCCCACGGTCCACTCTCCTCTCCGATCAGATTCCTTCCTCTCCAGCCCTTTACCTTTCCCACCCATCACCTCCCCCTGGTGTCCCTCCTCCTTCCCTTTCTCCCACGGTCCACTCTCCTCTCCGATCAGATTCCTTCCTCTCCAGCCCTTTACCTTTCCCATCCATCACCTCCCCCTGGTGTCCCTCCTCCTTCCCTTTCTCCCACGGTCCACTCTCCTCTCCGATCAGATTCCTTCCTCTCCAGCCCTTTACCTTTCCCACCCATCACCTCCCCCTGGTGTCCCTCCTCCTTCCCTTTCTCCCACGGTCCACTCTCCTCTCCGATCAGATTCCTTCCTCTCCAGCCCTTTACCTTTCCCACCCATCACCTCCCCCTGGTGTCCCTCCTCCTTCCCTTTCTCCCACGGTCCACTCACCTCTCCCATCAGATTCCTTCCTCTCCAGCCCTTTACCTTTCCCACCCATCACCTCCCCCTGGTGTCCCTCCTCCTTCCCTTTCTCCCACGGTCCACTCTCCTCTCCGATCAGATTCCTTCCTCTCCAGCCCTTTACCTTTCCCACCCATCACCTGCCAGCTTCTCACTTCCACCCCTTCCTGCACCCCCAACTTTCTTATTCCGGCATCTTCCACCCCACCCCCTTCCTCTCCAATCCTGACGAAGGGTCTTGGTCCAGAAACGTCGACTGTCTGTTCACTTCCGGAGAAGCTGCCCGACCTGCCGAGTTCCTCTGGCATTTTGTGTGTGTCCTACTGTTTATAGTGAACTCGGTGACTGGGTTGAGAGGGTCACAGCTCCACCCAGTCCCCCTCTTCTGCCGTAGGTTCCAGGAAAGACCGCCAGGCCGAAGCTCCTGGCTTCCCCCCACCCCACCGCTAACTCCGGGATTTAAGCATGGAGGCCCACCACAGTTTGGGGGGCTCGAGTCCGGCTGTCCTTGTGAGAGAGAACTGAAGAAGTGGCCTGGAAATTTCCGCTAAGCTCTACTGTCCCGTTTGTTCTCCTTCCGTGACCCTTTCTACTACTGCGATCTATCTGTGGACAGAATTACCTGTCTAGTGGGTGGCCGGGTGGAGACACGTCCCTACCAAAGGAGGTGTGAGGCGCTGCTTCTCCGCTGGCCTGCAGGTCACCCTCGGCCGAGGGGTAGCACCTGCTTACACCCCCCAGTCAGGGTCAGGGGACGCTGTGGGAGCAGACGGTCGTACGAGCAGCCGGTGCAGATCACGAGTCCTGGTGATGGGACCACTGACGCCGGGCAGACAGTCTCTGGAGAGTATTGATAATGGGCTGGGGGTCACCCATCTTGTAAAGACACACAGTGCCCAGAAGAAGGCAACGGCAAACCACTTCTGCAGAAAAGTTTGCCAAGAACAATCACGGTCATGGATAAGACCTTAAGAGAAAGGAGCAGAATTAAGGCCATTCAGCCCATCCAGTCTGTTCCGCCATTCCATCGTGGCTGATCCCGGATCCCACTCAACCCCAAACACCTGCCTTCTCGCCGTATCCTTTGATGCCCTGACCCGATCAGGAAACGACCAGCTTCTGCCTTAAATATACCCACGGACTCGGCCTCCACCGCAGTCTGGCAGC
>NC_092389.1:52051088-52131088 GCF_030028105.1 Mobula birostris | reverse complement strand
CCACACCCACTCTATCTGTGTCCTCTGGTCCTAGACTCCCCCACTATAGGAAACATCCTCTCCACACCCACTCTATCTGTGCCCTCTGGTCCTAGACTCCCCCACTATAGGAAACATCCTCTCCACACCCACTCTATCTGTGCCCTCTGGTCCTAGACTCCCCCACTACAGGAAACATCCTCTCCACACCCACTCTATCTGTGCCCTCTGGTCCTAGACTCCCCCACTACAGGAAACATCCTCTCCACACCCACTCTATCTGTGTCCTCTGGTCCTAGACTCCCCCACTACAGGAAACATCCTCTCCACACCCACTCTATCTGTGTCCTCTGGTCCTAGACTCCCCCACTATAGGAAACATCCTCTCCACATCCACTCTATCTGTGTTCTCTGGTCCTAGACTCCCCCACTATAGGAAACATCCTCTCCACACCCACTCTATCGAGGCCTTTCAACATTCAGCAGGTTTCAGTGAGATCCCCCTCATTCCTCTAAATTCCAGTGAGTACAGGCCCAGAGCCATCGATCCCTCCTCATACGATAAGCCTTGCATTCCAAAATCATTCTTGTGAACCTCCTCTAAAACCTTCTCAAATATCAGCACATCCTTTCTTATGAAGTGGGAGGGGAGCGGGCCCAAATCTGCTCGCGGTGCTCCAAGTGGGGTCTTACCAGTGCCTCACAAAGCCTCGGCCTTACCACCCTGCATTCTAGTTCTCTCAATATGAACGCTAGCATTGCATTTGCCTTCCTCACTGCCGACTGAACCTGCAGATTAACCACCAGGGAATCCTGCAGGAGGACACCCACATTCCCCCAACACCTGGGTTACGTTATTTTACTCCTGAACAGCATGCCCCCCCCCACCCCCGTCACCGAGGTTTGAACGGAGAAATGCCATTTCTTTTAGAATTGACCAGCGGTTAGGGAATAGATTAGATTAGATTCAAGAGGATTCGAGTACAGGAGCAGGGAGGTACTACTGCAGTTGTACAAGGCCTTGGTGAGACCACACCTGGAGTATTGTGTGCAGTTTTGGTCCTCTAATCTGAGGAAAGACATCCTTGCCATAGAGGTTCACCAGATTGATTCCTGGGATGGCAGGGCTTTCATATCAAGAAAGACTGGATTGACTAGGCTTATACTCGCTGGAATTTAGAAGATTGAGGGGGGATCTTATTGAAACATATAAAATCCTAAAGGGATTGGACAGGCTGGATGCAGAAAGATTGTTCCCGATGTTGGGGAAGTCCAGAACGAGGGGTCACAGTTTGGGGATAGAGGGGAAGCCTTTTAGGACGGAGATGCGGAAAAACTTCTTCACACAGAGAGTGGTGAATCTGTGGAATTCTCTGCCACAGGAAACAGTTGAGGCCAGTTCATTGGCTATATTTAAGAGGGAGTTAGATATGGCCCTTGTGGCTGAAGGGATCAGGGGGTATGGAGGGAAGGCGGGGGCGGGGTACTGAGTTGGATGATCAGCCATGATCATACTGAATGGCGGTGCAGGCTCAAAGGGCCGAATGGCCTACTCCTGCACCTATTTTCTATGTTTCAACTTTATTGTCACTGTGCCGAGTACAGATACAAAGCCAATGAAATGCAGTTAGCATCTGACCAGAAACACAAAGAATAGTGTTATTTACAAAATAACTGTGAATAAAAAGTAAGTGTTACAGCACACAAATATAAAAGCACTGAGACAGTACAATATGGATACAATACTGCTTAGTGCTGTGATGAGAGGTTCAGCAGGGTCACAGCCTCAGGGAAGAAGCTCTTCCCATGCCTGCTGGTGCGGGAGCGGAGGCTCCTGTAGCACCTACCGGATGGGAGGAGAGTAAAAAGTCCACGGTGAGGGTGAGATGCATCCCTGATAATGCTTTTCGCCCTGCCCAGGCAGCGTTTATGGTAGATGTTCTCAGTGGTGAGCAATGTTTGGCTAATGGTGCATGTTTGAATTCGAGACCAATCGCCGTTTCACAACACAGGGCTCCAAGGTCAGTGGAAGCTGAGAGATAGCAACTTTGAAACTCGTAAAGCAATTGTCCCCTCGTTTAATCATATTTCAATCAATCTCGTCTCTGATCAGCGTGAACTGCTCGTCAGGGGGAGAGGCTCTACTCTTCAAAGACTTCTCACCCTCGCCCGGGACGCCGTGTTAACCCTTGCCCCTGCGCCCTGTAAACCGCCGACAGCCGAGTTTGTAGCCCAGAGTTGCGAAGAGAAGCGGAGGCTCCTGGGGAAACAGATCAGCTCAGACGAGATTGTAGTCGCACGCACGCCGGGACACAGTGAAATTCCTCGCTCGCACAGCAGTCCCAGAGGAACCATGCCGTGCCAGCGTAGCAGTTGACGAGGTGCTCGGGGTGGGGGCAGAGTTGAGTTTGTACGTCCTCTCCCCCCCGTCACCCCATGGGGTTTCCTCCGGGTGCTCTGGTTTCCTCCCGCACAGTCCAAAGACGCACCGGTTAGTAGGTTAGATGGTCGTTTGTAAACTGTCCCGTGGTTAGGCCGGCTGGATCAGAAGGGCCTGGAGATGCTGTATCTCCAGATAAGAAAAAGGGGGAAAATCCTGGGGAACTACAGACCGGCCAGTCTCATGTCAGCGTTGGGAGACTGCTGGAGAAAATTCCTACGGACGGGATTGAAGAGCGTTTGGAAACAGACCCGTGGCCGTGTGTTGTTTTCTCTGGAACGCCAGAGGGTGAGGGGGAGATCTGATCGAGGTTTATCGGACTATGAGAGGCAGAGATAGAGTGGACTGGGAGTATCTGTTGCCCAGGGCCGGAACGTCTAACACCAGGGCGTGAGGGGAGATCTGATCGAGGTTTATCGGACTATGAGAGGCAGAGATAGAGTGGACTGGGAGTATCTGTTTCCCAGGGCAGGAACATCTAACACCAGAGGGTGAGGGGAGATCTGATCAAGGTTTATCGGACTATGAGAGGCAGAGATAGAGTGGACTGGGAGTATCTGTTGCCCAGGGCCAGAACATCTAACACCAGAGGGTGAGGGGAGATCTGATCGAGGTTTATCGGACTATGAGAGGCAGAGATAGAGTGCACAGGGAGTATCTGTTGCCCAGGGCCGGAACGTCTAACACCAGGGCGTGAGGGGAGATCTGATCGAGGTTTATCGGACTATGAGAGGCAGAGATAGAGTGGACTGGGAGTATCTGTTGCCCAGGGCCGGAGCGTCTAACACCAGGGCGTGAGGGGAGATCTGATCGAGGTTTATCGGACTATGAGAGGCAGAGATAGAGTGGACTGGGAGTATCTGTTGCCCAGGGCCGGAACGTCTAACACCAGAGGGTGAGGGGAGATCTGATCGAGGTTTATCGGACTATGAGAGGCAGAGATAGAGTGGACTGGGAGTATCTGTTGCCCAGGGCCGGAACGTCTAACACCAGAGGGTGAGGGGAGATCTGATCGAGGTTTATCGGACTATGAGAGGCAGAGATAGAGTGGACTGGGAGTATCTGTTTCCCAGGGCCGGAACGTCTAACACCAGGGGGTGAGGGGAGATCTGATTGAGGTTTATCGGACTATGAGAGGCAGAGATAGAGTGCACAGGGAGTATCTGTTGTCCAGGGCCGGAACGTCTGACACCAGGGGGTGAGGGGAGATCTGATCGAGGTTTATCGGACTATGAGAGGCAGAGATAGAGTGCACAGGGAGTATCTGTTGCCCAGGGCCGGAACATCTAACACCAGGGCGTGAGGGGAGATCTGATCAAGGTTTCTAGGACTATGAGAGGCAGAGATAGAGTGGACTGGGAGTATCTGTTTCCCAGGGCTGGAACGTCTGACACCAGAGGTTGAGGGGGAGATCTGATCGAGGTTTATCGGACTATGAGAGTCAGAGATAGAGTGGACTGGGAGTATCTGTTTCCCAGGGCCGGAACGTCTGACACCAGAGGTTGAGGGGGAGATCTGATCGAGGTTTATCGGACTATGAGAGTCAGAGATAGAGTGGACTGGGAGTATCTGTTGCCCAGGGCCGGAACATCTAACACCAGAGGGTGAGGGGTAAGTTTTGTTTTACTCAGAGCACGGTGGAGACCCAGAATGCGCTGCCTTGTGCAGTGGTAGAGGCAAACACATTCGGGGCTTTTGGGAGACGTTCAGATCGGCACATGGATGCGAGGAGGGTGGAGGGACGTGGACGTCGTGTAGGAGGGATACGGACGTTTTTGATTTACTTCACGGCTGGTACAGCACAGCACTGTGGGCCGAGGGGCCTGTTTCTCTGCTGAACTATTCGACCTCCTACAGAATAGAACTACATCAACGAATACTGCGACGAGTACGAGATGACTCGTGCTGTACGGCCCGAAATACTGCAGAAAGGAACGGCGAAGGATAGCTGAGGGTGGGGGCGGGGTTCATGTTGTGGGAGAGGTGAACAGCTCAGGAGTCTCGACAGCAGGGTGGGGAAGAGGCGTTCCCGGAGTCTGGTGCTCCGGACTTCCCACTTCCTGTGTCTTCATTGGGACACAGACTCACTCCAGGTCCCAAAAAAAAATTGTGGTCGGATTAGACAACCAGTGAGTAATGCGGGTTGTGATTTATAAAAGTGATCAACAAGTTAGTGTTTTTGATTATTTTTAAAATTTATGATTTTTATATCACAGTAGGAAAGTGTGTGTTCTGTTTGAAAGGTGGGCACACGTGGTCTGTAATGTCTCCTTCCGACGCAGGTAGAGGGGGTATTAGTGAGGGGATATTACTGTCACATCATCGCCTGGACCCACCAGCCAGAAAGTTGCTTCTAGTTCTATAAAAGTAATTGAAGAGGAACTAACTTCTGGGAGCAATTACAGCTCGGGGCGTTCCAGAGTCCAAAGTTCAATTCTGGCGATATTCAGTAAGGAATCTCTGTACAGTCTCTCCGTGGGTTTTTCCTCTGGGTGTTCCAGTTTCTCCCCACAGTCTACAGACGTACAATAGACAATAGGCGCAGGAGTAGGCCATTCAGCCCTTCGAGCCAGCACCGCCATTCACTGTGATCATGGCTGATCATCCACAATCAGTATCCAGTTTCTGCCTTCTCCCCATATCCCTTCACTCCGCTATCTTTAAGAGCTCTATCTAACTCTTTCTTGAAAGAATCCAGAGAATTGGCCTCCACTGCCTTCTGAGGCAGAGCATTCCACAGAACCACAACCCTCTGTGTGAAAAAGTTTTTCCTCAACTCCGTACTAAATGGTCTACCCCTTATTCTTAAACTGTGGCCTCTGGTTCTGGACCCCCCCCCCCCCCAACATTAGGAACATGTTTCCTGCCTCTAGCGTGTCCAATCCCCTAATAATCTTATATGTTTCAATCAGATCCCCTCTCATCCTTCTAAATTCCAGAGTATACAAGCCCAGTTGCTCCAATCTTTCGACATATGACAGTCCCACCATCCCGGGAATTAACCTCGTGAACCTATGCTGCACTCCCTCATTAGCAAGAATGTCCTTCCTCAAATTTGGAGACCAAAACTGTACACAATACACCAGGTGTGGTCTCACCAGGGCCCTGTACAGCTGCAGAAGGACCTCTTTGCTCCTATACTCAACTCCCCTTGTTATGAAGGCTAGCATACCATTAGCTTTCTTCACTGCCTGCTGTACCTGCATGCTTACTTTCAGTGACTGATGAACAAGGACACCCAGATCTCGTTGTACTTCCCCTTTTCCTAACTTGACACCATTCAAATAGTAATCTGCCTTCCTGTTCTTGCCACCAAAGTGGATAACCTCATATTTATCCACATTAAACTGCATCTGCCATGCATCTGCCCACTCACCCAACCTGTCCAAGTCATCCTGCATTATCTCAACATCCTCCGCACATTTCACACATCCACCCAGCTTTGTGTCATCTGCAAATTTGCTAATGTTAGTTTTAAATCATTAATGTATATTGTAAATAGCTGCGGTCCCAGCACCGAGCCTTGCGGTACCCCACTAATCACCGCCTGCCATTCTGAAAGGGACCTGTTAACCCCTACTCGTTGTTTCCTGTCTGCCAACCAATTTTCTATCCATGTCAGTACCCTACCCCCAATACCATGTGCTCTAATTTTGCCCACTAACCTCCTATGTGGGACCTTATCAAAGGCTTTCTGAAAGTCCAGGTACACTACATCCACTGGCTCTCCCTTGTCCATTTTTATAGTTACATCCTCAAAAAATTCCAGAAGATTAGTCAAACATGATTTCCCTTTCGTAAATCCATGCTGACTCAGACCGATCCTGCCACTGCTATCCAAATGTGCTGCTATTTCATCCTTTATAATTGACTCCAGCATCTTCCCCACCACTGATGTCAGGCTAACTGGTCATAATTCCCTGTTTTCTTTCTCCCTCCTTTCTTAAAAAGTGGGATAACATTAGCTACCCTCCAATCCTGAACTGATCCTGAATCTATAGAACATTGGAAAATAATTTCCAATGTGTCCACGATTTCGAGAGCCACCTCCTTTTGTACCCTGGGGTGCAGACCATCAGACCCTGGGGATTTAAAAGCCTTCAGTCCCATCAGTCTATTCAATGCCATTTTCTGCCTAATGTGAATCTTCTTCAGTTCCTCCGTTACCCTAGGTCCTCTGGCCACTATTACATCTGGGAGATTGTTTGTGTCTTCCCCAGTGAAGACAGATCCAAAGTACCTGTTCAACTCATCTGCCATTTCCTTGTTCCCCATAACAAATTCACCCATTTCTGTCTTCAAGGGCCCAACTTTGGTCCTAACTAATTTTTTCCTCCTCACATACCTAAAGAAGCTTTTACTATCCTCCTTTATATTCTTGGCCAGCTTGCCTTCGTATCTCATCTTTTCTCCCCGTATTGCCTTTTTAGTTATCCTCTGTTGCTCTTTAAAAGTTTCCCAATCCTCCGGCTTCGCACTCGTCTTTGCTATGTTATACTTCTTCTCTTTTATTTTTATACTGTCCTTGTCTTCCCTTGTCAGCCACGGCCTCCCCCTACTTCCCTTAGGATCTTTCTTCCTCTTTGGAATGAACTGATCCTGCACCTTCCACATTATTCCCAGAAATACCTGCCATTGCTGTTCCACTGTCATCCCTGCTAGGGTATTGTTCCATTGAACTTTGGCAAGCTCCTCCCTCATAGCACCATAGTTCCCTTTGTTCAACTGTAATACTGACACTTCCAAGTTTCCCTTTTCCCTCTCAAATTGTAGTTTAAAACTTACCATATTATGGTCACTGCCTCCTAATGGCTCCTGTACCTCAAGTTCCCTTATCAAATCCGGTTCATTACACAACACTAAATCCAGAATTGCCTTCTCCCTGGTAGGCTCCAGCACAAGCTGCTCTAAGAATCCATCTCGGAGGGACTCCACAAACTCCCTTTCTTGGGGTCTGGACCAGTCTACCTGCATGTTGAAATCCCCCATAACAACCGTAGTATTACCTTTGCGATTTGCCAATTTTAACTCTTGATTCAACTTGCACCCTATATCCAGGCTACTGTCTGGGGGCCTGTAGGTAACTCCCATTAGGGTCTTCTTGCCCTTACAATTTCTCAGTTCTATCCATACTGACTCTACATCTCCTGATTCTATGTCACCCCTCGCGAGGGACTGAATTTCATTCCTCACAGAGCTAGCCCACCCCCTCTGCCCACCTGTCTGTCCTTTCGATAGGGCGTATACCCTTGAATATTCATTTCCCAGCCCTGGTCCTCTTGCAGCCATGTCTCTGTTATTCCTACAACGTCATACTTGCCAATTTCCAACTAAGCCTCAAGCTCATCCACTTTATTTTATACTTTGTGCATTCAGATACAATACTTTTAATCCATTACTCCCCTCTCCTTTCACATTGATTCCTATTGCACTTGGCCATTCTCTCCGATCCCTTCCTGAGCTTTCTGCCCGTTAATTCTGTTGTCTGTCTTAACTTTCCTTATTCTCTCTTTCCCTTTAACTCCATTCTCATATTTCCCATTCATCCCCTCCCCCCCACTACTTAGTTTAAACACACCCGTGTTGCAGTGGCAAACCTGCCTGCCAGAATGCTGGTCCCCGTCTGTTAAGGTGCAACCCGTCCCTTCTGTACAATTCATCCTTACCCCAAAACAGATCCCAGTGGTCCAAGAACCTAAGTCCCTGCTCCCCACACCAGCTCCTCAGCCACACATTCAGATCCCCTATCTCCCTGTTCCTGGGATTGAATTTAGGAGCCGAGAGGTAATGTTGCAGCTGTATAGGACCCTGATCAGACCCCACTTGGAGTACTGTGCTCAGTTCTGGTCACCTCACTACAGGAAGGATGTGGAAACCATAGAAAGGGTGCAGAGGAGATTTACAAGGATGTTGCCTGGATTGGGGAGCATGCCTTATGAGAATAGGTTGAGTGAACTTGGCCTTTTCTCCTTGGAGCGACGGAGGGTGAGAGGTGACCTGATAGAGGTGTATAAGATGATGAGAGGCATTGATCGTGTGGATAGTCAGAGGCTTTTTCCCAGGGCTGAAACAGCTAACACCAGAGGGGGCAGTTTTAGGGTGCTTGGAAGTAGGTACAGAGGAGATGTCAGGGGTAAGTTTTTCACACAGAGTGGTGAGTGTGTGGAATGGGCTGCCGGCAATGGTGGTGGAGGCGGATACGATAGGGTCCTTTAAGAGACTCCTGGTTAGGTACATGGAGCTGAGAAAAATAGAGGGTTATGGGTAACCCTGGGTAATTTCTAAGTACATGTTCTGCACAGCATTGTGGGCCAAAGGGCCTGTATGGTGCTGTAGGTTTTCTGTGTTTCTGTGTACCAGCTAGGTTAATTGGTCATTGTAAATTGTCCCGTGATTAGGTTAGGGTTAATATTTAGCGGATACAGTGCGGATTGGACCTGCTGAAAGGCCAGCAGGTCCAACTCGGCACTGTATCCGCCAAATAACGTAATTTGAGCTGATCATTTAAAATTAAAATTACGGTATTGCTTTGCACTGTTGTAACTATATGTTATAATTATGTGGTTTTGTCAGTTTTAGTCTTGGTTTGTCCTGCATTTTTCTTGTGATATCATTCTGGAGGAACGTTGTGTCATTTTTTAATGCATGCATTTCTAAATGACAATAAACGAGGACAGAGTGTCCTCATCATCTAAATTAACGTTTACGTAGAAGTACAGTAGATTTGGACTGTTCATTTCTCCGGTGCAGGATGACGTGGTTATCGACGTCCCCGACAAGTACAGACTGCAACTTGACCTACCTGACCCCATCAGCGAGGACACGGTCAGTGCCAGGTTCAACAGGAAGTCCCACGTGCTGTCGGTCCGGATGCCCACCCTCGCCGAGTGACCGCGTCGCGTTCCTGGACCCTCGGGGAACCGGTCCTGGTGTCAGGCGGACTGGAGCGTGCTCCCTTCCGGAAAATCGGATCAGTCCTTTGGTCAACAGTCCTCAAGAATTCTCCGGGCGAATCCTGAAGTGACCACTGACGCAAGAGCCGTCCCCACCCTCAGTCCCGCCTGCCCCCCCCCCGGACCACCCCCTCTTTCCCCTTCACTGGAGCCTGCCGAACGGCCCACCAGGGAACGCCAACCGAAGTAGGCAACTGGCCCGATTCCACGATTGTAAAAACCTGCGGGTCAGAATAAATCCCTTTGAAGCCCTGAGTGGTACCATCTATGGTGTTAATTATTAAACCGCGTTCCTGACTGACCCATGACATGCAGTTGTCAAGTTTTTTAGTTTTCCCACCCCGCTGCCAAGCGTCATGTGCAACTCCACACTGCAATTCTGCTCCGATCGCCTGGCTTCGGACCACAAGACACGGGAGCAGAATTAGGCCAGTCGGTCCATCCAGTCTCCTCCGCGATTCCATCATGGCTGATTCATTCTCCCCCTCAATCCCCTTCCCCTGCCTTCTCCCCTTAAACCAACCAAGAACCTCTCAATCTCCGCTTTCAGTGTACCCAGTGACTCAGCCTCCACAGCTGCCTGTGGCTGCGAATTCCACAGACTCTCCACCCTCCGTCTGAACAAATTCCTTCTCATCTCCGTTCTGAATGGACGTCCCTCTATTCCGAGGGTTTCCTAGTTGGGGTGCATGGCATGAAAAGGGTTGGTAACCCCTGCTCTGCTCTGAGGCTGTGCTCTCTGGTTCGAGACTCCCCCACTACAGGAAACATCCTCTCCACACCCACTCTATCTGTGTCCTCTGGTCCTGGACTCCCCCACTATAGGAAACATCCTCTCCACACCCACTCTATCTGTGTCCTCTGGGTGTCCTCTGGTCCTAGACTCCCCCACTACAGGAAACATCCTCTCCACACCCATTCTATCTGTGTCCTCTGGTCCTAGACTCCCCCACTACAGGAAACATCCTCTCCACACCCATTCTATCTGTGTCCTCTGGTCCTAGACTCCCCCACTATAGGAAACATCCTCTCCACATCCACTCTATCTGTGTCCTCTGGTCCTAAACTCCCCCACTATGGGAAACATCCTCTCCACATCCACTCTATCTGTGCTCTCTGGTCCTAGACTCCCCCACTATAGGAAACATCCTCTCCACACCCACTCTATCTGTGTCCTCTGGTCCTAGACTCCCCCACTATAGGAAACATCCTCTCCACATCCACTCTATCTGTGTCCTCTGGTTCTAGGCTCCCCCACTATAGGAAACATCCTCTCCACATCCACTCTATCTGTGTCCTCTGGTTCTAGACTCCCCCACTATAGGAAACATCCTCTCCACATCCACTCTATCTGTGTCCTCTGGTTCTAGACTCCCCCACTATAGGAAACATCCTCTCCACATCCACTCTATCTGTGTCCTCTGGTCCTCGACTCCCCCTCTATCGGAAGCATCCTCTCCACACCCACTCTATCTGTGTCCTCTGGTCCTAGACTCCCCCACTATAGGAATCATCCTCTCCGCACCCACTCTATCTGTGTCCTCTGGTCCTCGACTCCTCGACTCCCCCTCTATCGGAAGCATCCTCTCCACACCCGCTCAGTCTGGACCTTTCAACATTCAGTAGGTTATAAAGTAGAAGGAAAGCCTTTTTTGCCTGAGAGGTAACGTTGCAGGAGGGACGAAGGCTGGACAGCCTGTCCTCTCCACTGTCAGTCACGGCTGTAACTGCCTTTAGATTAGGAAGAGGATCGGAGGGAGTCCCTCGGCAGTCGAGGGGGCTGAGTGAGGTTCGCTCGCTGGGAATGGAGGGATACGGAAGACCACCACGGTCAGTACAGACACGACAGGCTGTACGGTGACGCAGATACGTAGAACTGCTCGGGCCCGCGATCCGTAATCCTGAGCAGCTGAAATACCGCAGGTAGTTTTTTGCCATCCGCGCGCGAGGAAGAAATCACCACGGAATTTTAAATAGCTTCTAGTTTATTCGACTTTTATTCCCCAGCTTCAGGTGCAAGTTCCCCACCAGTTGCCCCCGAGAGGGGCAGAGGATGTAACAATGCACGTTAAGTACTGCATCTTGCTGACGGAACTTAGCTCCCCATTCTGTGAACTGCTTCCCTTTGCCACAGAATAAAAGTAGTTGTGTTAGGAACCTGTTTTTTTTACTTTAAATGGTTTTAACGCTGGTTGTTTTTCTCATTAATAGCCGAAATATTCCTTTACTGAAACATTGCTGATTTGAGATTTTCAGATTAGAGCGAGCACTGATCTCCTGCATCTAAAGCAGTGGAGCTGTGGCTCACTTGTACGCCCTCCCACAATAAATACAGGGATAGAAATGTAATGTGGTGTAGAGAGAAGGACGGACGCGTGGCCTGCTTTCTACGCAGCCGAACACAACTTCGACAGTTACCGGGCTGAACACAGGCCCGTGGCTATAAAGTACAACCCTAACCCCGAACTCTACAGCAGAACTAAACACTATTGCACACTCACAGGCAGACACATTTATGCAGGCAGGCAGAGGCGAGGACGTCAGCTCTGATTTGAGAATGGAGATTTGGTTTAATTAATGAATCCCGAAATTCCTTTACACAGCTCGCAAATTCAGAGTGACGATGTGATCTGACAATGCAAAGGTCTCTCACTCACACACACGCACGCGCACAGACTCTGCAGGTACACTTCCGAAACATAAAACTCGACGTTGATATACAAGCGTGAATTATTGTACAGTATTCTACATTTGGGTTCCTCGTACAGTTCTGATTTGTGCACCCTCCCCCTTCCGTTCCACCTTCTCGGAAGCAATCAGGCAAAAGATACTGGAGTGTCAAGATAAACCAAAAATTAATTCGAAACGCACGCACTGAGAGTACGGATTATCGGACAGGACTGGGGCCAGCGTGTTGCACTGCTGTTGTTTTTATACCTACGTGCGAAGCTGTCCCTCCCGTCACAGAACAATGCTGGCATAATCCGAAGCTTGGGGCTAAGAACTGTCTCTCTGTTCCCCGTCTACTCCTTGTTCAACGTGCTGACCGCAGCGTCCGCACACAGAAACAAAACTGGGACAAAGCAGCTGCTGTTTTTTTGGTGCGAGTATTTATCATTAAGCTCACTTGAACCATTAAAGTCTGCGGCAAAACAAAAAAAAGTCGTACTTTAAAAAAAAACTTCAGCCGACGGTGGAGACTTGTGTGACACGATGCGGTTGAAACCACCGCCGCACGGCGGAGCGTGAAGACGACAGGCTCTCGGTGACTTGCGGCCTGCGTCCGGTTACCTGCTGCCAGCACGTCAGCTAACTGCGCAACTGCCTTCTTTGGGATTTCAATTGCCAACACAGCTCAAGAGCGGGTGATTCCAGAGGCGTGGAGTTCCATGGCATCCCGCATGACCTTGAACCTGATGCAGAATGAATAATGAGAGGAGAACCCAGACGTACATCTTCCCCGCCACCCGTCCTTGTAATCATTCCAAATCCTCCGTACGATGGCTCCCATCTGACGCAAACACTGGACTAACGGCGGGCAGTTAAACTGGAACTTCAATGCTTTTTTAAAAGGTTCAACTGAAGTGAAACAGACCTGAACCGAATGGCTGGTTAATCCGTCTTAATTCATATACATCCACGTTTTGGAGAGAAGATTCCGCCGATTCTAATCCTACAAATCCAGAAAGGAAGCATGCGTCCTGGTTTAACTACTGCCTGTTTATTCCTGATGTTTTTAATCTAAGCACAGGCAGCAAATCGGACTCTTGGCGACTGATTGTGCAAGTAATCGAGCCAGCTGCTTCTAAAACAGCACCGGACTGGCCAGTGGCGCGGGGGTCTCCCCCCCTCTGCCACGCACGGTCCCAAGCCCGGGCAGCCCCACCCCGTAAAAGCCCGGGGGTACAGATACGCCGACGGAAGCTCCGACGACCTCAATCCCGGGACGGGAAGGATCCTCGAAGATGAGGACAACCGGAAAGACTGGCCCCGGACCGAGGACCGCGGCCTGTTCCCCTGATGGGCTGAAGAAGTTCCCCCTCTCTATAAACTCCGAATTCTAGTTCAACTGCACGTCTCTTTTACAGCGTTTATAAATACTTACAATTTGTAACAGAAAAGTTAAGGCTCTCATGCAAGACTGAGGAATTTACAGATTAAAAACTGACTCGTGAAGCCTCGTCTGACGACGCGGCCGCCGGCTACTGGGGCCTACAACAACATGGTCGTCGGCTTCTCCAGGAACTTCTTGAACTCAGCCAGCCACTGCGCCCCGACGGCCCCATCCACCACGCGGTGGTCACAGCTCAGGGTCACGGCCATCACGTTGGCAACGTCAAACCTGCGGGGACGAGAACGGTCAGAGTTTACAACCACCTCTGCCCACACCCCAAAGTTACCCCGCCCGCCCCCCCAGCGACCTGGCTCAGCTTGGCAGAACATTGCAGAAAGGATCAAATCAACAGCTTTGAATCGCCCGATAGAAATCGATTTATGTTAGATTTTAAAAAGTATAGAAAACGCTCTGCAGATCGAGCAGATCCCAGTGGAGGGTTAATTACATCAGGTCGATGCCCCCCCCCCCCAATAAAACTGCTTACTTTCTGATTTTAGTGAGGCCAGCAACACCTTTATCCCGGGGTGGAAATGTCAAATATGAGAGGGCATCTGAGATGAAATGTGGGGCAGGTCCTTCCGGCCCAGCGGCGAAACACGGGGCAGTTTACAACGGCCAACTGACCTACTAACCGGCTCGTCTGCGAGCCGCGGGAGCAGACCGCAGCGCCCGGAGGAAGGCCGCGTCATCGCGGAGGGAACGGGAAAGCCCGTCTCTCAGGCGTCGCCGGGAAACTGCACTCCGAACGCCGGCACGCCCCGGTGTCTCGACAACCGCGGTGGAGGGGAGGGGGTGTTTGAGAGAGGCACGCGTGCTTCTGCTACACGGAGAGCTGGCAGCGGGTGCCTGCAACGTGCAGCCGGGCGCTGGAAGCCGACGCGACAGCGGTGGCTGTGAACAGGCGGGTACGGGAGGGGCGTGGGTCAGCTACTGGCAGGAGAGGTTTCAGTTCGGAATCGCGCTCAGTGCGGACGCGGTGGGCCCGAGGGGGAGGTCTGTCTCTGTGCCACTCTCTTCTACGATCCTGTATTCTCACCCTCTGCAGCCCTTCCTGCGGCTTTCAGTTTCTGATGTTGTGTATTTAAAAGATCCAGTCAATGATTACGCCAGAGTGTACGCACCCAGCACACACAGTCTCACAGAGTGAAACAACTCTTTAAGATCCAATATAACTTACCGGTGATACGTCTGTAACGTGCTGTGAGATCTCACCGCTAAGGTGATGGTTTCTCTGTAGCAGCAATGTTTGGGTTATGACTGGAGATAACGGGGGCTTTGGAACATGGGGCTCTCCAATGAGAGGGATGGTGTTCTTTCTTGTGGGTCTTGGGAGCAGGGATTTTGCGGTCTTTAGCCGGGGAGAGAAGACGCGAATGGAGAGAGTTGGCAGACCCTCGGACGGAATGGACTTGGAGCGAGGGTCCGAGGGTCGGCTATGCTCGGAGGTTGACGGGAAACCAGTGGACTGAACTGTGAACTCAACGTTGTGCTTTAGACTGCTGCACGAGAATAGGCCCTTTTTTTTGTTTCTTCTACTAACCCTATAGTCAAATTAAGAATTACAACGCTTAATTGTTTAATCGCATATTGTGCTGTTTGTTATCTTGGGGGTACAGATTTGTAACAGTGGACACATCGTGTAGTGTCCACCCAAACGGGATTTCTTAAGTTTGGCCGGGACGGGGGCGATCACCCCCTAGCCGAACCGAGAGTTACGCGTTTAACCGGCTTGCGGTCTGCACGTTGCCTACCCTTTCTCGTTGTCTGCGGGAAGTAGCCTCTGTTCTGATCCGCCCACAGCGAGAATGCACGCCTGAGGTGGGTTGATAATGGCCAAGAAGTTCTTTATACCGTACATTCCCAGGTTTGAGATTGTAAAAGTCCCGCCCTGGTGTCGAGAGGGGGGAGAAACAGTGGGTTAGTGACAAGTGCATATTCTGAACGGAAATTACAAACACCACTCTTAACTTTATCACCAGAGAGACTATATTGCAAGGGTCTTCCACAGACAAGCTGTTGTGGCATCTACTTGTATAATTTATATTTTGAAATTTTTAAAATATGTATTTTAGAAAGCTGCAGGAACTTTTAAACTCATCCAGCTTCCTCACGAGGACACGCCTGCCTAGAATCCCAAGACCCTTTCAAAAGGTGATGCCTTTTGAAAAGGGACCCTCATCACCCAGGACATGTCCTCTTCTCATTGTGACCATCAGGGAGGGGGTAATGGAGATACATCCATCATTATTGACCCCCATCACCCAGGACATGCCCTCTTCTCATTGTGACCATCAGGGAGGAGGTACAGGAGATACATCCATCATTACTGACCCCCAGCACCCAGGACATGTCCTCTTCTCATTGTGACCATCAGGGAGGAGGTACAGGAGATACATCCATCATTACTGACTCCCATCACCCAGGACATGTCCTCTTCTCATTGTGACCACAGGGAGGAGGTACAGGAGATACATCCATCATTACTGACCCTCATCACCCAGGACATGTCCTCTTCTCATTGTGACCATCAGGGAGGGGTACAGGAGATACATCCATCATTACTGACCCCCATCACCCAGGACATGTCCTCTTCTCATTGTGACCATCAGGGAGGGGGTAATGGAGATACATCCATCATTACTGACCCCCATCACCCAGGACATGTCCTCTTCTCATTGTGACCATCAGGGAGGGGGTAATGGAGATACATCCATCATTACTGACTCCCATCACCCAGGACATGTCCTCTTCTCATTGTGACCATCAGGGAGGGGTAATGGAGATACATCCATCATTACTGACTCCCATCACCCAGGACATGCCCTCTTCTCATTGTGACCATCAGGGAGGGGGTAATGGAGATACATCCATCATTACTGACTCCCATCACCCAGGACATGCCCTCTTCTCATTGTGACCATCAGGGAGGGGGTAATGGAGATACATCCATCATTACTGACCCTCATCACCCAGGACATGCCCTCTTCTCATT
This sequence comes from Mobula birostris, assembly GCF_030028105.1. Taxonomy (NCBI): domain Eukaryota; kingdom Metazoa; phylum Chordata; class Chondrichthyes; order Myliobatiformes; family Myliobatidae; genus Mobula; species Mobula birostris. The sequence goes on along the minus strand of NC_092389.1, from coordinate 52,114,607 downwards.
GTGATCATCAGGGAGGAGGTACAGGAGATACATCCACCATTAAGGACCCCCATCACCCAGGACATGTCCTCTTCTCATTGTGACCATCAGGGTGGAGGTACAGGAGATACATCCATCATTACTGACCCCCATCACCCAGGACATGTCCTCTTCTCATTGTGATCATCAGGGAGGAGGTACAGGAGATACATCCACCATTAAGGACCCCCATCACCCAGGACATGTCCTCTTCTCATTGTGACCATCAGGGTGGAGGTACAGGAGATACATCCATCATTACTGACCCCCATCACCCAGGACATGTCCTCTTCTCATTGTGACCATCAGGGAGGGGTACAGGGGATACATCCATCATTACTGACCCCAATCACCCAGGACATGTCCTCTTCTCACTGTTACCATCAGGGAGGAGGTACAGGAGATATATCCATTATTACTGACCCCCATCACCCAGGACATGTCCTCTTCTCACTGTGACCATCAGGGAGGGGGTACAGGAGATACATCCATCATTACTGACCCCCATCACCCAGGACATGTCCTCTACTCATTGTGACCATCAGGGAGGAGATACAGGAGATACATCCATCATTACTGACCCCCATCACCCAGGACGTTCCCTCTTCTCATTGTTACCGTCAGGGAGGGGGTACAGGAGCCTGAAGACACACACGCAACGATTCAGGAACAGCTTCTTCCCCTCTACCATCCGATTTCTGAATGGCCATTGAACCCATGAACACCACCTCATTATTTTCCCCCCTCTCTTTCTGCACTACATATCTAATTTTATATATAGTTATTGTAATTTATAGAGTTAATATTACATATTGCACAAAAGCAACACATTTCATGACGTAAACCTGACTCTGAAATCAAGGCCACTCGGTGGTTGGGGTTGGCCATTCATGCTGTGCCCCAGCTGCCTACGTGATACACGAGCCCGGGCAGTACGATATGGAGAGCGAGCTGCTTCCCATGTAGCAGTCACTGCACCCCCCCGCCACGCAGCCGATGGTTTTCGGGCGCCAGTAACCCGCCCTTTGCCCCTTCTCCCGTCAGGAGAAACGGTTCCGCCTGGCTTAGTCGCTAAGTCGCACATGAAGGCCAGGAGCTGGACATGGTTGTCAGAGGCTATTTGAGACGCACGCCATTGGCAGCCTTTAATAGGCAGTGGGAGCTTGTCCCCATCACCACCCCCCGGCTATATATATAAAAAAAACAGATTCTGATACATTTTACACAAATCTCAACCTCATTTATCCATCACTGGACAATCTTTCCCAAGTCTTCCCATTTGCCTCTCATAAATGTTGGATCTTGTTTGTTTTCTGATCCAGGGGTCAAAAATGGCAAGCGGTCTTCATTCTAACAATCATTTATTTTAGAATACGAACAAACACTAAGGAAACTAAATAAAGAACTGAGAAACGATGCTGAGAGGTGAATGCATGCATAGACAAAGGAATGAAGAAGCAAAGATGGCTCCTCTGATCAGATTTATTGATAAGAAATCCCTCAGAGAGAGATAAGCTAGTTAATAGGCTGCATAATTAGAACAGTGACATCAGCTGGGTCATGTGCTAATGCTTAGCCAATGAAAAATGAGAACGGTGGTAAACCGTTAGTTTAGCTGCTATACCGTTTTCTGCCAGTGAGTGTGAAAAGTACACGAGTTTATTGAAAAGTACAAATCTTAACAAAAAGTATTATTAATAAAAAGAACAGTGGTTTCTAACACATCAGAACATTAGGTACCATGCAACAAGCACACGGAACTACTTTGCTCAAATACTAAAGCATACCTGAAACTCGTGGGGTTGGAGCTTGCCATCGCGTGCCCGCTCAGCCAGGGATTTCACGTCGCTGCTGATGGAAGCCAGTCCTTTGATGTGTGTGTTGAACACGATGGGCGTGATCAAGCCAGCAGGGGTACTCACAGCCACACTGACATCCACCACATGGTGCCTGGTGCGAGAAGAGGACAGCGGCTCTGAGGATTATGAACGACTTGGGTGAGGAAGTGGAAGGGGGGGGATTAGGATGTCTGTGGACGACACGGAGGTGGAGGGGCCGCGGGCAGCGTAGAAGGTTGCCAAGGGTCACAATGGGACACTGGCCGGACGCCGAGCCGGGCTTGAGAAGTGGCAGACGGGAGTTTAACCTGGACAGGCGTGGAGTGGCTCACTTTGGAAAGGCCAGCGGGGCCAGGGTTAATGGCAGGAATCTTACCAGCACGGAGGAACGGAGGGACCTTGGGGTTCACGGCCACAGATCTCTCAAAGCTGCAGAGGCTGGTTATGGTGTGCTGGCCTTCATGAGGCAGGGCACTGAGTTCAAGAGCAACGTGGTAATGCTGCAGCTCTGTAAAACCCTGATTAGACCACACTTGGGATATTTTCTCTCACGTTATCTCCTGGCCTGCCCATCGCCTCCCTCTGATGCTCTCCACTCCCCCCCCACAACCCTTTCCTTCTTCCATGGCCTTCTGTCTCTTTTCACCCAGCTCTTTACCTCATCCCTCCCCCTCCAGGTCTCACCTATCGCCTGGCGTTCCTCTCTCCCCCCTGCCCCCCACCTTTTAAATCCACTCCTCGGCTACTTTCCTCCAGTCCCGCTGAAGGCTCTCGGCCCAAAACCTCGACTGCACTTTTATCCCCCGCAGACGCCGCCCAGCCCGCTGAGCTCCTCCCGCGTTTTCGTGCACATTGCTCGGATTCCCAGCGTCTGCAGACTTTCCGTGCGCGTTGCTCGGATACCCAGCGTCTGCAGACTTTCTCTTGCCTGGAATACTGTGTCCAGCTCTGGCGGCGTGCTCATAGGAAGGAAGAACGTGGATGCTTTGGAGAGGGCGCAGGGGAGATTTTACCGGGACGCTGCCTGGATTAGAGAGCGAGTTTCGGGAGGAAAGGTGAAGCGGGCAAGGGCTTTTCGCTTTGGAGTGAAGGGAGATGAAAGGTGAGGGGCTCACAAAACAATAAGAGGCATAGACAGAGTGGACAGGCAGAGACGATTTCCCAGGGGATGGAAACGGCAAATACTGGGGGGGGGGAGGGGGGAATTATTTTAAAGCAACTGGAGGAGAGTATGGGGGGATGTCAGAAATAGGTGTTTTTTTTAAGAAGAGTGTGTGGTAGATGTGTGGAATACTCTGCCAGGAACGGTGGTACAGGCAGATACATCAGGGATATTTACCAGACTCATCGGCACACGGATGCAAGGCACATAGAGGGAAGGGCCAGATGGATCCCAGAGTAGGTTAGATAGAGCCAGCACAACATTGTGGGCCGAAGGGCCTGCACTGTGCCGTAACTGTCTGTATCCTGCGTCCCTCCTCCTCCACCACCAGCCGTGGTCAGGAGAGGCTTCTGTTCGACTTGAGTCCATCACAGGGCGACGGGTACCAGCTCCCCGATCGCGACACACACTCACCGAGGGCACCGCGGTAACACCCCTCTCTCCCGCTCCCAGTCGCCTGCTGGAATGAATGCTCTTATACTTCTGCGTAGTAGCCTACGCCGTTGTGAACATTTATACTCGTGCGTTGGTGAGTCTGCGTCACTCTGCAATTCACCGCCAAAGTTCTAGTTGGCGGTGGGGTTTCCACACCACTGTGTTGAGTTTCTTTGTGTTGAAACTCAAACTCAAACTTCAGACAATGGCGACTGAAACTGTGAAGGAGGGTGAATTTTCCGTGCTTGTCCGGCCACTGAGAGACATGGACGAGGAAATGCATTTCAAACATTTTCGGATGTCAGCAGGTAGATTTGGCGATTTGGTTCATCGTCTCCAACTGTTTATTTCACATCGGTGTACGCACAGTGACTGGCAATCACCATTCGAGTTTCAGCTTCGGGTGGGAGTCAACAGACTGTAGCAGCCAGCTACAAACGGGCGTCAAGCACAGGGTCCTCCGTAATTTCGGAGGTCTGTAAAGCTTTATGGAAAGCATTGCAGCCAGAGTTCCTTCCCTGCCCTTCAGTCGCCCAACGGGATGCTATTGCAGCGTAGGAGGAAATGTGATGCGACCAGGCGGACCAATCACAGTTGTTGTAGTCTGCGACACCGCGACGCGTAGTTACATTTTGGGAGAGGTGCACGTCAGGCTACGGCGTAGATTTGACGAAGCATAAAGTGGCCTTTAGCCTCCAGCGGGAGGGCAGGCTGGAGTACATCACAGCACAGTAACAGGCACTGGGCTGCGTAGCGTAACGGGTTATGGTGCTGAGGGGGGAGCTGGACCCTTCCCAGGGACGCCTGGATTCTGGCTCATTCATTGTGAACGGAGGCGGGGGAACAGCACCGAAAGCAGTAGCTCAGCTTTGTCTGTCGCACGTACGGCGAGACGGGCCGTTGGCATCAAATAAAGTCAGCAAGGGTGCGCCGGGGGCAGCCCGCGAGTGTCACCCTGCTTCTAACGCCAACGCGGCACGCCTGACCCGTGCACCCTTGGAACGTGGCGGGGAATCCATCCCGCCGTCACGCCCTGGAGCCGCCCGCCCGCGACTCAACGCGTCCTCCAGCTTCCCCCACGGACAGCGCCACGGTTCCCTGGGCCTCTGCAGACGGCGGGAGGCACGACAGGGCACCGAGGGTATCCGGGACAAGAGTGCTGCACCAGACTGAAAGCTTCACTGTTTCTCCAGCGGGTGGCCCAAAAATTGTTTCATGGTCCTGCCGCCACCTCTAAGGAGTTTGTACATTACCCCGCCCCACTCCGTGACCCTGTGGGTGCCCTGGCTTCCCCCCACAGTCCAAAGACACACTGGTCGGTCAGTGGGTGCCGTCCCCAATCCCGGGTTGGCGGCTAAGCACCTCCATCTCCTTCGAGCTTGCGACAGCGCCGAGTACCGCCTCTCCTCCAGCTTGTTCTCGCCGGCCACCTTGGCACCGCCCGTCGCCGGACTCGAGCCCGAGGCCGTGTCGGCCTCCAGCCGCGGCCGCTCCTTCGAGCTTGGCCCTTCCTCAGGCGGAGGCCTTGGGCAGGTCCAGGATCACGGTGCAGCGCCCAAGTTCATTGTGTCTCTTCTAACCAGGTGCACAGCGTACGATTCGTAGATATATGGTGAGGCTTTAATCTCTTCCACGGAAGATGGCCGTTGGGTCACAAGGAGCTCATCCGACCTTTGTCAGATCTCGTTTGTTTTTCAGTCCTGCTGGGTGTCCTCACACCCTCCTCACCAGACTAAGTCCGGTGGGGGGAGCCGGCCCAAGTCGCCGACTGCTCGACCACGGCCCCCAGCTGGTAGGTAGGGTAGGATTAGGTGTGCGTGGCAGGAGTCGAAGGGCCTCTTCCACACTGTGTCTCAATACCGAGGCTCAACCTCACTAATAAGAACCACACCCGGAATTACTCAGACTGACGCTGATTCTTTCCCCCAATGTAAAGGCCACACACAGGAGAGCGAAGAGCGGGCATTGCAGACTGTTAAGAGTTTTAGTCCTCAACTTATCATCCCTTAAGATATTAATTCTCCTGCAACCCTCTGGCACGCTGTGTATCTCACGTCACAGGGAGGCTGGCGCTGATCTCCGGGTTAGGGACGCTCTTGTGACAGGGTCGTAAAGAAAGCTGCTGGCACGTCGGCCTGCCAGACCCAAGGCACTCAGCACGGGAGATGGGATGTTACGTACAAGGCGCTAATTGGGAGAGATGTGTGCAGTTCCGGTCACCTGCCTGCAGGGAGAGATGTCAGTAAGATTGAAAGAGCGCAGAGGAAGTTCAGAAGGACGTTGGCTGAGACTTTGAGGCCTTGAGTTACGGGGAAAAGGCTGAACAGGGTTGGGACTTTACTCCCCAGAACGTAGGAGAGTGAGGGACGATTTGATAGAGGTATTACAAAATTATGAGGGGGTGCAGATAGGGTAGAATGCAAGCCTTCCCTCCCCCCTACTGAAGTGGAGTCAGCCTAGAAGTCGGGGGTCATGGGTTAAGGGTGAAAGGCGAGATGTTGAAAGGGAACATGAGGGGAAACGCCTTCACTCGGAGGGTGGTGAGAGTGTGGAACGAGCTGCCAGCAGAAATGGTGCACGCCAGTTTGATTTCAACACTTGAGAGAAATTCGTACGGCTACGTGGATAGGAGGGGCGCGAAGGGCTGAGGTCTGGGTGCAGGATGACAGGACTGGGCAGAAGTCGGCACCGACCGGGTGGGAGGGGTCTATTCCCGCCCTGCAGTGCTCCCTGGCTGCGAACTGATTTCCAGTGCTCCGCAGTTCCACACACTGGAAACACGTCAACCTTCAAATGAAGAGAACTTCCTTCGGCTACAGGGACCGCCATCGGATCAGCCACTCACTGCCTGATAACGGTGTCCTGCCAGGAGGAATTTGCTTCCGGAACCTTCAAGCACGCCAGAGCCGAAGCCTTGATGAGAAAATCGTTCACCGACAGCTTAATGTTTTCAGATTTAACTTCCTAAAAAACAAACAGGAACAAAAAAAAAAAAGATGAACAACTTCTTCGGGATTAATCACAGAAACAACAATTTGTCCCGAAGCTCCTACGAAATTCTCTGCTGGAGGTACACGACCAGTCTTGAGTGCAGACACTATCGACTACAATACTGTGCAGAAGTCTTAGGCGTACTAGCTAGGTAAACACGGTCACATCTGGAGGGGACTGGGCATACGTGCCCAACTCTCGGCAGCTGGCACGATGTAAATGAACGAGATTCAAGACTGTTTAGTGTCATTTCCAGTACACAGTGGACAGGAGAACGAAATAATTGCTGCTCCAGATCCGGTGCAGAACAAAAAAAAAGATAAAGAACACAAAATAAAAAAAACAAAACAAATATAAATACATAAGATAGCTTACATACACAGATTGATTTTATGTCCATAAAGTGATGCTGGGCACAGGAGAGTCTGTACACAAGTCATAGTCATACTTTACTGATCCCGGGGGAAATTGGTTTTCGTTACAGTTGCACCATAAATAATAAGTAGTAATAGAACCATAAAGTTAAATAGTAATATGTAAATTATGCCAGTAAATTATGAAATAAGTCCAGGATCAGCCTATTAGCTCAGGATATCTGACCCTCCAAGGGAGGAGTTGTAAACTTTGATGGCCACAGGCAGGAATGACTTCCTATGACGCTCTGTGCTGCATCTCGGTGGAATGAGTCTCTGGCTGAATGTACTCCTGTGCCCACCCAGTACATTATGTAGTGGATGGAAGACATTGTCCAAGATGGCATGCAACTTGGACAGCATCCTCTTTTCAGACACCACCGTCAGAGAGTCCAGTTCCATCCCCACAACATCACTGGCCTTACGAATGAGTTTGTTGATTCTGTTGGTGTCTGCTACCCTCAGCCTGCTGCCCCAGTACACAACAGCAAACATGATCGCACTGGTCACCACAGACTCGTAGAACATCCTCAGCATCGTCTGGCAGATGTGAAAGGACCTCAGTCTCCTCAGGAAATAGAGACGGCTCTGGCCCTTCCTGGGTGACTCCGACAGGAAACGGTAAAGTAGTGGTGGTTCAGGGCGCGGATAGGCGGGACGGGGGGTCGCGGACGGGCGGGACAATGCACAGGACACCAGTGGAAAGTGTACCGGAAATACGCCAGCACCCAAGTGCTTAACTCCTCAATACGGCCATGGCCCTAAGGATGGTTTCAGACAGCGATGTGGTTAACAGCTCTCTCTCTCTCTCTCCCTCCCTCTGTTCTTTTCCCTCGTGTACGACTACACCACAGGGACCGGCAGCAGTAAGGGGGAAATACTGCTTAATTATTGTGAAAACTTCCTGGGCAGTTGAAACCGCCCAACGCATCACCAGCACCAGCCTTCCTGCCATCAAGGACATATCTACAGGAAGGTGCCAGGGAGTAACACCGTGAAGGATCCCACCCACCCTGCTCACGGACTGTCTGTCCCACTCCCATCGGGGAGGAGGCTACGTAGAATACACACCAGGACCGTGAAGGATCCCACCCACCCTGCTCACCGACTGTCTGTCCCGCTCCCATCGGGGAGGAGGCTACATAGCACCCACACCAGGACCGTGAAGGATCCCACCCACCCTGCTCACGGACTGTCTGTCCCACTCCCATCGGGGAGGAGGCTACGTAGCATCCACACCAGGACCGTGAAGGATCCCACCCACCCTGCTCACGGACTGTCTGTCCCACTCCCATCGGGGAGGAGGCTACGCAGCGTCCACACCAGGACCGTGAAGGATCCCACCCACCCTGCTCACGGACTGTCTGTCCCACTCCCATCGGGGAGGAGGCTACGCAGCATCCACACCAGGACCGTGAAGGGTCCCACCCACCCTGCTCACGGACTGTCTGTCCCACTCCCATCGGGGAGGAGGCTACGCAGCATCCACACCAGGACCGTGAAGGGTCCCACCCACCCTGCTCACGGACTGTCTGTCCCACTCCCATCGGGGAGGAGGCTACGTAGCATCCACACCAGGACCGTGAAGGATCCCACCCACCCTGCTCACGGACTGTCTGTCCCACCCCCATCGGGGAGGAGGCTACGTAGCACCCACACCAGGACCGTGAAGGATCCCACCCACCCTGCTCACGGACTGTCTGTCCCACTCCCATCGGGGAGGAGGCTACGTGGCATCCACACCAGGACCGTGAAGGGTCCCACCCACCCTGCTCACGGACTGTCTGTCCCACTCCCATCGGGGAGGAGGTTATGTAGCACCCACACCAGGACCGTGAAGGGTCCCACCCACCCACCCTGCTCACGGACTGTCTGTCCCACTCCCATCGGGGAGGAGGCTACGTAGCACCCACACCAGGACCGTGAAGGATCCCACCCACCCTGCTCACGGACTGTCTGTCCCACTCCCATCGGGGAGGAGGCTACGTAGCGTCCACACCAGGACCGTGAAGGGTCCCACCCACCCACCCTGCTCACGGACTGTCTGTCCCACCCCCATCGGGGAGGAGGCTACGCAGCGTCCACACCAGGACCGTGAAGGATCCCACCCACCCACCCTGCTCATGGACTGTCTGTCCCACTCCCATCGGGCAGGAGGCTACGTAGCGTCCACACCAGGACCGTGAGGGATCACACCCACCCTGCTCACAGACTGTCTGTCCCACTCCCATCGGGGAGGAGGCTACGTAGCGTCCACACCAGGACCGTGAAGGGTCCCACCCACCCACCCTGCTCATGGACTGTCTGTCCCACTCCCATCGGGGAGGAGGCTACGTAGCATCCACACCAGGACCGTGAAGGATCCCACCCACCCTGCTCACGGACTGTCTGTCCCACTCCCATCGGGGAGGAGGCTACGTAGCACCCACACCAGGACCGTGAAGGATCCCACCCACCCTGCTCACGGACTGTCTGTCCCACTCCCATCGGGGAGGAGGCTACGTAGCACCCACACCAGGACCGTGAAGGATCCCACCCACCCTGCTCACGGACTGTCTGTCCCACTCCCATCGGGGAGGAGGCTACGTAGCATCCACACCAGGACCGTGAAGGATCCCACCCACCCTGCTCACGGACTGTCCGTCCCACTCCCATCGGGGAGGAGGCTACGTAGCGTCCACACCAGGACCGTGAAGGGTCCCACCCACCCTGCTCACGGACTGTCTGTCCCACTCCCATCGGGGAGGAGGCTATGTAGCGTCCACACCAGGACCGTGAAGGGTCCCACCCACCCTGCTCATGGACTGTCTGTCCCACTCCCATCGGGGAGGAGGCTACGCAGCGTCCATACCAGGACCGTGAGGGATCACACCCACCCTGCTCACGGACTGTCTGTCCCACTCCCATCGGGGAGGAGGCTACGTAGCACCCACACCAGGACCGTGAAGGATCTCACCCACCCTGCTCACGGACTGTCCGTCCCACTCCCATCGGGGAGGAGGCTACGCAGCGTCCATACCAGGACCCACCAGACTCAAAAACAGTGACTTTCCCCAAGCAGTGAGTCTGATCAACACCTCCACCCAGTAACCCACCCCTCCACACCCCCAAACCACCACTACTTTATCATTTCCTGTCAGAGTCACCTTCTGTACAGAGACTCCTGTGCCCAGAGTCACTTTATGGACAATCGATAGAAGCGATCTTATATTTCGGTATTTAGAAGTGACACAACTGAACAGTCCTGAACAGGCCGTGCGCCCAGCTTTTGCCTCACCTCGTTCAGCTGCTTCCTGAGTTGCAGAATCATGTCCATGTTAACGTCTATGGAGAGGTAATAATGGGGGATACTCTGTTTGGACTGCATGAGACGCTGGGCTATCACCTGAGGAGACAAGGCAGACAAGGCGATTACAGACAGGAGAGGGAAGGAGGGAAGGAAACGTCTGCCTCGTTAAACCGCGCCCACCCGTTACCTTCCGTATGTTGGTGATGGGGATGTCCGTGAACGTTCCGGTGGGAACGGCCGCTACACTGGGTGCAGCCACACCCGGAGCCTACGGACGACAAGAAAGCATCTCAGTGTCTCAGGCAGTCACGGTAACAACAGCAGCTGAAACTCCCGCGTTTTGCAAATGCGCCCACCGTTTAAAAGACCCCGTGGAACAAGACCGGTTGTTTGCCCCTCCTGCCTGATCCTGGAAACCAGTGAACCTTTACGAACTCTGTATTCAGTTAACTTACCCACAACCCAACTAATCTACTGATCTCTACTATGAATACAAAACAGTGGCAGCCTGAACGGCTCCCCACCTTGGGCAAAGAGCCCCCAAAGGCTCACCTTTCTCCTCAGCCGAACTCGGAGAGTTTGCTCCAAACTTACGCCATCAACACACTCAAGAATCGGTCACGCTTCAACGGGGGTCAAAACCCAAGGCAGCGTCGGGTTAAGAGTATTTCAACTCCCACCTTGCCAAGAGCCAGCCTCCCACCCAGCCCGGAGGTTCTCCCTTCTCCCGCTCTCCCGTCGGGCGGGAGGTAGAAAGGCCTGGAAGCTTGTGCCAGCTCCTGTCCCACTGTGATCAGACTCTTGAAACGATCTCTCTCTTCTGCAATATAATGGGTTCTTGGCCTCACTGTCCTCCCCGTTATGAGCTTGCACTTTACTGCCTACCTGCTCTCTCTCTCTCTCTGTCGCTGTTACACTTCATTCTGCAATTGTTACTGTATCAGCCTGTTCGTATAAACAGTACGCAAGGCAAGCTTCTCACCGCATTTCGGTGCATGCGACAGTAATAAACCAACTTGGCGAACTTCACTGCGCGCCCAACCATTCCCACGCCTTGGACCCTTTCTGTTAACGGAGGGGGGGGTCTGTGGACCACAAATGGGAAACCTCCCCCACCCCGTCCCCCTGGCCAGACATGTACACAACGACCCTGATGTCACCTCACTGGAAACCATGACGCCAACCCCTTTGCAATGAAGGCCAAGACGTGCTCTCGCTCCCCGACTCCTGCCCCTGCACGCAGACACTCACAGGTCTGTCTACAAGTGTTTACCAGCACTTTTCAATCTCTCATCTTTATTTTAAAAAATACTCCGCCCTTGTATTTTTCTACCAGAGCAGATGGCCTCACTTCTACCTTCTGTAGCCTTGCCCCTTCACTTGACCTGTCTGTATACCCCTGCGGTCACTCTAGTCCCATCAAGGTAACCACCCGAGATATCTTACACTCAGTGAATCTGGCCATCGCCTCCCAGCCCAACGGTGACGCGCGAAACCCCAGCTCAAGGACGATCCACTGGATCCTAGTTCTGCCAGCCAGTCCCCCGTCCGTCCCACTCTGACCCCGTAGAGAACATTTCTCCCCACCCCCCCGCCGCCGTCTGTACGTTCTCCCCACGCCCGCCTGCGTTTCCCCCCTCCCCCCAGTCCAAAGACGTGCCGGTTGGTAGGTTAACTAGCCGTTGTAAATCGTCCCGTGACTAGGCTAGGATTAAATCGGGCCAATGCCGTTCCGCGTCTCAGTAAAATACCCCGATCTCCGCCCACATTGCGAGGGCGTATGGGTTAGGGAGGGTGAGTTGTGGCCGTGCTACAGTGGTGTCAGAGCGTGGTGACTCTCACTGCCCCCACCCCACCCCCCAAAACACCCCGGCTCGTTCCTCTACAGCTGGCAGAGTGCAGGTCACCCACAGATTTCGAGACACAGGAGATTTCCAAAGTACGAACCGCACTAGGCAGGGTCCCCAGAACCGCGGGGTCAGTGTTTTCAGTACACTGATCGCCACGGCTACGGAGCTAGAAATGAGCACGGTGGCAATTAACTGCGGGAAAGGCTTTGAACTCACCGGTGCTGCCTTGGAAGGCACGAAAGAATCAACATCTTTCTTCCTGATCTGGCCGTCTTGTCCAGTGCCTAATTAAAGGAAAGAGACTCAGTCTAGACTCTCCTGAGCGAAAGCTCGCCCTGCACTTCAAAAATTATCACCGTTCTACGTGCCCCAACCTATGACGTGGGTAATCACAGTGGCCATCTTGGCAATTTTTTTTCTACACAAGTGGTTTGCCGTCACATTCTTCTGGGCAGTGTGTGTCTTTACAAAACGGGTGACCCCCCCCCCCCACCCCATCCCGCCCAGCCATTATCAATACTCTTCCGAGATTGTCTCACATTCAGCGGTTGTATAACCAGGACTTGCGATCTGCACCGGCTGCTGGTACGACCATCCACCACCTGCTCCCAGGGCCTCACATGACCCTGATCAGGTGGGGCTAAGCAGGTGCCACACCTCGCCAGAGGGTGACCTGCAGGCCAGCGGAGGGAAGGAGCACCTCACACCTCCTTTGGCAGGGACGCATCTCCACCCCAACACCTTTGTACTTCGGGGGTGGGGGGGGGGTCACATTTATTGATCGGTACTTTGAAAATACATTGCAACAGATTCAACTGCTCTTTCATAAAGACGCAAATCTCAACTGCTCTTTCTAGCTACATCCTAAAGTTAATGCGTCACACTGTCTCTGAGGCACTCCTCTGTTTCCGTGGACATTTGCGAAGAAAAAGAATTTCAGGATGTATATTGTATACATTTCCCTGACATTAAATGTACCTATTGAAACAAGGAAAACCATATTTTACAAGGAAAAACAATCACATATTTTGATACATTTCTAAATGTAACCAAGAATCAGAATCATGTTGCAATTTAATGTGGATAAGTGTAAGGTTATCCACTTTGGTGGCAAGAACAGGAAAACAGATTATTATCTGAATGGTGGCCAATTAGGAAAAGGGGGAGGTGCAACGAGACCTGGGTGTCATTATACACCAGTCATTGAAAGTGGGCATGCAGGTACAGCAGGCGGTGAAAAAGGCGAATGGTATGCTGGCATTCATAGCAAGAGGATTCGAGTACAGGAGCAGGGAGGTACTACTGCAGTTGTACAAGGCCTTGGTGAGACCACACCTGGAGTATTGTGTGCAGTTTTGGTCCCCAAATCTGAGGAAAGACATCCTTGCCAGAGAGGGAGTACAAAGAAGGTTCACCAGATTGATTCCTGGGATGGCAGGACTTTCATATGATGAAAGACTGGATTGACTAGGTTTATACTCTCTGGAATTTAGAAGATTGAGGGGGGATCTTATTGAAACATATAAAATTCTAAAGGGATTGGACAGGCTAGATGCAGGAAGATTGTTCCCGATGTTGGGGAAGTCCAGAACGAGGGGTCACAGATTAAGGATAAAGGGGAAGCCTTTTAGGACGGAGATGAGGAAAAACTTCTTCACACAGAGAGTGGTGAATCTGTGGAATTCTCTGCCACAGGAAATAGTTGAGGCCAGTTCATTGGCTATATTTAAGAGGGAGTTAGATATGGCCCTTGTGGCTAAAGGGATCAGGGGGTATGGAGGGAAGGCAGGTACAGGGTTCTGAGTTGGATGATCAGCCATGATCATACTGAATGGCGGTGCAGGCTTGAAGGGCCGAATGGCCTACTCCTGCACCTATTTTCTATGTTGCTATGTTTATTATCACTAATACAAGTCATGAAATTTGTTATTTTGTGGCAACAGTACAGAGCAATACATAAAATATACTATAAGTTTTAAGAAATATACAAGACCATAAGACATAGGAGCAGAATTAGGCTACTTGGCCCATAGAGTCTGCTCCACCATTCAATCATGGCTGATCCTTCCTTTCTCCCCCCACTCCTCGGCTAAACATATGTTGATATAGTCTAAAACACTTCACTCTTTTGCCTCTAAGTACAGTTGTGGTTATGCACCCACATCGAGGGAAGGCTGGGCACGAGGGCAGACACGAACACAAATAGAAACACAAGAGCTTCTGCAGGTGTGAAACACACAGAGAGTTTTGGGAATTTAAACTCAGGAGCATCCGTAGGCGCTCTGGTCAGCATCGATCACGCTTCCTCAAAGAATTGCGCGGGCTCCACTCACAAACTAATCAGGCAAGAGCGTGATTAGACTGGGCCATGCTAGCACCACCCCTCCCCCACCACCGCCCCCGTGGAGGCTCGCGTCGAGTCAATTAAACTTTATGCTCCTGCAAACACTAAGCTCAGGGTTGTAAACCAAACGCAAAGTTCAACGTACCTTTCACCAGCTGGAGGTCGATGCCCTTTTCGGATGCCAGTTTCTTCGCCAGCGGGCTGGCAAAGACGCGACCTTTGGGATCTCTGGGGGCGGGCGGAGGAGTGGACATGGGCGGCGTTGCCACGGGTTGCTGAGTGACGGGGGGGGCCTGCAACGCATGACAAAGCGTCACAGCGTTTGTACTTCTCAAACAAAGACCACCAAGGGGATCACAGGTGTCTCCCCTGCCCCACCCGACACCCCCATCTGTAACATTTACCGTCAGCACTGCAGACAAAGGGCCCAAAGTATTGTTGAGAAACCCTGCCACCCGTCCCACAAACTCTCTGACCCACAACCGTCAGGAAGGAGGTCCAGGAGCATCTGGATTAGGACTGCCAGACTGGTTGACAGCTCCTTCCCTCAGAACACCCTGCCACCACTGAGTCTGAACCAGTCTGGCCTTTCTCCTCTCACCTCTCTCGCGACCATTCCGTTTTTTTTTTTGCCCACAGAACCACCACTCACTGGATGCCTTTTTGTTGTTTATTTTCCCCTCCCCGCATTATTTTCTGTAAACTCTAGAGACTGTCGTGCGTGAGAATCCCAGGAGATCAGCCGTTTCTGAGATACTCAAACCACCCTGTCTGGCACCAACGATTTCCACGGGCAAAGTCACTGAGAATTTGCCCGGATTGAGGGGGGCGTGCCTTACGAGAACAGGCTGAGCGAACTCGGCCTTTTCTCCTTGGAGCGCCGGAGGGTGAGAGGTGACCTGATAGAGGTGTGTAAGATGATGAGAGGCATTGATCATGTGGATAGTCAGAGGCTTTATTCCAGGGCTGGAATGGCTAGCACAAGAGGGTACAGTCTTAAGGTGTTTGGAAGTAGGTACGGGGGATGTCAGGGGTAAATTTTTCCACACGGTGTGGTGGGTGTGGGGATGCACTGCCGGCAGTGGTGGTGGAGGTGGATACAACAGGGTCTTTTAAGAGACTCTCAGATAGGTACACGGAGCTTAGAAAAAAATAGAGGGCTATTCCGTAGGGAAATTCTGGGCAGCTTCTAGAGTAAGGCACAACACTGTGGGCCGAAGGGCCTGTAATGTGCTGAGGATTTCTATGTTCTATCTTTTTTCACTATTCTGCTGTTTGGTCAGGACAGCAGCTGAACCTCTTGGCCACGCCGGCATGCTTTTATAGATCGAGCCTCTGCCGCGCGGTTGGCTGCGACTGGATTATTCGCACGAACGAGCAGGTGTACCTCGTAACGCGGCCACGGCGTGCAGAACGAGGCAGCATTTGGCGAGTGCCTCGACGCCTGGCACTGAAGTCAGACATTAACACTTTTACCGGGAGTGCTGCTGAAGATTTGTGAGAGGAAGGCCAAGCCAATAAAGAAAGTTCAAACCACAAACTGATTTCCTTTGCACAGATAGAGGGAAGGCAGTAAATCCCGTCATAAGATGGGGCAGCAAAGAGAATACCGTCACTAAGGCTTTATAAGGAACTGGTCAGACTACACTTGGAGTATTGTGAGCAGTTCTGGGCCCCTTGTCTAAGAAAGGATGTACTGGCATAGGAGAGGGTTCAGAGGAGGCTCATGTGAATGTTTCTGGGAATGGAAGGGCTAACGCAGGGTGGAAAAGTCTTAGGCAGATATAGATAGATAGGGTGCTGAAGGCTCTTGCACCGCACTGCTGTCACAAAGGAAAAACAGATTCCGTGACGTATGTGAGTGACGATAAAGGGTCTCTGTTGGGGACTGAGAGTGGGAAATGGGTGGGAAAAGGGGAAGGGAGAGGGGAATCATGGTTGGGAAAAGGGGAAGGGAGAGGGCAATCATGATTGGGAAAAGAGGAAGGGAGAGGAGAATCATGGTTGAGAAAAGGGGAAGAGAGAGGAGAATCATGGTTGGGAAAAGGGGAAGGGAGAGGGGAATCATGGTTGGGAAAAGGGGAAGGGAGAGGGGGAATCATGGTTGGGAAAAGGGGAAGGGAGAGGGGGAATCATGGTTGGGAAAGGGGAAGGGAGAGGGGAATCATGGTTGGGAAAAGAGGAAGGGAGAGGGGAATCATGGTTGGGAAAAGGGGAAGGGAGAGGGGGAATCATGGTTGGGAAAAGGGGAAGGGAGAGGGGAATCATGGTTGGGAAAAGGGGAAGGGAGAGGGGGAATCATGGTTGGGAAAAGGGGAAGGGAGGGGGGAATCATGGTTGGGAAAAGGGGAAGGGAGAGGGGGAATCATGGTTGGGAAAAGGGGAAGGGAGAGGGGGAATCATGGTTGGGAAAAGGGGAAGGGAGAGGGGAAATCATGGTTGGGAAAGGGGAAGGGAGAGGGGAATCATGGTTGGGAAAAGAGGAAGGGAGAGGGGAATCATGGTTGGGAAAAGGGGAAGGGAGAGGGGGAATCATGGTTGGGAAAAGGGGAAGGGAGAGGGGAATCATGGTTGGGAAAAGAGGAAGGGAGAGGGGAATCATGGTTGGGAAAAGGGGAATGGAGAGGGGAAGCACCAGAGAGACATTCTGTAACGATCAACAAGCCGATCGTTTGGAATCAAATTAGCTTGCCTGGTGTCTTAGGGCTGGGTGTGGCTGTACCTGAGTCACCCGGCACCAACTCCCCGCCCCCGGCACTCCTCCTCTGCCACCCGTCCCACGCCCCACCCGCGGGCCCTCCTCCCTCGCCGTCCCCAACGCCCTCTGCTCCCGCCAGATTTACAGACTCGCTCTCCGCTCCGCGTTGGCAAGTACATCACTGTTGCGCGAAAGGCTGAGGCACCCTCGCTGCATATATCTGTGTGCCTGAGACTTTCGCACAGTGCCCCATGAGGAGGGTCCGATGACCCTGGGTCTGTCCTCGCTAGGGTTTAGACCAGGGGTCCCCAACCTTTTTTGCACCGCGGACCGGTTTAATACTGACAATATTCTTGCAGGCCGGCCGACCGGGGTGGGTGTTCCAGTAGGGTTAAACTCACCTCAACGTATCCTTTACAGTTAGGGTTGCCAACTTTCTCACTCACAAATAAGGGCCACTTTACCCCGAGAAAGACTACCACGACCATGAAGCTTTGCGCGGGCACTTGTTTGCGCATGCAATGTTCGCATGCGCGTACCTGCCGATTTTTTCCCTCCACAAACCGGTTTTGCCTTCATCTTCCTGACTATACTGTACATACATTATTTCTGCTTTACATAGGCTGTGTATTTATCATATCATTCCTGCTTTTACTATGTGTTAGTGTTATTTATTTTCGGTTTTATGTGTTATTTGGTATGATTTGTTAGGTTTTTTTTTGGGTCTGGGAACACTCGAAAATGTTTCCCATATAAATTATTGGTAATTGCTTCTTCGCTTCACGCCATTTCAGCACGAAAGGTTTCATAGGAACGCTCTACCTTAGCGGGGGAAATACGGGACAAGGGCGGTCCCGTATGGGACAAACCAACTTAGCCCAATATACGGGATGTCCCGGCTAATACGGGACAGTTGGCAACCCTGTGTTCAAGTTCAACAGTGCGTGACAGGGAATGAGGAAAGGTGCAGCTGACTCGTATCGTTTCCTCGCGGCCTGGTAGCACATGCTTTGCGGCCCGGTGGTTGGGGACCGCTGGTTTAGACGAATGAGAAGGGATTTCGTTGAAATCTCTCGAATGTTGAAAGGCCTTGCCAGAGTGTACGTGGAGAGGTGCCATACTGGGAGAGTCTAAGACCAGAGGGCACAGCCTCAGAATTGGAGGAGGGGGGGCGGAGTGCGTCTATTTAGAGCAGAGACGAGGAGGAATTTCTTTCGCCAGAGGGTGGTGATTCTGTGGAATTCGTTGCCACGGGCGGCTGTCTCGGCCAAGTCACCGGGTGCATTTAAAGTGGAGGCTGATGGTTCTTGGTGAGTCAGAGTGCCGAACGT
This sequence comes from Mobula birostris, assembly GCF_030028105.1. Lineage (NCBI taxonomy): Eukaryota > Metazoa > Chordata > Chondrichthyes > Myliobatiformes > Myliobatidae > Mobula > Mobula birostris. The sequence continues at coordinate 52,096,238 of NC_092389.1, read as the reverse complement.
TACGGGGAAAGGCAGGAGAATGGGGTTGAGAGGGGGCAGGTTCGATGGGCCAAATGGCCTAATCGGCCCCTGTGTCTTGTGGTCTGTATGATATACAGTTCTGACTGCCCCCCGCCATTTCCACAGAAAGGCGACGCGCAGGAGATCTGTCGGGACCTTGCCTGGGTCTTTACAAACAAGAGACACCAGTCAGGCTGGGTCAACTTCCCCCGGACATGCACGGCAGCGTAACGCGCTACAGCGCCGGGCGACTGGGGACCAACTCCTGCCGCTGTCCGCATGGAGTCTGCACGTTCCTCCTCCGCTTTCCCCCTCACCGCCCAGAGACCTGCCCCGGTCGAGGGTCAGCAGTCCCTGTAAATCGTCCTGTGACCAGGCTGGTGTTAAATCGGCGGATTGCCGGACACCGTGGCTCGAAGGAAGGGCCTATTTCGCACTGTAACTCAATAGATGAATAAATCCGCAGGGGTTTCCTCTGGGAGCTCTGCTTTCCTCCCACATTCCAAACCCTAACTGGCCACAGGGTTGTAACTGGGCCGAGCGGGCTCGTTGGGCAGGCAGGGCCTGGGACTGGGCAGTATTGCTAAATTGCATTAAATTAAAATTAACACCGTGGGGTACACAGTAGATTAACGCCATGGGGTACACAGCTATATAGGACCCTGGTCAGACCCCACTTGGGAGTACTGTGCTCAATTCTGGTCACCTCACTACAGGAAGGACGTGGAAACCATAGAAAGGGTGCAGAGGAGACTTACAAGGATGTTGCCTGGATTGGGGAGCGTGCCTTATGAGAATAGGTTGAGTGAACTCAGCCTTTTCTCCTTGGAGCGACGGAGAATGAGAGGTGACCTGATAGAGGTGTACAAGATGATGAGAGGCATTGATCGTGTGGATAGTCAGAGGCTTTTTCCCAGGGCTGAAATGGCTGCCACAAGAGGACACAGGTTTACGGTGCTGGGGAGTAGGTACAGAGGAGATGTCAGGGGTAAGTTTTTTACTCAGAGAGTGGTGAGTGCGTGGAATGGGCTGCCGGCAATGGTGGTGGAGGGGGAAACGATAGGGTCTTTTAAGAGACTCCTGGACAAGCTCAGAAAAATAGGGGGCTATGGGTAACCCCGGGTAATTTCTCAGGTAAGGACATGTTCGGCACAGCTTTGTGGGCCGAAGGGCCTGTATTCTGCTGGAAGCTTTCCATGTTTCTATTAGCATCACCAAGGAACCCTTAAGGGCGCAGGTTCGGGGTACCGGGCGAAACACTGAGCGGGATCTCAGGAGCGAGATCTTCACCCTGAGGGTGGGTGGAACCCCCCGGAACATTCCGCCCCAGACGACGGGTGGGGGCAGAGGCTCTCCCAGAAGCTTCGCGCGGGAGTTGGGCAGGCCGATCGGTCACCGGGGCACGGGCAAGCTGCAGGCCCGGCAACGGAACCGGCGCAGACGGGTGCTCGGGGAGGGGGGCCCGCTCGGTCGCGGCGGGCCGGGCCGGGCTGACCCACGGCCATCCTTACCGGAGGCGCAGGCTGCGGTTTAATGTCGGCCACCCCGGTCTCGACGTAGTCAGCGAACGCCGGGATGTCCGACTCCTTCTCCACGATGATGCAAAGCGCCGTCCCAAGGAGGAGATCCCTGGTGCCCTCGGGCACCAGAATCTTGGCCAAGTAACCTTCTTCCATCACTTCAAACCCTGAGGAGACAACAGGATAGAGGCCGTTTTAAACTTTACGCTCTGGGGAGGGGGGCGGGGGCCCGACTGCAACATTAGCACCCTGGCAAAACCGCACAGGATTCAAGATCGTGAAATGTCATTTCCAGTACACGAGGGCAAAGGAGACCCTCCAGTATTTTGTGTGTGTGTGTGTTACAGAGGAGGAATGGTTACCCTGGATCTGGTGCAGCACAGAAAAACACACCATGAGATAAAGACACAACACATAAGATAGCTTACACACACAGATCGATTGTCTGTCCATAAAGTGACGCTGGGCACAGGAGTGTCTGTACAGAAGGTGACTCTGACAGGAAATGATAAAGTAGTGGTGGTTTGGGGGGTGTGGAGGGGTGGGTTAGTGGGTGGAGGTGTTGATCAGGCTCACTGCTCGGGGAAAGTCACTGTTTTAGAGTCTGGTGGGTCCTGGTGTGGGTGCTACGTAGCCTCCTCCCCGATGGGAGTGGGACAGACAGTCCGTGAGCAGGGTGGGAGGGACCCTTCACGGTGATGATACTGGCCCCTTTTCCAGCACCTTTCTGTATACGTGTCCTTGACGGCTGATGCTGGTGATGCACTGGGCATCTGGCACCAACCAAAATTTTATACGTCAAACTGTGCTTCCACACTAAAGAGCTGCTGGGTAGTTTCACAGATGTTTTCTTATTCATAGAGTGGATGTGACCAGCCCGACAATTGTCCTTGAACTGAGAGTTGGGAGCCACCAATGTGTTCAACCCCGGGATGACCGCAGACCAGGCGAGCGTCTCTTTCCGTGACGGACTCCAGTGAACGCGCTGAACCAAGCAGATTACCACCCGCGATTACCCCTTTTCATGACGCCTGACTGTGCTTCACCCCACCTCCATTTCTTCCCGTTACCGCCACCCACGGCTCTAATCTGCTAATTAAATTTGCTGACGACGCTACATTGATCGGCCTGATCTCAAACAATAACCAGGTGGCCTACAGGGAGGAAGCCATCACCCTGACACAGTGGTGTCAAGAAAACAACCTCTCCCTCAACGTCACAAAAACAAAGGAGCTGGTTGTGGACGACAGCAGGAATGGAGACAGGCTAACCCCTATCGACGTCAATGGATCTGGGGTTGAGAGGGTGAACAGCTTTAAGTTCCTCGGCATAAACATCACCGAGGATCTCACGTGGTCTGTACACACTGGCTGTGTGGTGAAAAAGGCATAACAGCACCTCCTTCACCTCAGACAGTTGAGGAAGTTTGGTATGGGCCCCCAAATCCTAAGAACTGTCTACAGGGGCACGACTGAGAGCATCCTGACTGGCTGCATCACTGCCTGGTACGGGAACTGTATCTCCCTCAGTCACAGGACTCTGCAGAGAGTGGTGTGGACAGCCCAGCGCATCTGTAGATGTGAACTTCCCACTATTCAGGACATTTACAGAGACAGGTGTGTAAAAAGGATCATTGGGGACCCGAGTCACCCCAACCACAAACTGCTCCAGCTTCTACCATCCGGGAAACGGTACCGCAGCATAAAAGCCAGGACCAACAGGCTCCGGGACAGCTTCTTCCACCAGGCCATCAGACTGATTAACTCACGCTGATTTGAGTGTACTCCATATTACACTGACTGTTCTATTTATTATAGATTACTGTGATTGCACATTGCAGATTCTGACGGAGAAATAACGTGAAGATTTTTTACTCCTCATGTACGTGAAGGGTCTAAGAAATGAAGTCAACCCTTCTCAATTTGTCCTCTTTCGCGCATTGGCGGTCTTTGTCTGTGTGCTTTCTTGTGAATTCTATTGTGTCCTTTTGCCTTGCGGCTGCCTGCAAGAAGGCAAATCTCAGAGTTGTATACGGTATGCATACTCTGAATCAGAATCAGGTTTACTATCACCGGCATGTGCCGTGAAACTTGTGGCAGCAGTACAACGCAATACATGATAAATACAGAAAAAAATAAAACTGAATTGCACTCTATTAAATACTCAAATTTAAATAAGTAATGCAAAAACAGAAATAATATTAAAGTAGTGAGGTGCATGGGTTCAATGTCCATTTAGGAATCTGATGGCAGAGGGGAAGAAGCTGTTCCTGAATCGCTGAGTGTGTGTCTTCAGGCTCCTGTACCTCCTCCCTGATGGTCACAATGAGAAGAGGACATGTCCTGGGTGATGGGGGTCAGTAATGATGGATGTATCTCCATTACCCCCTCCCTGATGGTCACAATGAGAAGAGGACATGTCCTGGGTGATGGGGGTCAGTAATGATGGATGTATCTCCTGTACCTCCTCCCTGATGGTCACAATGAGAAGAGGACATGTCCTGGGTGATGGGGGTCAGTAATGATGGATGTATCTCCTGTACCTCCTCCCTGATGGTCACAATGAGAAGAGGACATGTTCTGGGTGATGGGGGTCAGTAATGATGGATGTATCTCCATTACCCCTCCCTGATGGTCACAATGAGAAGAGGACATGTCCTGGGTGTTGGGGGTCAGTAATGATGGATGTATCTCCTGTACCTCCTCCCTGATGGTCACAATGAGAAGAGGACATGTCCTGGGTGATGGGGGTCAGTAATGATGGATGTATCTCCTGTACCTCCTCCCTGATGGTCACAATGAGAAGAGGACATGTTCTGGGTGATGGGGGTCAGTAATGATGGATGTATCTCCTGTACCTCCTCCCTGATGGTCACAATGAAAGGAGGACATGTCCTGGGTGATGGGGGTCAGTAATGATGGATGTATCTCCTGTACCTCCTCCCTGATGGTCACAATGAGAAGAGGACATGTCCTGGGTGATGGGGGTCAGTAATGATGGATGTATCTCCATTAGCCCCTCCCTGATGGTCACAATGAGATGAGGGCATGTCCTGGGTGATGGGGGTCAGTAATGATGGATGTATCTCCTGTACCTCCTCCCTGATGGTCACAATGAGAAGAGGACATGTTCTGGGTGATGGGGGTCAGTAATGATGGATGTATCTCCTGTACCTCCTCCCTGATGGTCACAATGAAAGGAGGACATGTCCTGGGTGATGGGGGTCAGTAATGATGGATGTATCTCCTGTACCTCCTCCCTGATGGTCACAATGAAAGGAGGACATGTCCTGGGTGATGGGGTCAGTAATGATGGATGTATCTCCTGTACCTCCTCCCTGATGGTCACAATGAGAAGAGGACATGTTCTGGGTGATGGGGGTCAGTAATGATGGATGTATCTCCTGTACCTCCTCCCTGATGGTCACAATGAAAGGAGGACATGTCCTGGGTGATGGGGGTCAGTAATGATGGATGTATCTCCTGTACCTCCTCCCTGATGGTCACAATGAAAGGAGGACATGTCCTGGGTGATGGGGGTCAGTAATGATGGACGTATCTCCATTACCTCCTCCCTGATGGTCACAATGAGAAGAGGGCATGTCCTGGGTGATGGGGGTCAGTAATGATGGATGTATCTCCTGTACCTCCTCCCTGATGGTCACAATGAGAAGAGGACATGTCCTGGGTGATGGGGTCAGTAATGATGGAGGTATCTCCTGTACCTCCTCCCTGATGGTCACAATGAGAAGAGGACATGTCCTGGGTGATGGGGGTCAGTAATGATGGATGTATCTCCTGTACCTCCTCCCTGATGGTCACAATGAGAAGAGGGCATGTCCTGGGTGATGGGGGTCAGTAATGATGGATGTATCTCCTGTACCTCCTCCCTGATGGTCACAATGAGAAGAGGACATGTCCTGGGTGATGGGGGTCAGTAATGACGGATGTACCTCCTGTACCTCCTCCCTGATGGTCACAATGAGAAGAGGGCATGTCCTGGGTGGTGGGGTCAGTAATGATGGATGTATCTCCATTACCCCCTCCCTGATGGTCACAATGAGAAGAGGACATGTCCTGGGTGATGGGGGTCAGTAATGATGGATGTATCTCCATTGCCCCCTCCCTGATGGTCACAATGAGAAGAGGACATGTCCTGGGTGATGGAGGTCAGTAATGATGGATGTATCTCCTGTACCTCCTCCCTGATGGTCACAATGAGAAGAGGACATGTCCTGGGTGATGGGGGTCAGTAATGATGGATGTATCTCCATTACCCCCTCCCTGATGGTCACAATGAGAAGAGAACATGTCCTGGGTGATGGGGGTCAGTAATGATGGATGTATCTCCTGTACCTCCTCCCTGATGGTCACAATGAGAAGAGGGCATGTCCTGAGTACTGGGGGTCAGTAATGTCGGACGCCGCCTTTCTGAGGCACCGCTCCCTGAAGATGTCTTGGATACTATGGACCCAAGATGGAGCTGACTAACTTTACAAATCGGAACTTTCAGATCCAACCTTCTAATTAACCACAGTTCAATTCCCCAGGAGCCGCAGTGTGACGTGAAGCAGGGACTCCGGATTGCTGGATCAGTGCCTTACACGAACTGCGACCCTGCAGTGCTCGCTGTACAAACAGTAACAGATAAAACGCCACCCTCCCGTCATTCCGCCCCCCCCCCCAAAACGCCGCCCGCTGGCACGGGCGCTTTCAGCAACTGCACGAGCGAACGGCAGGGCGCGGCGGCCAGAGTGTAACGCGTCACAGCCCCACAATCCGAGGCTCCATCCCCGTGACCGCGTGGGTCCCCCCTACCCCCACACCTCTCCCGAGAGACGTACGGGTCAGGGCCGGCAAACTGCGGGCGCGCTAAGATATTCGCCGGCCGCCGTCAGCGCTATGCTGGACACTGTACGCAAACGACGTACTTCACTGTCTGCTGACGTACGCGTGACAAATAATGGCAGTCCAATCCACAGTAACTCGCACAAGACAGTGGAGCAGGGAGCCCCTACGGAGAGGAATAAACGGTCGATGTTTCAGGCTGAGACCCTCCCTCAGGACTGGTCTGATTTAGTCCAGAATCACCGGTACAAATAAACAATCTGGCCTCAAGCTTACATGCTGGCGATGACCCGTTTCCTGGATTGCAGTGCAGGTCCATGTATCGTTTTCCCTCTCTCTGCCCCCCCAGAGCAAAGCTTAAACAGTGTCGTGTCAGTACTCACCTACCGTCGCCTTGTCCGTCTCGATCTCAGCGATGAGGTCTCCTTCCTGCAGCTTCTCCCCGACCTTCTTCTCCCATCTCTGGATGGTGCCCATTGTCATAGTGGGAGAGAGGGCAGGCAGGCAGATCTGCAGATGGACAGCAAGATCTGGCTTCATTAACCACCAAAAATGCTGCATTTGGGCTCATTAACAGTCATCACCCCTCAACCATCAGGCTCCTGAACCAGGGGGGCAACTTCACTCACCCCAACACTGCTGCCATCAGGAAGGAGGTACAGGAGCCTCAGAACCCACACCACCAGGTTCAGGAACAGTTATTACCCCCTCAACCATCAGGAAGGAGGTACAGGAGCCTCAGGACCCACACCACCAGGTTCAGGAACAGTTATTACCCCTCAACCATCAGGAAGGAGGTACAGGAGCCTCAGAACCCACACCACCAGGTTCAGGAACAGTTATTACCCCCTCAACCATCAGGAAGGAGGTACAGGAGCCTCAGAACCCACACCACCAGGTTCAGGAACAGTTATTACCCCCTCAACCATCAGGAAGGAGGTACAGGAGCCTCAGGACCCACACCACCAGGTTCAGGAACAGTTATTACCACTCAACCATCAGGAAGGAGGTACAGGAGCCTCAGGACTTCCACCACCAGGTTCAGGAATAGTTATTACCCCCTCAACCATCAGGAAGGAGGTACAGGAACCTCAGGACCCACACCACCTGGTTCAGGAACAGTTATTAACCCTCAACCATCAGGAAGGAGGTACGGGAGCCTCAGGACCCACACCACCAGGTTCAGGAACAGTTATTACCCCTCAACCATCAGGAAGGAGGTACAGGAGCCTCAGGTCCCACACCCCCAGCTTCAGGGACAGTTATTACCCCTCAACCATCAGGCTCCTGAACCAGAGGGGATAACTTCACTCATCTCATCACTGAACTGTTCCCACAACCTATGGACTCACTTTCAAGGGCTCTTCATCTCATGTTCTCGATATTTATTGCTTATTTATTTAGTTTTTTTTGTTGTTTCTTAGTATTTACTGTGAATGCCCGCAGGAAAATGAATCCCAGGGTTATATATGATGACAGAGTGCCTACAAAAAGTATTCACCCTCCTCGGAAGTTTTCATGTTTTATTGTTTTACAATATTGAATCACAGTGGATTTAATTTCGCTTTTTTGACACTGATCAACAGAAAAGAACTCTTTCATGTCAAAGTGAAAACAGATCTCTAGAAAGTGATCTACGTTAATTACAAATATAAAACACAAAATAATTGATTGCATAAGTATTCACCCCCCCCCCCTTTAATATGACACACCAAATCCTCACTGGTGTAGCTGATTGCTTTTAGAAGTCACTTGATCAGTTAAATGGAGATCTGTTTTTGGAGACCTGTGTGTAGTCAAGGTGTTTCAACTGGTTGTAGTGAAAATACACGTAATGCCCCGGTTCAGATTTTTACTGCTATGCTGTAGGTATTTCATTTCAACAGTTCTGTAAGAGTGGTCTGTTCTGCTTTCAGCCTGTCTGGGTTTGAGCTGAGGTAAGAATCTTTGTTGTTCAACTTAGGAATGTGGTGTCAGCCGATCAGGATGGTGGAACTGGGAGGAGGTTCTAGAGAGCGCCGGGCGGAGGGGTTTACCTGACCGCCACTGGTGTGGGTCCAGCTCATTTTGGCGGGAGCTGGGAGGAGACAGGGAGGGACGATGGTGGACGATGGCGTCCCTGCTGCGCGGGGCGCTCTGTGCAGGTGAATGGCTTCGAGGAGGAAGGACCGATACACCCGTGGGAGAGTCCATTTGACCGAGGTGGAGATCGAGCGAAATTCGGAAGGTGGTGTGTACTTTAGCACAGACCGAGGGCCCAGCGCGTGAGTTGGACAACTTCAAGATGAGCTCCCACTTACATGCACGTTTGGCTGTTTAATTACAACGGGCTCTTTTTGTTTTATTTTTCTTTTCTTTAATAACTCTGAAGTTAACATTCATAAATATACTTTTTCATTATATGCAGTGTACAATCTGTTACTTCTTGCCAACGGGCGACTGCATGGGGCAGTAAAACACACAGTATTCACACAGATCGGGATTTGGGCGGGTGAGACATCCCAACCTCAGCGGTCTGGCGGGAACCAGGACATATCTACCCTAGACGTATGGAGTTTGAGAAAGGTGGGTTTCTCTCCGCTGAGCCTGCTGGTCATTGGCAAGGGGTTAATGAGCTGCCTCTTAGAGACGCCCGGTAAAAAGGGGTTTCATACACCTGAATCTGGAAGGCCCAATGGCTGGTGAGTCGGTATCCTGGCAAAACCTACACCATGAAGACAAACGAACACTCCAAGCAACTCCGCAAAAGGGTTATTGAAAAGCACAAGTCAGGAGATGGATACAAGAAAATCTCCAAGTCACTGAATATCCCTTGGAGAACAGTTAAGTCAACCATCAAGAAATAGAAAGAATATGGCACGACTGCAAATCTGCCTCGAGCAGGCCGTCCTCAAAATCTGAGTGACCGTACAAGAAGGGGACTAGTGAGGGAGGCCACCAAGAGACCTGTGACAGCTCTGGAGGAGTTACCAGCTTCAGTGGCTGAGATGGGAGAGACTGTGCATACAACAACTGTTGCCCGGGTGCTTCACCAGTCGCAGCTTTATGGGAAAGTGGCAAAGAGAAAGCCACTGTTGAAAAAAACTAACACGCTACGTTGGCTAGAGTTTTCCAGAAGGCACGTAGGAGACTCTGAAGTCAGCTGGAAGAAGGTTCTGTGAGTTGAGCTTTTTGACCATCTGACTGAACGCTGTCTGGCGTAAGCCTAACACCGCACATCATCAAAAACACACCATCCCTACCGTGAAGCATGGTGGTGGCTGCATCATTAGCCAGGCAATGACCCCAAACATAAAGCCAAAGCTACACAGAAATGGCTTAAAAACAGCAAAGTTAATGTCCTGGAGTGGCCAAGTCAGAGTCCAGACCTCAATCCAATTGAGAACTTGTGGCTAGACTTGAAAATGGCTGCTCACTTATGATCCCCATGCAATCTGACAGAGCTTGAGCAGTTTTGTAAAGAAGAATGGGGAAAACAGTTGCAGTGTCCAGACGTGCAAAGCTGATAGAGACCTGTCCAGACAGACTCAAGGCTGTAATTGCTGCCTACCAAATACCAACTTGAAGGGGGTGAGTACTCGTGAAATCAATTATTTTGTGTTTTGTATTTGTAATTAATCTGTTTTCACTTTGACATGAAAGTCTTTTTCTGTTGATCAGTCTCAAAAAAAAAAGCCAGAACAAATCCACTGTAATTCAATGTTGTAAAACAATAAAACATGAAAACTTTCCAAGGGAGGGGGGTTGAATATTTTTGATAGGCACTGTTTATGTACTTTGATAATAAATCTACTTTCGACTTTGATTGAAGAGTGCAGTACTTCAAATCACTTCTCCCCGTTATCCACACCCTATCCTGCAAGCTTTCTGATACGAGCATGCAAAGTTTAAATTGGCAACGTTTGTAATTAAAATGGCTTCATAGAGTTAAACCTCAATCTGGTATTAACTTTGGGAAGAACAGATGTTCTGAATGCAGATGTCAGTGCGTAGTCCACCTTGGGTGAAAGACCGGCTCAGGTTCTGGGCACCAAGAAAAATTTACCATCTGTTCCACTTGCCCAGTGTACCACCTCGAGTAGTGTTAACTTCCCTCGGTCGGGAATGACCAGTCCAGCTGCTGATCAGCCACCAGATACAGTGGAGAGGCAGAGAGATTTCCCCAGGGGGGTGGGGATGATAACAGACACAGATATAGTGGAGAGGCAGAGAGATTTCCCCGGGGGGGGGGGATGATAACAGACACAGATATAGTGGAGAGACAGAGAGATTTCCCCGGGGGGGGGGGGGATGATAACAGACACAGATATAGTGGAGAGACAGAGAGATTTCCCCGGGGGGGTGGAGATGATAACAGACACAGATATAGTGGAGAGACAGAGAGATTTCCCCGGGGGGGAGATGATAACAGACACAGATATAGTGGAGAGACAGAGAGATTTCCCCAGGGGGAGGGGATGATAACAGACACAGATATAGTGGAGAGACAGAGAGATTTCCCCGGGGGGGGGGGATGATAACAGACACAGATATAGTGGAGAGACAGAGAGATTTCCCCGGGGGGTGGGGATGATAACAGACACTGATATAGTGGAGAGACAGAGAGTTTTCCCCGGGGGGTGGGGATGATAACAGACACTGATATAGTGGAGAGACAGAGAGATTTTCCCGGGGGGGAGATGATAACAGACACAGATATAGTGGAGAGACAGAGAGATTTCCCCAGGGGGGAGATGATAACAGACACAGATATGGTGGAGAGACAGAGAGATTTCCCTGGGGGAGAGGATGATAACAGACACTGATATAGTGGAGAGACAGAGAGATTTCCCCAGGGGGAGGGGATGATAACAGACACAGATATAGTGGAGAGGCAGAGAGATTTCCCCGGGGGGGGGGGATGATAACAGACACAGATATAGTGGAGAGACAGAGAGATTTCCCCAGGGGGGAGATGATAACAGACACAGATATGGTGGAGAGACAGAGAGATTTCCCCGGGGTGGGGGGGGAGGAGATGATAACAGACACAGATATAGTGGAGAGACAGAGAGATTTCCCCGGGGGGGTGGGGATGATAACAGACACAGATATAGTGGAGAGACAGAGAGATTTCCCCGGGGGGGGAGATGATAACAGACACAGATATAGTGGAGAGACAGAGAGATTTCCCCGGGGGGGGGGGAGATGATAACAGACACAGATATAGTGGAGAGACAGAGAGATTTCCCCGGGGGGAGGGGGATGATAACAGACACAGATATAGTGGAGAGACAGAGAGATTTCCCCAGGGGTGGGGGGAGAGATGATAACAGACACAGATATAGTGGAGAGACAGAGAGATTCCCCCGGGGGGGGGATGATAACAGACACAGATATAGTGGAGAGACGGAGAGATTTCCCCGGGGGGGGGGGGGAGGAGATGATAACAGACACAGATATAGTGGAGAGACAGAGAGATTTCCCCGGGGGGGGGGTGGGGATGATAACAGACACAGATATAGTGGAGAGACAGAGAGATTTTCCCGGGGGGGAGATGATAACAGACACAGATATAGTGCAGAGACAGAGAGATTTCCCCGGGGGGGTGGAGATGATAACAGACACAGATATAGTGCAGAGACAGAGAGATTTCCCCGGGGGGGAGATGATAACAGACACAGATATAGTGGAGAGACAGAGAGATTTCCCCAGGGGTGTGGAGATGATAACAGACACAGATACAGTGGAGAGACAGAGAGATTTCCCCGGGGGGAGGGGGATGATAACAGACACAGATATAGTGGAGAGACAGAGAGGTTTCCCCGGGGGGGTGGGGATGATAACAGACACTGATATAGTGGAGAGACAGAGAGATTTCCCCAGGGGGGTGGAGATGATAACAGACACAGATATAGTGGAGAGACAGAGAGATTTCCCCGGGGGGTGGGGATGATAACAGACACAGATATAGTGGAGAGACAGAGAGATTTCCCTGGGGGGGAGGGGATGATAACAGACACTGATATAGTGGAGAGACAGAGAGATTTCCCCGGGGGGGGGGGGGAGAGATGATAACAGACACAGATATAGTGGACAGACAGAGAGATTTCCCCGGGGGGTGGGGATGATAACAGACACTGATATAGTGGAGAGACAGAGAGATTTCCCCGGGGGGTGGGGATGATAACAGACAATTATATAGTGGAGAGACAGAGAGATTTCCCCGGGAGGTGGAGATGATAACAGACACTGATATAGTGGAGAGACAGAGAGATTTCCCCGGGAGGGGGAGAAAGGGCTGATGGGGTTTAACCCTGCCAAATGGGAAGTGTTGCACTTTGGCAGGTCAAACGCAGGGGCAAGACTCTGAACCGCGCTGATGAGCAGAGAGGGATCTTGGGGTCCAAGTTCACAGCTCCCTCAAGGCGGCTGCACAGGTTGACGGGGTGGTTAAGGGGGCATGTGGCACTCTTGCCTTCATTAGTCGAGGCACTGAGTTCAGAGGTCGGGGGTTACGCTGCAGCTTTATAGAACTCTGGTTAGGCCGCATCTGGAGTGTGGCACACAGTTCCAGTCCCCCCATGAGGAAGGATGTTGAGGCTTTGTGGGGAGGGGGCAGAAGAGGTTCACCAGGTCGCTGCCTGGATTGGAGGGGATGTGCTGTCACGAGAGGCTGGACAAACCTGGGTTGTTTTTTCTGGAGCGGCTGAGGGGGGAGATCTGATGGAGGTTTACAAGACTATGAGGGGCATAGATAGAGTACATAGGCAGTATCTTTCTCCCAGGTCAAACACCAGAGGGCATGCCATAGGGTGAGAGGGGTAACTTCAAAAGATGATGTGAAATCATTTTTAACATAGAGAGTGGTAGATGCCTGCATGAGGCAGAAACATCAGAGACTTTTAAGAGACGTTTAGATAGGCATGTGAATGTGAGGAAGATGGAGGGATATGGACACTCTGTAGGGCAGAAGAGATCAGCTTAGTTAGCAAACACCAACACGCGAAGCGCTGGAGGAACTCAGCAGGCCAGGCAGCGCCTACGGAGAGGAATAAACCGTCGACGTTTTGGCCCGGGACCCTTCACCAGGACTGGAAAGGAAGGGGGAAACATTCCAGAATAAAAAGGTGGGGGCAGGGAGGGCTGAAGTAAGAAGCTGGGAGGTGAATGGTGGGAAAGGCAAAAGGGCTGGAGAAGAAGGGGAGGTGGTAGGGCAGGTGAAGGGAAGAGCTGAGAGGCCAGATTGGGAAATGGCGGGGGGGGGGGGGGGGGGCGCAGGAGAAACCAATGTTCATGTCGGAGGCTACCCAGGCGGAACATGAGGCGTTTCTCCTGCACCCCGAGAGTGGCACGAAGAGAACGTGGACCGCCACCTCGGAACGGGAACTGAAGAGGCTGGGCGCCGGGAAATCCGGCCGTTAGCGGACGGAGAGGAGGTGCTCGGCCAAGCGGCCCTTCAAGTGTTGGGGGGGGGGGGGGAGGTAGGGGGCCACATCGGATGACCCCAATAGATTCGAACAGTTCAGTTGCCCATACTAACTTAATTGGCTTGACACAGGACGGTGGGCAGGAGGACCTGCTCCAATCTCTCTGTTCCTGTACTGCCAGCTTCGTAAGCTCCCTTCGAGCGTAACTCTTTCATTAAGATCCACCGAACTCCGCAAATGGGGGCCAGAATCCGCCTGGAGCCACCTGTTCGTGTCTCACTGCTGTTTTTACGGCCCAGGTCCATCAATAGCTGCCAGCTGGGAGAGCCTGTGTTTCAGCGCTCGTGCTCACCTTCATGTGGGGGGGGTAGGAGCCGCCCAGGGCTTGAGCTGGAGATAGGGAGGCCGCAGGGGGCGCGGCGGCGGCGGCCGCTGGGGTCTGCGAGGCCGGGGTTGCTGTCACCATCTCTGGAGTGTAATCCTTAAAAGCTTTAACGTCTTCGGCTCTGAGCGACAGAAACGACAGGGGAAATATTTTTTTAAGAAAGCTGCAGGTCTTGGAAAGCTGAAAAACAACTTAAGCCTGTGGGAAGAGAACGATTAACACTGGAGATCAGGCACCCTTCCCCTGGCGCGAGCAGATGGCCCTGCTTCCTGACGTCGCCCGAGCCATCCTGTTCCAGCGATTTCTGATTCAGTTTCAGTCACATGACAAGCGGCTTAAACATTCGTCATAGCAGCGTGGACAGCTTATAACCCAGGCGAAAATCAACACATTTACAGTTTTAAAAAAAGCTTTAAACCAGAAGTTCAATTAACTTTCCTGTGCTTGCTTTAAAATTATATAATCACCCATAAACAACTTCAACTTTCACTGTCATTCAACCACACGTGAACACCCACGAATACAGCCAACCGAAACAGCGCTCCTCTGCGGCCAAGCTGCAAAACACAGTACCGACAGTCGTGCACAGCTCGAGACACACATAGCACGCACAAGATAGCAGTAAACATGCAGTCACACAAAAATTCCTGAGCGATGTGGCCGGTAAATTGATGGGGCATGGACGTTGTCAGCCAAGAAGGCACGACAGCGGCTACATTTCTTTAGGAGTTTGAGGAAATTTTGTTTTGTTCCCGACAGATTGGTTGGTTGGTTGCATCACCGTTTGGTCTGGGGGGGGTGGGGGAGCTCACAAGATCAAAGTAAGCTGCAGTAAGTTACGCACTCAGCCACCTCCATCACGGGCACCTCCCTCCCCAGCGTCCAGGACACCTTCAAAAGGCGATGCCTCGAAAAAAGGCAGCGTCCATCGCTCACCATGTGCCCTCTTCTCATTGCTAGCATCCCGAGCCGCAACCTGTTTCACCTGCCGCCGTCTGGCGAGCGTTACGGCCAGGGCCCGACGGGCTCCAGGACAGCTCCTTTCACCAGGACATCAGGACACTGATCTGTTTGTGTCTCTGACTGTATGTACATGTATTTAAAAAAAAAACAATGACCTCCACAATTTTAGTGTTCGGGCAAAATCCTCCCACAGTTCCCCTCTTTATTGCTTGGACATTGCGATGGAGGTGCAACATAAAGATTCTTTACTCCCTTGGACGTAAGAAATAAAATAAATACAAATACAAATCAGGAAGGAGGTACAGGATCCTGAAGGCACACACTTAATGATTCAGGAATAGTTTCTTCCCTCCTGCCATCCGATTTCTGAATAGACATTGAACCCATGAACACTACCACACTAATTTTTTTTCCTTTTTGTGTTATTTAACTTTTCTAATATACTTACTGTAAATTAGTTTTTTCTTTATTACCTACTGCTGCCACATAGCAACAAATTTCACTACATACGCCAATTGATATTAAGCAACACTCACAACACGCTGGAGGAACTCAGCAGGTCGGGCAGCATCCGTGTAAATGATCGGTGGACGTTTCGGGCCGGAACCCTTCGTCAGGACTGAAGGGGGAAGGGGCAGAGGCCCTATAAAGAAGGTGGGAGGAGGGTGGGAAGGAGAAGGCTGGTAGGTTCCAGGTTGGAGGAGCAACACCTCATATACCGTCTAGGTAGTCTCCAGCCCCTTGGTATGAACATAGAATTCTCCAACTTCTGGTAATTCCCTCCCCCTCCCTTCCCCATTCCCTATTTCACTCTGCCCCCTCCCCCAGCTGCCTATCACCTCCCTCATGGTTCCGCCTCCTTCCACTACCCATTGTGTTTTCCCCTATTCCTTCTTCACCTTTCCTGCCTATCACCTCCCTGCCTCCCCTCCCCGACCCCTTTATCTTTCCCCTTACTGGTTTTTCACCTGGAACCTACCAGCCTGGAATCTGCAGTTGCTGGGGTCAAAGCAACACTCACAACACGCTGGAGGAACTCAGCAGGTCGGGCAGCATCCATGTAAATGATCGGTGGACGTTTCGGGCCGGAACCCTTCGTCAGGACTGTATGGGTAAGGGGCAGAGGCCCTATAAAGAAGGTGGGGGGAGGGTGGGAAGGAGAAGGCTGGTAGGTTCCAGGTGAAAAACCAGTCAGGGGAAAGATAAAGGGGTGGGGGAGGGGAAGCAGGGAGGTGATAGGCAGGAAAGATGAAGAAGGAATAGGGGAAAACACAATGGGTAGTAGAAGGAGGCGGAACCATGAGGGAGGTGAAGAGTGAAACAGGGATAGAGGAAGGGAGGGGGAGGGAATTACCGGAAGTTGGAGAATTCTATGTTCATACCAAGGGGCTGGAGACTACCCAGACGGTATATGAGGTGTTTCTCCTCCAGTTGATATGAAACCTGATTATGAACAAGCAGATCCCAACAACCCACAGGCAACCGTTACGCACACATGGCATGCAGGTAATCCAGCTGGTCTTCCACCAAGCAAACACTAGGGGGCAGCACCACACCGTCTCCAGAGTCTGCCTTGCTGAAACAGGCCAGCCCGCGGCCTGAGGCCCAGGCCTCGACGTGTAATTGTTCGGTGAATTTTCCAGAAATTATGGTACGATTCTTTCTAGAATTCTTTTCTATGGGCGTCACGGCTCTTGAACCCAGCTATTTTATAGGTTAACTGTCAACCAAAAATTCCAGTGATACCTCTAGACCCAGTATAGGGCGGCAGAGTGGAGATGCGTCTCTACCAAAGGGGGTGTGAGGCGCTCCTTCCCTCCGCTGGCCTGCAGGTCACCCTTGGGCAAGGTGTAGCACCTGCTTAGCCCTGATCAGGGTCAGGTGAACCCGCGGGAGCAGGTGGTGGACGGTCGTACGAGCGGCCGGTGCAGATCACAAGTCCTGGTGATACGACCACTGATGCCGGGGGGCACAGTCTCTGAAGGGTATTGGTAATGGGCTGGGGTGGGGGCGGGGGGGAGTCAGTCACCCGTCTTGTAAAGACACACGCCGCCCAGGAGGCAATGGCAACCCACTTCCCTGAACAATCCCCGCCACGGACAGAAAGACCAGGATCACCCACGTCGTACGACACGGCACGGAACGAGTGTTCTGAGGGTCCCACCACCCTTCCCGACCCGGACATCGTCTGGGCTCTGATGTTTCCAATCCAGGGTTCTCTAGCGCATTGGTGGCAAGGCTCGATGGGCTAAATGGCCTAATTCTGCTCCTTCACCTTCTGGTACAAGATCTGTTGCTTCATAGTCATACTTTATTGATCCCGGGGGAAATTGGTTTTCGTTACAGTTGCTCCATAAATAATAAATAGTAATAGAACCATAAATAGTTAAATAGTAAATTATGAAATGTCCAGGACCAGCCTATTGGCTCAGGGTGTCTGACCCTCCAAGGGAGGAGTTGTAAAGCTTGATGGCCACAGGCAGGAATGACTTCCTATGACGCTCTGTGCTGCATCTCGGTGGAATGAGTCTCTGGCTGAATGTACTCCTGTGCCCACCCAGTACATTATGTAGTGGATGGGAGACATTGTCCAAGATGGCATGCAACTTGGACAGCATCCTCTTTTCAGACACCACCGTCAGAGAGTCCAGTTCCATCCCCACAACATCACTGGCCTTACGAATGAGTTTGTTGATTCTGTTGGTGTCTGCTACCCTCAGCCTGCTGCCCCAGCACACAACAGCAAACATGATAGCACTGGCCACCACAGACTCGTAGAGCATCCTCAGCATCGTCCGGCAGATGTTAAAGGACCTCAGTCTCCTCAGGAAATAGAGACTCAGGAAATGAGTGCTTCATTGAGCATCAATGGAACGGAGGAAGACAGACGGCGGTGGAAAGCCTCCTTTGGTGGAGACTTGCTTCCATTCCCACCCCCTCACCCAACAACTCACGCAAGAGTTAATACAATTTACTTGTGACAGAAAACAGTGCACGCGGACACATTAACACACACACACACACACACACACACACACACGTAATATGAGCGGTTGCAAAGAACCAGGCGGAGGGCACGTGATTTAAAGGGAAGACTCACTTTTCAACGGTGATGCAAATGACCGTGCCCAGAGGCACGTCGCGGGTGCCCGCCGGCAGCAGGATCTTGGCCATGTAGCACTCTTCCAGGCTCTCGAAGCCAACCGTCGCCTTATCGGTCTCCACCTTTTTTTGGAAAGAGAAGTCTGCCTTAAAGAGAGCACAGGAGCACGACCGATGGGCCGCGCGGGCGCCAGGCCGCACTCCACAGACTTGGGGAGTAGACCACCCAGCCCTCGCCACGTGGCGCGGGACCCGGACCACGTACCCGTTCTGCCACTCGGGAGCTGAATCGGGGATTTGTTTGTGCCTGCGCGGGGAACCGACAGACAACAGGACCTGAACTAGTCAACTCCAGTGTAAAGTTCACTCCCATTGGTTGGTGCGGCTGGTATTGAAGGTTCAATCTCTCGTCAGACCGGTCTGATTCTCTGCTCGGCCAAGAAATCCGAAAGCTGTGCATCTATTCTGCCTTTCCACATTCTAATCCGTGACGTACGGCTACAACCCTGCTTTGACTCCACAACTGTTAATACCTCCGAGAAAACAAAAATCGAAAAACGTCAACGGTCTGCGTGAAAGATCGCTGAAACTTCTATCACCGTCTGAGTGTAGAAGTGTCCGCTAACTCCCCTCCGAAAGTGTCTGGGCCCAATTTTGAGACTGGGGCCCTGAGACCAGATTCCCAACCTGACCAAATAAGTCTACCCACAGCCCACGTACAATGGATTCCAGCTAACTGGGCCACTGGTTAATAGGGACAGGCACTTCTTTGGGACAACCCTTTAGAGAACACAAACTGATCGAAAAAAAAGCCAGGGTTCCCTTCGTTTATCTGGGACGCTATGCGGCCCAATCGGGACTGGAGATGTTTGCTGAGCGGTTTCTAACTGCCGTCAGTCGCGTGTACTTGTGTGCCTCATCAGACGCCACACCGTGCTCAGAGGCGGACAGTTTTTAAATAGTGTCACTGGTACGACACTGCTTCCTGAAATGAGGCAGCCCAAATCCCAGAGCAACACACACAAAACGCCGGAGGCCAGGCAGCACCTGTGCAGAGGACTGGACCATCAGCATTTCAACAGCAAAGAGGAAGGCAGAAAACGCCAGAATAACAGGAGGAGGGGTGGGGGAGGGAAGCAGGGCAAGCTAGAAGGTGATAGGTGGGTAGGGAACTAAAAGGGCTGGAGAGGAAGGAATCTGATCGGAGAGGAGAGTGGACCGTGGGAGAAAGGGAAGGGGGAGGGACACCAGGAGGAGGT
Source organism: Mobula birostris (assembly GCF_030028105.1). Taxonomy (NCBI): domain Eukaryota; kingdom Metazoa; phylum Chordata; class Chondrichthyes; order Myliobatiformes; family Myliobatidae; genus Mobula; species Mobula birostris. The sequence continues at coordinate 52,076,753 of NC_092389.1, read as the reverse complement.
GATGGGTGGGAAAGGTAAAGGGCTGGAGAGGAAGGAATCTGATCGGAGAGGAGAGTGGACCGTGGGAGAAAGGGAAGGAGGAGGGCCACCAGGGGGAGGTGATGGGTGGGAAAGGTAAAGGGCTGGAGAGGAAGGAATCTGATCGGAGAGGAGAGTGGACCGTGGGAGAAAGGGAAGGAGGAGGGCCACCAGGGGGAGGTGATGGGTGGGAAAGGTAAAGGGCTGGAGAGGAAGGAATCTGATCGGAGAGGAGAGTGGACCGTGGGAGAAAGGGAAGGAGGAGGGACACCAGGGGGAGGTGATGGGTGGGAAAGGTAAAGGGCTGGAGAGGAAGGAATCTGATCGGAGAGGAGAGTGGACCATGGGAGAAAGGGAAGGGGGAGGGACACCAGGGGGAGGTGATGGGTGGGAAAGGTAAAGGGTTGGAGAGGAAGGAATCTGATAGGAGAGGAGAGTGGACCGTGGGAGAAAGGGAAGGAGGAGGGACACCAGGGGGAGGTGATGGGTGGGAAAGGTAAAGGGCTGGAGAGGAAGGAATCTGATAGGAGAGGAGAGTGGACCGTGGGAGAAAGGGAAGGAGGAGGGCCACCAGGGGGAGGTGATGGGTGTGAAAGGTAAAGGGCTGGAGAGGAAGGAATCTGATCGGAGAGGAGAGTGGACCGGGGAGAAAGGGAAGGAGGAGGGACACCAGGGGGAGGTGATGGGCAGGTACAAAGAGGTAAAAGGCCAGAGTTCATTATCTCCACTAGGTGCGTGAGCTGATTTTGTTTGTTTACAGTCATGGCAGTGTACACTGGATGAATTCCTCCATCGATAACTATTAGGAACTAATACACAGTTTTATAGCACTGTAGTAGTTCTGGTAATGTTCTAATTTCTTTTAAATGCAATATTTATAACTCAGTAAAATGGTAGTTTGCCTTTTTTTTAAAGTACCTTTTTAACTATCTCTGTGGAAGTTTGGCGAATTGGGGCAGCCGCTTACTTGGGCCACGGTGCACCAGTTAACCGGTTAACGGGGATGCACGGAACTTACACGTTCAGCAGCCGTCAACCCACGTCCCCAACTTCCTGCATTCCGGAGAAAACCACCCTCCAGCTTACAAGCTGCGGTGTTGGGGCACTGCTCTCGGAATCGCAGGCTTCCTGTGGGACGGTAAAGACTTACTAAGACCATCTAAAGTACAGAAAGCAACCGTTTTAGTGTAAAACCGGCCTAAATTTGAGAAATTTTTCTTGTTAACTTTAAAGTCTGTTTTTTTCAACTTTGTGGAACTTTGACATTGTTTTTTCTCTCTGCATTTCTTGACTGACCAGAGAATCAAACAATCTGGTAATAGAAGGAACTTTTTACACCAGCTACAACAGTGAACCTTATACTAGACTGGACGAGATCAGGGTCAGGGTAGGCTGGTTTCCTCAACGTGAACAACCACCTGTTTGAATACCGTGCAGCAGAACTGCGCTACCAGCCTTTAAATAGTTGATTAAATTGGAAGGAACGAGCACACCCGACTCCAGAAACCAATGTGAAAGCGGACACACTGCGCACTGGACGGCTGTTTGAAAGTGACGGTGTCTTCCCAGGGAAGCTGAAAAAGCAGCACGTGTTCACTTACTTCTGCGATCAAATCCCCTTCGTTTATTTTATCGCCTTCCTTCTTCTCCCAGCGTGCGATTGTTCCCATTTGCATCGTTGGGGAGAGGGCCGGCAACTGTACCTACAACGAGACAGCGAGTGTTACCCCTGCAACTGTACCTACAATGAGACAGCGAGTGTTACCCCTGCAACTGTACCTGTGAGACAGCCAGTGTTACCCCTGCAACTGTACCTGTGAGACAGCGAGTGTCACCCCTGCAACTGTACCTACAACGAGACAGCGAGCGTCACCCCTGCAACTGTACCTGTGAGACAGCGAGTGTCACCCCTGCAACTGTACCTGTGAGACAGCGAGCGTCACCCCTGCAACTGTACCTGTGAGACAGCAAGCGTCACCCCTGCAACTGTACCTGTGAGACAGCCAGTGTTACCCCTGCAACTGTACCTGTGAGACAGCTAGTGTCACCCCTGCAACTGTACCTACAACGAGACAGCGAGCGTCACCCCTGCAACTGTACCTGTGAGACAGCGAGCGTCACCCCTGCAACTGTACCTGTGAGACAGCGAGTGTCACCCCTGCAACTGTACCTACAACGAGACAGCGAGCGTCACCCCTGCAACTGTACCTGTGAGACAGCGAGTGTCACCCCTGCAACTGTACCTGTGAGACAGCGAGCGTCACCCCTGCAACTGTACCTGTGAGACAGCGAGTGTCACCCCTGCAACTGTACCTGTGAGACAGCGAGTGTCACCCCTGCAACTGTACCTGTGAAACAGCGAGCGTCACCCCTGCAACTGTACCTGTGAGACAGCGAGTGTCACCCCTGCAACTGTACCTGTGAGACAGCGAGCGTCACCCCTGCAACTGTACCTACAACGAGACAGCGAGTGTCACCCCTGCAACTGTACCTACAATGAGACAGCGAGTGTTACCCCTGCAACTGTACCTGTGAGACAGCGAGTGTCACCCCTGCAGCTGTACCTACAAGACAGCGAGTGTCACCCCTGCAACTGTACCTACAACGAGACAGCGAGTGTCACCCCTGCAACTGTACCTGTGAGACAGCAAGTGTCACCCCTGCAACTGTACCTACGAGACAGCGAGTGTTACCCCTGCAACTGTACCTGTGAGACAGCGAGTGTTACCCCTGCAACTGTACCTGTGAGACAGCGAGCGTCACCCCTGCAACTGTACCTGTGAGACAGCGAGTGTCACCCCTGCAACTGTACCTACAACGAGACAGCGAGTGTTACCCCTGCAACTGTACCTGTGAGACAGCGAGTGTCACCCCTGCAACTGTACCTGTGAGACAGCGAGTGTCACCCCTGCAACTGTACCTACGAGACAGCGAGTGTCACCCCTGCAACTGTACCTACAACGAGACAGCCAGTGTTACCCCTGCAACTGTACCTGAGAGACTGCGAGTGTCACCCCTGCAACTGTACCTGTGAGACAGCCAGCATCACCCCTGCAACTGTACCTGTGAGACAGCGAGTGTTACCCCTGTAACTGTACCTGTGAGACAGCGAGCGTCACCCCTGCAACTGTACCTACAACGAGACAGCGAGTGTCACCCCTGCAACTGTACCTACGAGACAGCGAGCGTCACCCCTGCAACTGTACCTGTGAGACAGCGAGTGTTACCCCTGCAACTGTACCTACAACGAGACAGCGAGTGTTACCCCTGCAACTGTACCTGTGAGACAGCGAGCGTCACCCCTGCAACTGTACCTACGAGACAGCGAGCGTCACCCCTGCAACTGTACCTGTGAGACAGCGAGTGTTACCCCTGCAACTGTACCTGTGAGACAGCGAGTGTTACCCCTGCAACTGTACCTGTGAGACAGCGAGTGTTACCCCTGCAACTGTACCTGTGAGACAGCGAGCGTCACCCCTGCAACTGTACCTGTGAGACAGCGAGTGTCACCCCTGCAACTGTACCTACGAGACAGCGAGTGTCACTCCTGCAACTGTACCTGTGAGACAGCGAGCGTCACCCCTGCAACTGTACCTACAACGAGACAGCGAGTGTCACCCCTGCAACTGTACCTGTGAGACGGCGAGCGTCACCCCTGCAACTGTACCTGTGAGACAGCGAGTGTCACCCCTGCAACTGTACCTACGAGACAGCGAGCGTCACCCCTGCAACTGTACCTACAACGAAACAGCGAGTGTCACCCCTGCAACTGTACCTGTGAGACAGCGAGTGTCACCCCTGCAACTGTACCTACAAGACAGCGAGTGTTACCCCTGCAACTGTACCTGTGAGACAGCGAGCGTCACCCCTGCAACTGTACCTACAACGAGACAGCGAGTGTCACCCCTGCAACTGTACCTGTGAGACAGCGAGTGTCACCCCTGCAACTGTACCTACAACGAGACAGCGAGTGTCACCCCTGCAACTGTACCTACGAGACAGCGAGTGTCACCCCTGCAACTGTACCTACAACGAGACAGCGAGCGTCAGCCCTGCAACTGTACCTGTGAGACAGCGAGCGTCACCCCTGCAACTGTACCTACGAGACAGCGAGTGTCACCCCTGCAACTGTACCTGTGAGACAGCGAGTGTCACCCCTGCAACTGTACCTACGAGACAGCGAGTGTTACCCCTGCAACTGTACCTGTGAGACAGCCAGTGTTACCCCTGCAACTGTACCTGTGAGACAGCGATTGTCACCCCTGCAACTGTACCTGTGAGACAGCGAGCATCACCCCTGCAACTGTAACTGTGAGACAGCGAGCGTCACCCCTGCAACTGTACCTGTGAGACAGCGAGCGTCACCCCTGCAACTGTACCTACAATGAGACAGCGAGTGTCACCACTGCAACTGTACCTGTGAGACAGCGAGTGTCACCCCTGCAACTGTACCTGTGAGACAGCGAGTGTCACCCCTGCAACTGTACCTGTGAGACAGCGAGTGTCACCCCTGCAACTGTACCTGTGAGACAGCGAGTGTCACCCCTGCAACTGTACCTACGAGACAGCGAGTGTCACCCCTGCAACTGTACCTGTGAGACAGCGAGTGTCACCCCTGCAACTGTACCTGTGAGACAGCGAGTGTCACCCCTGCAACTGTACCTGTGAGACAGCGAGCGTCACCCCTGCAACTGTACCTGTGAGACAGCGAGTGTCACCCCTGCAACTGTACCTGTGAGACAGCGAGCGTCACCCCTGCAACTGTACCTACAACGAGACAGCAAGTGTCACCCCTGCAACTGTACCTGTGAGACAGCGAGTGTCACCCCTGCAACTGTACCTACGAGACAGCGAGTGTTACCCCTGCAACTGTACCTGTGAGACAGCGAGCGTCACCCCTGCAACTGTACCTGTGAGACAGCGAGTGTTACCCCTGCAACTGTACCTGTGAGACAGCGAGCGTCACCCCTGCAACTGTACCTGTGAGACAGCGAGTGTCACCCCTGCAACTGTACCTACGAGACAGCGAGTGTTACCCCTGCAACTGTACCTGTGAGACAGCGAGTGTCACCCCTGCAACTGTACCTGTGAGACAGCGAGTGTCACCCCTGCAACTGTACCTGTGAGACAGCGAGTGTCACCCCTGCAACTGTACCTACGAGACAGCGAGTGTCACCCCTGCAACTGTACCTACAATGAGACAGCGAGTGTTACCCCTGCAACTGTACCTGTGAGACAGCGAGTGTCACCCCTGCAACTGTACCTGTGAGACAGCAAGTGTTACGCCTGCAACTGTACCTGTGAGACAGCGAGTGTTACCCCTGCAACTGTACCTGTGAGACAGCGAGTGTTACCCCTGCAACTGTACCTGTGAGACAGCGAGTGTTACCCCTGCAACTGTACCTGTGAGACAGCGAGTGTCACCCCTGCAACTGTACCTACAACGAGACAGCCAGTGTTACCCCTGCAACTGTACCTACAACGAGACAGCCAGTGTTACCCCTGCAACTGTACCTGTGAGACTGTGAGTGTCACCCCTGCAACTGTACAGGAGACAGCCAGCATCACCCCTGCAACTGTACCTGTGAGACAGCGAGTGTTACCCCTGTAACTGTACCTGTGAGACAGCGAGCGTCATCCCTGCAACTGTACCTACAACGAGACAGCGAGTGTCACCCCTGCAACTGTACCTACGAGACAGCGAGCGTCACCCCTGCAACTGTACCTGTGAGACAGCGAGTGTTACCCCTGCAACTGTACCTACAACGAGACAGCGAGTGTTACCCCTGCAACTGTACCTGTGAGACAGCGAGCGTCACTCCTGCAACTGTACCTACGAGACAGCGAGCGTCACCCCTGCAACTGTACCTGTGAGACAGCGAGTGTTACCCCTGCAACTGTACCTGTGAGACAGCGAGTGTTACCCCTGCAACTGTACCTGTGAGACAGCTAGTGTTACCCCTGCAACTGTACCTGTGAGACAGCGAGCGTCACCCCTGCAACTGTACCTGTGAGACAGCGAGTGTCACCTCTGCAACTGTACCTACGAGACAGCGAGTGTCACTCCTGCAACTGTACCTGTGAGACAGCGAGCATCACCCCTGCAACTGTACCTACAACGAGACAGCGAGTGTCACCCCTGCAACTGTACCTGTGAGACGGCGAGCGTCACCCCTGCAACTGTACCTGTGAGACAGCGAGTGTCACCCCTGCAACTGTACCTACGAGACAGCGAGCGTCACCCCTGCAACTGTACCTACAACGAAACAGCGAGTATCACCCCTGCAACTGTACCTGTGAGACAGCGAGTGTCACCCCTGCAACTGTACCTACAAGACAGCGAGTGTTACCCCTGCAACTGTACCTGTGAGACAGCCAGCGTCACCCCTGCAACTGTACCTACAACGAGACAGCGAGTGTCACCCCTGCAACTGTACCTGTGAGACAGCGAGTATCACCCCTGCAACTGTACCTACAACGAGACAGCGAGTGTCACCCCTGCAACTGTACCTACGAGACAGCGAGTGTCACCCCTGCAACTGTACCTACAACGAGACAGCGAGCGTCACCCCTGCAACTGTACCTGTGAGACAGCGAGCGTCACCCCTGCAACTGTACCTACGAGACAGCGAGTGTCACCCCTGCAACTGTACCTGTGAGACAGCGAGTGTCACCCCTGCAACTGTACCTACGAGACAGCGAGTGTTACCCCTGCAACTGTACCTGTGAGACAGCGAGTGTTACCCCTGCAACTGTACCTGTGAGACAGCGAGTGTTACCCCTGCAACTGTACCTACAACGAGACAGCGAGTGTCACCCCTGCAACTGTACCTACGAGACAGCGAGTATTACCCCTGCAACTGTACCTACGAGACAGCGAGTGTCACCCCTGCAACTGTACCTGTGAGACAGCGAGTGTCACCCCTGCAACTGTACCTACGAGACAGCGAGTGTCACCCCTGCAACTGTACCTGTGAGACAGCGAGTGTCACCCCTGCAACTGTACCTACGAGACAGCGAGTGTCACCCCTGCAACTGTACCTACGAGACAGCGAGTGTCACCCCTGCAACTGTACCTACGAGACAGCGAGTGTCACCCCTGCAACTGTACCTGTGAGACAGCGAGCGTCACCCCTGCAACTGTACCTACGAGACAGCGAGTGTCACCCCTGCAACTGTACCTGTGAGACAGCGAGCGTCACCCCTACAACTGTAGCTGTGAGACAGCGAGTGTCACCCCTGCAACTGCACCTACAACGAGACAGCGAGTGTCACCCCTGCAACTGTACCTGTGAGACAGCGAGCGTCACCCCTGCAACTGCACCTACAACGAGACAGCGAGCGTCACCCCTGCAACTGTACCTGTGAGACAGCGAGTGTCACCCCTGCAACTGTAGCTGTGAGACAGCGAGTGTTACCCCTGCAACTGTACCTGTGAGACAGCGAGTGTCACCCCTGCAACTGTACCTACAACGAGACAGCGAGTGTCACCCCTGCAACTGTACCTGTGAGACAGCGAGTGTCACCCCTGCAACTGTACCTACAAGACAGCGAGTGTTACCCCTGCAACTGTACCTGTGAGACAGCGAGTGTTACCCCTGCAACTGTACCTGTGAGACAGCGAGCGTCACCCCTGCAACTGTACCTACGAGACAGCGAGTGTCACCCCTGCAACTGTACCTGTGAGACAGCGAGTGTCACCCCTGCAACTGTACCTGTGAGACAGCGAGCGTCACCCCTGCAACTGTACCTACGAGACAGCGAGTGTCACCCCTGCAACTGTACCTGTGAGACAGCGAGTGTCACCCCTGCAACTGTACCTACGAGACAGCGAGTGTTACCCCTGCAACTGTACCTGTGAGACAGCGAGTGTTACCCCTGCAACTGTACCTGTGAGACAGCGAGTGTTACCCCTGCAACTGTACCTACAACGAGACAGCGAGTGTCACCCCTGCAACTGTACCTACGAGACAGCGAGTATTACCCCTGCAACTGTACCTACGAGACAGCGAGTGTCACCCCTGCAACTGTACCTGTGAGACAGCGAGTGTCACCCCTGCAACTGTACCTACGAGACAGCGAGTGTCACCCCTGCAACTGTACCTGTGAGACAGCGAGTGTCACCCCTGCAACTGTACCTACGAGACAGCAAGTGTCACCCCTGCAACTGTACCTACGAGACAGCGAGTGTCACCCCTGCAACTGTACCTACGAGACAGCGAGTGTCACCCCTGCAACTGTACCTGTGAGACAGCGAGCGTCACCCCTGCAACTGTACCTACGAGACAGCGAGTGTCACCCCTGCAACTGTACCTGTGAGACAGCGAGCGTCACCCCTACAACTGTACCTGTGAGACAGCGAGTGTCACCCCTGCAACTGCACCTACAACGAGACAGCGAGTGTCACCCCTGCAACTGTACCTGTGAGACAGCGAGCGTCACCCCTGCAACTGCACCTACAACGAGACAGCGAGCGTCACCCCTGCAACTGTACCTGTGAGACAGCGAGTGTCACCCCTGCAACTGTAGCTGTGAGACAGCGAGTGTTACCCCTGCAACTGTACCTGTGAGACAGCGAGTGTCACCCCTGCAACTGTACCTACAACGAGACAGCGAGTGTCACCCCTGCAACTGTACCTGTGAGACAGCAAGCGTCACCCCTGCAACTGTACCTACGAGACAGCGAGTGTCACCCCTGCAACTGTACCTGTGAGACAGCGAGCGTCACCCCTGCAACTGTACCTGTGAGACAGCGAGTGTCACCCCTGCAACTGTACCTGTGAGACAGCGAGTGTCACCCCTGCAACTGTACCTACAACGAGACAGCGAGTGTCACCCCTGCAACTATACCTGTGAGACAGCGAGTGTCACCCCTGCAACTGTACCTACAACGAGACAGCGAGTGTCACCCCTGCAACTGTACCTGTGAGACAGCGAGTGTCACCCCTGCAACTGTACCTACGAGACAGCGAGTGTCACCCCTGCAACTGTACCTGTGAGACAGCGAGTGTTACCCCTGCAACTGTACCTACAACGAGACAGCGAGTGTCACCCCTGCAACTGTACCTGTGAAACAGCGAGTGTCACCCCTGCAACTGTACCTGTGAGACAGCGAGTGTCACCCCTGCAACTGTACCTGTGAGACAGCGAGCGTCACCCCTGCAACTGTACCTGTGAGACAGCGAGTGTTACCCCTGCAACTGTACCTGTGAGACAGCGAGGGTCACCCCTGCAACTGTACCTGTGAGACAGCGAGTGTTACCCCTGCAACTGTACCTGTGAGACAGCGAGCGTCACCCCTGCAACTGTACCTACGAGACAGCGAGTGTCACCCCTGCAACTGTACCTGTGAGACAGCGAGCGTCACCCCTGCAACTGTACCTACGAGACAGCGAGTGTCACCCCTGCAACTGTACCTGTGAGACAGCGAGCGTCACCCCTGCAACTGTACCTGTGAGACAGCGAGTGTCACCCCTGCAACTGTACCTGTGAGACAGCGAGTGTCACCCCTGCAACTGTACCTACGAGACAGCGAGTGTCACCCCTGCAACTGTACCTACAATGAGACAGCGAGTGTTACCCCTGCAACTGTACCTGTGAGACAGCGAGTGTCACCCCTGCAACTGTACCTGTGAGACAGCAAGTGTTACGCCTGCAACTGTACCTGTGAGACAGCGAGTGTTACCCCTGCAACTGTACCTGTGAGACAGCGAGTGTTACCCCTGCAACTGTACCTGTGAGACAGCGAGTGTTACCCCTGCAACTGTACCTGTGAGACAGCGAGTGTCACCCCTGCAACTGTACCTACAACGAGACAGCCAGTGTTACCCCTGCAACTGTACCTACAACGAGACAGCCAGTGTTACCCCTGCAACTGTACCTGTGAGACTGTGAGTGTCACCCCTGCAACTGTACCTGTGAGACAGCCAGCATCACCCCTGCAACTGTACCTGTGAGACAGCGAGTGTTACCCCTGTAACTGTACCTGTGAGACAGCGAGCGTCATCCCTGCAACTGTACCTACAACGAGACAGCGAGTGTCACCCCTGCAACTGTACCTACGAGACAGCGAGCGTCACCCCTGCAACTGTACCTGTGAGACAGCGAGTGTTACCCCTGCAACTGTACCTACAACGAGACAGCGAGTGTTACCCCTGCAACTGTACCTGTGAGACAGCGAGCGTCACTCCTGCAACTGTACCTACGAGACAGCGAGCGTCACCCCTGCAACTGTACCTGTGAGACAGCGAGTGTTACCCCTGCAACTGTACCTGTGAGACAGCGAGTGTTACCCCTGCAACTGTACCTGTGAGACAGCTAGTGTTACCCCTGCAACTGTACCTGTGAGACAGCGAGCGTCACCCCTGCAACTGTACCTGTGAGACAGCGAGTGTCACCTCTGCAACTGTACCTACGAGACAGCGAGTGTCACTCCTGCAACTGTACCTGTGAGACAGCGAGCATCACCCCTGCAACTGTACCTACAACGAGACAGCGAGTGTCACCCCTGCAACTGTACCTGTGAGACGGCGAGCGTCACCCCTGCAACTGTACCTGTGAGACAGCGAGTGTCACCCCTGCAACTGTACCTACGAGACAGCGAGCGTCACCCCTGCAACTGTACCTACAACGAAACAGCGAGTGTCACCCCTGCAACTGTACCTGTAAGACAGCGAGTGTCACCCCTGCAACTGTACCTACAAGACAGCGAGTGTTACCCCTGCAACTGTACCTGTGAGACAGCCAGCGTCACCCCTGCAACTGTACCTACAACGAGACAGCGAGTGTCACCCCTGCAACTGTACCTGTGAGACAGCGAGTATCACCCCTGCAACTGTACCTACAACGAGACAGCGAGTGTCACCCCTGCAACTGTACCTACGAGACAGCGAGTGTCACCCCTGCAACTGTACCTACAACGAGACAGCGAGCGTCACCCCTGCAACTGTACCTGTGAGACAGCGAGCGTCACCCCTGCAACTGTACCTACGAGACAGCGAGTGTCACCCCTGCAACTGTACCTGTGAGACAGCGAGTGTCACCCCTGCAACTGTACCTACGAGACAGCGAGTGTTACCCCTGCAACTGTACCTGTGAGACAGCGAGTGTTACCCCTGCAACTGTACCTGTGAGACAGCGAGTGTTACCCCTGCAACTGTACCTACAACGAGACAGCGAGTGTCACCCCTGCAACTGTACCTACGAGACAGCGAGTATTACCCCTGCAACTGTACCTACGAGACAGCGAGTGTCACCCCTGCAACTGTACCTGTGAGACAGCGAGTGTCACCCCTGCAACTGTACCTACGAGACAGCGAGTGTCACCCCTGCAACTGTACCTGTGAGACAGCGAGTGTCACCCCTGCAACTGTACCTACGAGACAGCGAGTGTCACCCCTGCAACTGTACCTACGAGACAGCGAGTGTCACCCCTGCAACTGTACCTACGAGACAGCGAGTGTCACCCCTGCAACTGTACCTGTGAGACAGCGAGCGTCACCCCTGCAACTGTACCTACGAGACAGCGAGTGTCACCCCTGCAACTGTACCTGTGAGACAGCGAGCGTCACCCCTACAACTGTAGCTGTGAGACAGCGAGTGTCACCCCTGCAACTGCACCTACAACGAGACAGCGAGTGTCACCCCTGCAACTGTACCTGTGAGACAGCGAGCGTCACCCCTGCAACTGCACCTACAACGAGACAGCGAGCGTCACCCCTGCAACTGTACCTGTGAGACAGCGAGTGTCACCCCTGCAACTGTAGCTGTGAGACAGCGAGTGTTACCCCTGCAACTGTACCTGTGAGACAGCGAGTGTCACCCCTGCAACTGTACCTACAACGAGACAGCGAGTGTCACCCCTGCAACTGTACCTGTGAGACAGCGAGTGTCACCCCTGCAACTGTACCTACAAGACAGCGAGTGTTACCCCTGCAACTGTACCTGTGAGACAGCGAGTGTTACCCCTGCAACTGTACCTGTGAGACAGCGAGCGTCACCCCTGCAACTGTACCTACGAGACAGCGAGTGTCACCCCTGCAACTGTACCTGTGAGACAGCGAGTGTCACCCCTGCAACTGTACCTGTGAGACAGCGAGCGTCACCCCTGCAACTGTACCTACGAGACAGCGAGTGTCACCCCTGCAACTGTACCTGTGAGACAGCGAGTGTCACCCCTGCAACTGTACCTACGAGACAGCGAGTGTTACCCCTGCAACTGTACCTGTGAGACAGCGAGTGTTACCCCTGCAACTGTACCTGTGAGACAGCGAGTGTTACCCCTGCAACTGTACCTACAACGAGACAGTGAGTGTCACCCCTGCAACTGTACCTACGAGACAGCGAGTATTACCCCTGCAACTGTACCTACGAGACAGCGAGTGTCACCCCTGCAACTGTACCTACGAGACAGCGAGTGTTACCCCTGCAACTGTACCTGTGAGACAGCGAGTGTTACCCCTGCAACTGTACCTACAACGAGACAGCGAGTGTCACCCCTGAAACTGTACCTACGAGACAGCGAGTGTCACCCCTGCAACTGTACCTACAACGAGACAGCGAGTGTCACCCCTGCAACTGTACCTGTGAGACAGCGAGTGTCACCCCTGCAACTGTACCTACGAGACAGCGAGTGTCACCCCTGCAACTGTACCTGTGAGACAGCGAGCGTCACCCCTGCAACTGTACCTACGAGACAGCGAATGTCACCCCTGCAACTGTACCTGTGAGACAGCGAGCGTCACCCCTGCAACTGTACCTGTGAGACAGCGAGTGTCACCCCTGCAACTGTACCTGTGAGACAGCGAGTGTCACCCCTGCAACTGTACCTACAACGAGACAGCGAGTGTCACCCCTGCACTGTACCTGTGAGACAGCGAGTGTCACCCCTGCAACTGTACCTACAACGAGACAGCGAGTGTCACCCCTGCAACTGTACCTGTGAGACAGCGAGTGTCACCCCTTCAACTGTACCTGTGAGACAGCGAGTGTCACCCCTGCAACTGTACCTGTGAGACAGCGAGTGTCACCCCTGCAACTGTACCTGTGAGACAGCGAGTGTTACCCCTGCAACTGTACCTGTGAGACAGCGAGCGTCACCCCTGCAACTGTACCTACGAGACAGCGAGTGTCACCCCTGCAACTGTACCTGTGAGACAGCGAGCGTCACCCCTGCAACTGTACCTACGAGACAGCGAGTGTCACCCCTGCAACTGTACCTGTGAGACAGCGAGTGTCACCCCTGCAACTGTACCTGTGAGACAGCGAGTGTCACCCCTGCAACTGTACCTACGAGACAGCGAGCTTCACCCCTGCAACTGTACCTACGAGACAGCGAGTGTCACCCCTGCAACTGTACCTGTGAGACAGCGAGTGTCACCCCTGCAACTGTACCTGTGAGACAGCGAGTGTTACCCCTGCAACTGTACCTGTGAGACAGCGAGCGTCACCCCTGCAACTGTACCTGTGAGACAGCGAGTGACACCCCTGCAACTGTACCTGTGAGACAGCGAGTGTCACCCCTGCAACTGTACCTACGAGACAGCGAGTGTCACCCCTGCAACTGTACCTACGAGACAGCGAGTGTCACCCCTGCAACTGTACCTGTGAGACAGCGAGTGTCACCCCTGCAACTGTACCTGTGAGACAGCAAGTGTCACCCCTGCAACTGTACCTACGAGACAGCGAGTGTCACCCCTGCAACTGTACCTGTGAGACAGCGAGTGTCACCCCTGCAACTGTACCTGTGAGACAGCGAGTGTCACCCCTGCAACTGTACCTGTGAGACAGCGAGTGTTACCCCTGCAACTGTACCTGTGAGACAGCGAGCGTCACCCCTGCAACTGTACCTGTGAGACAGCGAGTGTCACCCCTGCAAGTGTACCTGTGAGACAGCGAGCGTCACCCCTGCAAGTGTACCTGTGAGACAGCAAGTGTCACCCCTGCAACTGTACCTGTGAGACAGCGAGTGTCACCCCTGCAACTGTACCTGTGAGACAGCGAGTGTCACCCCTGCAACTGTACCTACGAGACAGCGAGTGTCACCCCTGCAACTGTACCTACGAGACAGCGAGTGTTACCCCTGTAACTGTACCTGTGAGACAGCGAGTGTTACCCCTGCAACTGTACCTGTGAGACAGCGAGCGTCACCCCTGCAACTGTACCTACAACGAGACAGCGAGTGTTACCCCTGCAACTGTACCTGTGAGACAGCGAGCGTCACCCCTGCATCTGTACCTGTGAGACAGCGAGCGTCACCCCTGCAACTGTACCTGTGAGACAGCGAGTGTCACCCCTGCAACTGTACCTGTGAGACAGCGAGTGTTACCCCTGTAACTGTACCTGTGAGACAGCGAGTGTCACCCCTGCAACTGTACCTACAACGAGACAGCGAGTGTTACCCCTGCAACTGTACCTGTGAGACAGCGAGTGTGACCCGTGCAACTGTACCTGTGAGACAGCGAGTGTCACCCCTGCAACTGTACCTACGAGACAGCGAGTGTCACTCCTGCAACTGTACCTGTGAGACAGCGAGCGTCACCCCTGCAACTGTACCTACGAGACAGCGAGCGTCACCCCTGCAACTGTACCTGTGAGACAGCGAGCGTCACCCCTGCAACTGTACCTACAACGAGACAGCGAGTGTCACCCCTGCAACTGTACCTACGAGACAGCGAGTGTCACCCCTGCAACTGTACCTGTGAGACAGCGAGTGTCACCCCTGCAACTGTACCTGTGAGACAGCGAGTGTCACCCCTGCAACTGTACCTACAACGAGACAGCGAGTGTCACCCCTGCAACTGTACCTGTGAGACAGCGAGTGTCACCCCTGCAACTGTACCTGTGAGACAGCGAGTGTCACCCCTGCAACTGTACCTGTGAGACAGCGAGTGTCACCCCTGCAACTGTACCTGTGAGACAGCGAGCGTCACCCCTGCAACTGTACCTACGAGACAGCGAGTGTCACCCCTGCAACTGTACCTGTGAGACAGCGAGCGTCACCCCTGCAATTGTACCTGTGAGACAGCGAGTGTCACCCCTGCAACTGTACCTACGAGACAGCGAGTGTCACCCCTGCAACTGTACCTGTGAGACAGCGAGCGTCACCCCTGCAATTGTACCTGTGAGACAGCGAGTGTCACCCCTGCAACTGTACCTGTGAGACAGCGAGTGTCACCCCTGCAACTGTACCTACAACGAGACAGCGAGTGTCACCCCTGCAACTGTACCTGTGAGACAGCGAGTGTCACCCCTGCAACTGTACCTACAACGAGACAGCGAGTGTCACCCCTGCAACTGTACCTGTGAGACAGCGAGTGTCACCCCTGCAACTGTACCTGTGAGACAGCGAGTGTCACGCCTGCAACTGTACCTGTGAGACAGCGAGTGTCACCCCTGCAACTGTACCTGTGAGACAGCGAGTGTTACCCCTGCAACTGTACCTGTGAGACAGCGAGTGTTACCCCTGCAACTGTACCTGTGAGACAGCGAGTGTCACCCCTGCAACTGTACCTATGAGACAGCGAGCGTCACCCCTGCAACTGTACCTGTGAGACAGCAAGTGTTACCCCTGCAACTGTACCTGTGAGACAGCGAGTGTCACCCCTGCAACTGTACCTGTGAGACAGCCAGTGTGACCCCTGCAACTGTACCTGTGAGACAGCGAGCGTCACTCCTGCAACTGTACCTACAAGACAGCGAGTGTCACCCCTGCAACTGTACCTGTGAGACAGCAAGTGTCACCCCTGCAACTGTACCTGTGAGACAGCGAGTGTCACCCCTGCAACTGTACCTGTGAGACAGCGAGTGTCACCCCTGCAACTGTACCTACAACGAGACAGCGAGTGTTACCCCTGCAACTGTACCTACGAGACAGCGAGTGTCACCCCTGCAACTGTACCTGTGAGACAGCGAGTGTCACCCCTGCAACTGTACCTACGAGACAGCGAGTGTTACCCCTGCAACTGTACCTGTGAGACAGCGAGTGTTACCCCTGCAACTGTACCTGTGAGACAGCGAGCGTCACCCCTGCAACTGTACCTACGAGACAGCGAGTGTCACCCCTGCAACTGTACCTACAATGAGACAGCGAGTGTTACCCCTGCAACTGTACCTGTGAGACAGCGAGCGTCACCCCTGCAACTGTACCTACAACGAGACAGCGAGTGTCACCCCTGCAACTGTAACTGTGAGACAGCGAGCGTCACCCCTGCAACTGTAACTGTGAGACAGCGAGCGTCACCCCTGCAACTGTACCTACAACGAGACAGCGAGTGTCACCCCTGCAACTGTACCTACAACGAGACAGCGAGTGTCACCCCTGCAACTGTACCTGTGAGACAGCGAGCGTCACCCCTGCAACTGTACCTGTGAGACAGCGAGCGTCACCCCTGCAACTGTACCTACAACGAGACAGCGAGTGTCACCCCTGCAACTGTACCTACGAGACAGCGAGTGTTACCCCTGCAACTGTACCTGTGAGACAGCGAGCGTCACCCCTGCAACTGTACCTACGAGACAGCGAGTGTTACCCCTGCAACTGTACCTACGAGACAGCGAGTGTCACCTCTGCAACTGTACCTGTGAGACAGCGAGCGTCACCCCTGCAACTGTACCTACGAGACAGCGAGTGTTACCCCTGCAACTGTACCTACAACGAGACAGCGAGTGTCACCCCTGCAACTGTACCTGTGAGACAGCGAGCGTCACCCCTGCAACTGTACCTGTGAGACAGCGAGCGTCACCCCTGCAACTGTACCTGTGAGACAGCGAGTGTCACCCCTGCAACTGTACCTGTGAGACAGCGAGTGTCACCCCTGCAACTGTACCTACGAGACAGCGAGTGTCACCCCTGCAACTGTACCTGTGAGACAGCGAGTGTCACCCCTGCAACTGTACCTACAAGACAGCGAGTGTTACCCCTGCAACTGTACCTGTGAGACAGCGAGTGTTACCCCTGCAACTGTACCTACAACGAGACAGCGAGTGTTAACCCTGCAACTGTACCTGTGAGACAGCGAGCGTCACCCCTGCAACTGTACCTGTGAGACAGCGAGCGTCACCCCTGCAACTGTACCTACAACGAGACAGCGAGTGTTACCCCTGCAACTGTACCTGTGAGACAGCGAGTGTTACCCCTGCAACTGTACCTGTGAGACAGCGAGTGTTACCCCTGCAACTGTACCTACAACGAGACAGCGAGCGTCACCCCTGCAACTGTACCTGTGAGACAGCGAGCGTCACCCCTGCAACTGTACCTGTGAGACAGCGAGTGTTACCCCTGCAACTGTACCTGTGAGACAGCGAGCGTCACCCCTGCAACTGTACCTACAACGAGACAGCGAGTGTCACCCCTGCAACTGTACCTGTGAGACAGCGAGCGTCACCCCTGCAACTGTACCTGTGAGACAGCGAGTGTCACCCCTGCAACTGTACCTGTGAGACAGCGAGCGTCAGCCCTGCAACTGTACCTGTGAGACAGCGAGTGTCACCCCTGCAACTGTACCTACGAGACAGCGAGTGTCACCCCTGCAACTGTACCTGTGAGACAGCGAGTGTTACCCCTGCAACTGTACCTGTGAGACAGCGAGTGTCACCCCTGCAACTGTACCTGTGAGACAGCGAGTGTTACCCCTGCAACTGTACCTGTGAGACAGCGAGTGTCACCCCTGCAACTGTACCTACAACGAGACAGCGAGTGTCACCCCTGCAACTGTACCTGTGAGACAGCGAGTGTCACCCCTGCAACTGTACCTGTGAGACAGCGAGCCTCACCCCTGCAACTGTACCTGTGAGACAGCGAGTGTCACCCCTGCAACTGTACCTGTGAGACAGCGAGTGTCACCCCTGCAACTGTACCTGTGAGACAGCGAGTGTCACCCCTGCAACTGTACCTACGAGACAGCGAGTGTCACCCCTGCAACTGTACCTGTGAGACAGCGAGCGTCACCCCTGCAACTGTACCTACAACGAGACAGCGAGTGTCACCCCAGCAACTGTACCTGTGAGACAGCGAGCGTCACCCCTGCAACTGTACCTACAACGAGACAGCGAGTGTCACCCCCGCAACTGTACCTGTGAGACAGCGAGCGTCACCCCTGCAACTGTAACTGTGAGACAGCGAGCGTCACCCCTGCAACTGTACCTACGAGACAGCGAGTGTTACCCCTGCAACTGTACCTGTGAGACAGCGAGCGTCACCCCTGCAACTGTACCTACGAGACAGCGAGTGTCACCCCTGCAACTGTACCTACGAGACAGCGAGTGTTACCCCTGCAACTGTACCTGTGAGACAGCGAGTGTCACCCCTGCAACTGTACCTACAACGAGACAGCGAGCGTCACCCCTGCAACTGTACCTGTGAGACAGCGAGTGTTACCCCTGCAACTGTACCTACGAGACAGCGAGCGTCACCCCTGCAACTGTACCTGTGAGACAGCGAGTGTCACCCCTGCAACTGTACCTGTGAGACAGCGAGTGTCACCCCTGCAACTGTACCTGTGAGACAGCGAGTGTTACCCCTGCAACTGTACCTACGAGACAGCGAGTGTTACCCCTGCAACTGTACCTACGAGACAGCGAGCGTCACCCCTGCAACTGTACCTACAACGAGACAGCGAGCGTCACCCCTGCAACTGTACCTGTGAGACAGCGAGTGTTACCCCTGCAACTGTACCTACGAGACAGCGAGCGTCACCCCTGCAACTGTACCTGTGAGACAGCGAGTGTCACCCCTGCAACTGTACCTGTGAGACAGCGAGTGTCACCCCTGCAACTGTACCTGTGAGACAGCGAGTGTTACCCCTGCAACTGTACCTACGAGACAGCGAGTGTTACCCCTGCAACTGTACTTACGAGACAGCGAGCGTCACCCCTGCAACTGTACCTGTGAGACAGCGAGTGTCACCCCTGCAACTGTACCTGTGAGACAGCGAGTGTCACCCCTGCAACTGTACCTACGAGACAGCGAGTGTTACCCCTGCAACTGTACCTACAACGAGACAGCGAGTGTCACCCCTGCAACTGTACCTGTGAGACTGCGAGTGTCACCCCTGCAACTGTACCTGTGAGACAGCGAGCGTCACCCTGCAACTGTACCTACGAGACAGCGAGCGTCACCCCTGCAACTGTACCTGTGAGACAGCGAGCGTCACCCCTGCAACTGTACCTGTGAGACAGCGAGTGTTACCCCTGCAACTGTACCTGTGAGACAGCGAGTGTCACCCCTGCAACTGTACCTACGAGACAGCGAGTGTTACCCCTGCAACTGTACCTACGAGACAGCGAGTGTCACCCCTGCAACTGTACCTACGAGACAGCGAGTGTTACCCCTGCAACTGTACCTGTGAGACAGCGAGTGTTACCCCTGCAACTGTACCTGTGAGACAGCGAGCGTCACCCCTGCAACTGTACCTACAACGAGACAGCGAGTGTTACCCCTGCAACTGTACCTGTGAGACAGCGAGCGTCACCCCTGCATCTGTACCTGTGAGACAGCGAGTGTCACCCCTGCAACTGTACCTGTGAGACAGCGAGTGTCACCCCTGCAACTGTACCTACGAGACAGCGAGTGTCACCCCTGCAACTGTACCTACAACGAGACAGCGAGTGTTACCCCTGCAACTGTACCTGTGAGACAGCGAGTGTCACCCCTGCAACTGTACCTACAACGAGACAGCGAATGTCACCCCTGCAACTGTACCTGTGAGACAGCGAGTGTTACCCCTGCAACTGTACCTGTGAGACAGCGAGTGTCACCCCTGCAACTGTACCTGTGAGACAGCGAGTGTTACCCCTGCAACTGTACCTACGAGACAGCGAGTGTCACCCCTGCAACTGTACCTGTGAGACAGCGAGCATCACCCCTGCAACTGTAACTGTGAGACAGCGAGCGTCACCCCAGCAACTGTACCTGTGAGACAGCGAGCGTCACCCCTGCAACTGTACCTACAATGAGACAGCGAGTGTCACCCCTGCAACTGTACCTGTGAGACAGCGAGTGTTACCCCTGCAACTGTACCTGTGAGACAGCGAGTGTCACCCCTGCAACTGTACCTGTGAGACAGCGAGTGTCACCCCCTGCAACTGTACCTGTGAGACAGCGAGTGTCACCCCTGCAACTGTACCTGTGAGACAGCGAGTGTCACCCCTGCAACTGTACCTGTGAGACAGCGAGTGTCACCCCTGCAACTGTACCTACGAGACAGCGAGTGTTACCCCTGCAACTGTACCTACGAGACAGCGAGTGTCACCCCTGCAACTGTACCTACGAGACAGCGAGTGTTACCCCTGCAACTGTACCTGTGAGACAGCGAGTGTTACCCCTGCAACTGTACCTGTGAGACAGCGAGCGTCACCCCTGCAACTGTACCTACAACGAGACAGCGAGTGTTACCCCTGCAACTGTACCTGTGAGACAGCGAGCGTCACCCCTGCATCTGTACCTGTGAGACAGCGAGTGTCACCCCTGCAACTGTACCTGTGAGACAGCGAGTGTCACCCCTGCAACTGTACCTACGAGACAGCGAGTGTCACCCCTGCAACTGTACCTACAACGAGACAGCGAGTGTTACCCCTGCAACTGTACCTGTGAGACAGCGAGTGTCACCCCTGCAACTGTACCTACAACGAGACAGCGAATGTCACCCCTGCAACTGTACCTGTGAGACAGCGAGTGTTACCCCTGCAACTGTACCTGTGAGACAGCGAGTGTCACCCCTGCAACTGTACCTGTGAGACAGCGAGTGTTACCCCTGCAACTGTACCTACGAGACAGCGAGTGTCACCCCTGCAACTGTACCTGTGAGACAGCGAGCATCACCCCTGCAACTGTAACTGTGAGACAGCGAGCGTCACCCCTGCAACTGTACCTGTGAGACAGCGAGCGTCACCCCTGCAACTGTACCTACAATGAGACAGCGAGTGTCACCCCTGCAACTGTACCTACAACGAGACAGCGAGTGTCACCCCTGCAACTGTACCTGTGAGACAGCGAGTGTTACCCCTGCAACTGTACCTGTGAGACAGCGAGTGTCACCCCTGCAACTGTACCTGTGAGACAGCGAGTGTCACCCCTGCAACTGTACCTGTGAGACAGCGAGTGTCACCCCTGCAACTGTACCTGTGAGACAGCGAGTGTCACCCCTGCAACTGTACCTGTGAGACAGCGAGTGTTACCCCTGCAACTGTACCTACAACGAGACAGCGAGTGTTACCCCTGTAACTGTACCTGTGAGACAGCGAGTGTTACCCCTGCAACTGTACCTACAACGAGACAGCGAGTGTTACCCCTGCAACTGTACCTACAACGAGACAGCGAGTGTCACCCCTGCAACTGTACCTACAACGAGACAGCGAGTGTCACCCCTGCAACTGTACCTACGAGACAGCGAGTGTCACTCCTGCAACTGTACCTGTGAGACAGCGAGTGTCCACCCCTGCAACTGTACCTGTGAGACAGCGAGTGTTACCCCTGCAACTGTACCTACGAGACAGCGAGTGTTACCCCTGCAACTGTACCTGTGAGACAGCGAGTGTCACCCCTGCAACTGTACCTGTGAGACAGCGAGTGTTACCCCTGCAACTGTACCTGTGAGACAGCGAGTGTCACCCCTGCAACTGTACCTGTGAGACAGCGAGTGTCACCCCTGCAACTGTACCTACAACGAGGCAGTGAGTGTCACCCCTGCAACTGTACCTACAACGAGGCAGTGAGTGTCACTCTGGCAAATGTACGTACAACGGGACAGCAAGTGTCACCGCAGCAACTGTAACTACAACGAGACAGTGAGCGTCACCCCAGCAACTGTACCTAAAGAGTAGTACTAATCTTTGTAACAAGGTTGAAAAAGGACCCAGTGCCTTCCCGGCGTCTATGAAGAATAAACTCTTCTCGGGCTTCCAGCCGGGTACAGGTATCCACTATAACGGATGTCTCGATGACAAACCTTCATCAGGGATGATGGCCGGGCACGCCCAGTCCAGTGGTTTTTATAGCCTCGTAGTCCCTTCTTTCTGATTGGTTAGTCCTCATCCAATCAGCTTTCCGCAGTCCCACCTTGTTTACAATCAAATCCCAGTTCTTACTTAGAACGAGACCTTCATCCTTATTTCCTCTAGTTTTATTTCAATGGCTTCCTTTTATCAGGTTGGCCGGCGTTTACAGGATACCCTGTGAGCGGGGAGCAGCGCGTATCGGCGCGGTGGAAATCCACGTCAGGGAGCACAGGAGGTGTATCCGTCTGGGTTACCAGAAGACTGCAATCACGATGGCCACAGGACCAACTTGGACGCCACCAAACTACTGTGCCGCACCACGCCAATGGGTTTCAGGACCGCCTGGTGAAGGAAGTCATTGAAGTAAAACTGGAGGAAAAGATTTTTAACGAAGACGAAGGGCTCGCTCCAAGCGAGAACTGGAATTCGATTGTAAAAGGGTAGGAGAGCGGAAGCCTGACTGGATGAAGACTATCCAATCAGGAGAGATGGACGACGGGGGTATAAATACCATCGGACTGGATGAAGACGGCAGAGTTCGCCATCGAAACATCGGTTATAACCGACATCCACACCCAGCCGGAAGCCCGAGGAGAATTTATTCGGGGGTCTTAGGTTGCTCATTGCCCCTGCAAAAGTGTTTCAAAAGATAAACAGTTACAACAAAAGGCAAGTCACCCAGAAGGTTTCAGACTGCGTGAGACTTTGCCAAGAAGAGCCTGGAGAATATACTGGATATTTCCGGTCTTGTTTTAATCGCTCTTGCAGCTTAGAGCATCGCGCATAAGATACGCAACACGAGGAATTCTGCAGATGCTGGAATTTCAAGCAACGCCTATCAAAGTTGCTGGTGAACGCAGGCCAGGCAGCATCTCTAGGAAGAGGTACAGTCGATGTTTCGGGCCGAGGCATTTTAATTCCACGTCCCATTCCCATTCTGATATGTCTATCCACGGCCTCCTCTACTGTAAAAATTGAAGCCACACTCAGGTTGGAGGAACAACACCTTATATTCCGTCTGGGTAGCCTCCAACCTGATGGCATGAACATTGATTTCTCTAACTTCCGCTAATACCCCACCTCCCCCTCGTATCCCATCCGTTATTTATTTATATACACACATTCTTTCTCTCACTCTCCTTTTTCTCCCTCTGTCCTTCTCACTATACCCCTTGCCCATCCTCTGGGTTTTCCCTCCCTCCCCCTTTCTTTCTCCCTGGGCCTCCTGTCCCATGATCCTCTCGTATCCCTTTTGCCAATCACCTGTCCAGCTCTTGGCTCCATCCCTCCCCCTCCTGTCTTCTCCTATCATTTCGAATCTCCCCCTCCCCCTCCCACTTTCAAATCTCTTACTAGCTCTTCCTTCAGTTAGTCCTGACAAAGGGTCTCAGCCTGAAACGTCGACTGTACCTCTTCCTAGAGATGCTGCCTGGCCTGCTGCGTTCCACCAGGAACTTTGATGTGTGATACACATAAAATACGTCTCTGCAACTCAAAGAAAGGGTCAACGGCATCAGCGTATCAAAGACGTAAATACAGAAAGGTGCCAGGACCATGAAGGGTCCCACCCACCCTGCTCACGGACTGTCTGTCCCACTCCCATCGGGGAGGAGGTAATGTAGCGTCCACACCAGGACCGTGAAGGATCCCACCCACCCTGCTCACGGACTGTCCGTCCCACTCCCATCGGGGAGGAGGCTACGTAGCATCCACACCAGGACCGTGAAGGATCCCCACCCACCCTGCTCACGGACTGTCCATCCCACTCCCATCGGGGAGGAGGCTACGTAGCGTCCACACCAGGACCCACCAGACTCAAAAACAGTGACTTTCCCCAAGCAGTGAGTCTGATCAACACCTCCACCCACTAACCCACCCCTCCACACCCCCAAACCACCACTACTTTATCATTTCCCGTCAGAGTCACCTTCTGTACAGACACTCCTGTGCCCAGAGTCACTTTATGGACAGACAATCAATCTGTGTATATAAGCTATCTTGTGTATTTATATTTATTGTGTTTTTTATTTATCTTATTGTTATTTTTTTGTGCTGCATTAGATCCGGAGTAACAATTATTCCAGTCTCCTTTACCCTCGTGTACTTGAAATGACATTAAACGGTCTTCAATCTTGAATATCGCTCCCTAAAAGGCAATTCTGGGAGAGTAAAACATTGCCAGAGAGACACAGTACAGGTATGTTCAGAGTAGGGTTCTTGCGCTCTAGATTGGACAGGGGGCAAATGAATCTTCGCAATTTAACACACTTCTGAACCGGGAGCAGGCAACGTTCACTGAGACGTGCTGCACAGAGCGATCGGCGTCAGATTTCAACCAGACAAAAGAGCTGCTCAGAAGTTGAGAATGCAATCTCTCCAGCTGGAACAATTCTCTGTGGCAGCTGATAAAGTTAGCTAGTGCTGAACCCTCCCAGCTCCGTCCTCTGTGACCTCCGACAGAGACGCTCAGAGAAAAGTCACTCACTCTCTTAGCCAACGCCAAGTTCAGCAACAGAGATCAGGACTTTGACAAAGAAGTAGGCGACTTTGTTAAGAAAATCGGCCCGCGTCCCCTGAGCATTCAACAACAAGCCATCAGCAACCCTACTTTTCAAGGCTGTATTTTAAATCTGATCTGGAGATACAGCCACGGGAACAAGCCCTTCCAGTCTGACGAGCCTGCGCTGCTCGATACGCCACGCTCGTATAGGGGTTAGCGTGGTGCGGTTACAGCCCGGGGCATTGCAGTACCGAATTCAATCCCAGCGCCCTCCCGGCAGGTTTTTGCCGGCGTCCCCTGCATCCCTCCCGCGGTCCCAAAGACGTTCCGGCGAGGCCAGTCGATCGACGCAAATCGTCCTGTAATTAGGTTAGGGTTAAAGTGGCTGCCTTGGCTCAAAGGGCCGTAAGGTCCTGATTTATTTATGGAGACTCGGTGCGGAGCGAACCCTTCTGGTCATCGAGCTGCGCCACCCAGCCACAGTCCGATTTAACCCTGTCCTGATCACGGGGCAATTGACAATGACCAATTAACCTACTAACCGGTACGCCTTTGGACTGCGGGAGGAAACCAGAGCACCCGGAGGAAACCCACACGCTCACGGGGAGGGCGTGCGGACTCTATCCATATGACGTCGGAACCGAATTCCGACGCCCCGAGCCCTGCAGGTGTCACATTGACCGCGACTCCGCATATCCGGACCTGACTTGATCCGAGCAGTTCACTTGACCGCTAACCCTCCGCCACATTCAACCTCCTTGTACGGTGGACCACAGAATCGGGGTGCAAACCCCCAAGGCATTGACGCTTCTCTCCCCGAGCTCCCAGGCCGAGACCGAGTTCAAGTTTAACGTCAGCTGACTGTGCTGAATAAACCATCTTTCCCCTGGGTCATGGGTGCACCCACAAAACATATCACACACAGCACATGAAACATCATAATAGCAGAAATAAGCTGATAGAATATAATTCAAAACGCACGTAGTTAAACAGTAAACAGCTCGCTCTTCTACTGACAAAATGCTTATTAGTACCTCGTGATTTTCGCCAACAGCCGCTCGAGACTCCACCATCCTCCCAGCCTCTCCAAGTCACACACCAGCCAAGTTGGCACTGCAGTCATCATTTCTAAATTTTCCCAGAATCGGTCCCCA
>NC_092389.1:51953001-52050888 GCF_030028105.1 Mobula birostris | reverse complement strand
ATGAAATCCTACAGAGAGTAGTGGATATGACCCCAGAACCGTCACGGGTAAAACCCTCCCCACCATCGAACACATCTACACGAAATCCTACAGAGAGTAGTGGATATGACCCAGTCCGTCACGGGTAAAATCCCTCCCCACCATCGAACACATCTACACAAATCCTACAGAGAGTAGTGGATATGACCCAGTCCGTCACGGGTAAACCCCTCCCCACCAATCGAACACATCTACATGAAATCCTACAGAGAGTAGTGGATATGACCCAGTCCGTCACGGGTAAAACCCTCCCCACCATCAAACACATCTACACCAAATCCTACAGAGAGTAGTGGATATGACCCAGTCCGTCACGGGTATAAACCCTCCCCACCATCGAACACATCTACACCAAATCCTACAGAGAGTAGTGGATATGACCCAGTCCGTCACGGGTAAAACCCTCCCCACCATCGAACACATCTACACCAAAATCCTACAGAGAGTAGTGGATATGACCCAGTCCGTCACGGGTAAAACCCTCCCCACCATCAGAACACATCTACACTGAGATCCTACAGAGAGTAGTGGATATGACCCAGTCCGTCACGGGTAAAACCCTCCCCACCATCGAACACATCTACACCAAATCCTACAGAGAGTAGTGGATATGACCCCAGTCCGTCACGGGTAAAATCCTCCCCACCATCGAACACATCTACACCAAATCCCACAGAGAGTAGTGGATATGACCCAGTCCGTCACGGGTAAAACCTCCCCACCATCGAACACATCTACACCAAATCCTACAGAGAGTAGTGGATATGACCCCAGTCCGTCACGGGTAAACCCCTCCCCACCATCGAACACATCTACACCAAATCCTACAGAGAGTAGTGGATATGACCCAGTCCGTCACGGATAAAACCCTCCCCACCATCGAAACACATCTACAACCAAATCCTACAGAGAGTAGTGGATATGACCCAGTCCGTCACGGGTAAAACCCTCCCCACCATCGAACACATCTACAACCAAATCCTACAGAGAGTAGTGGATATGACCCCAGTCCGTCACGGGTAAAAACCCTCCCCACCATCGAACACATCTACACCAAATCCCACAGAGAGTAGTGGATATGACCCAGTCCGTCACGGGTAAAACCCTCACCACCATCGAACACATCTACACCAAATCCTACAGAGAGTAGTGGATATCACCCAGTCCGTCACGGGTAAACCCCTCCCCACCATCGAACACATCTACACCAAATCCTACAGAGAGTAGTGGATATGACCCAGTCCGTCACGGGTAAAACCCTCACCCACCATCGAACACATCTACACCAAATCCTACAGAGAGTAGTGGATATGACCCAGTCCGTCACGGTAAAACCCTCCCCACCATCGAACACATCTACACCAAATCCTACAGAGAGTAGTGGATATGACCCAGTCTGTCACGGGTAAAACCCTCCCCACCATCGAACACATCTACACCAAATCCTACAGAGAGTAGTGGATATGACCCAGTCCGTCACGGGTAAAACCCCTCCCCACCATCGAACACATCTACACCAAATCCTACAGAGAGTAGTGGATAGACCCAGTCCGTCACGGGTAAACCCCTCCCCACCATCGAACACATCTACACCAAATCCTACAGAGAGTAGTGGATATGACCCAGTCCGTCACGGGTAAACCCCTCCCCACCATCGAACACATCTACACCAAATCCTACAGAGAGTAGTGGATATGACCCAGTCCCGTCACGGGTAAAACCCCTCCCCACCATCGAACACATCTACACCAAATCCTGCAGAGAGTAGTGGATATGACCCAGTCCGTCACGGGTAAAAACCCTCCCCACCATCGAACACATCTACACCAAATCCTACAGAGAGTAGTGGATATCACCCAGTCCGTCACGGGTAAACCCCTCCCCACCATCGAACACATCTACACCAAATCCTACAGAGAGTAGTGGATATGATCCAGTCCGTCACGGGTAAAACCCTCACCACCATCGAACACATCTACACCAAATCCTACAGAGAGTAGTGGATATGACCCAGTCCGTCACGGGTAAAACCCTCCCCACCATCGAACACATCTACACCAAATCCTACAGAGAGTAGTGGATATGACCCAGTCTGTCACGGGTAAAATCCTCCCCACCATCAAACACATCTACATGAAATCCTACAGAGAGTAGTGGATATCACCCAGTCCGTCACGGGTAAAACCCTCCCCACCATCGAACACATCTACACCAAATCCCACAGAGAGTAGTGGATATGACCCAGTCCGTCACGGGTAAACCCCTCACCACCATCGAACACATCTACACCAAATCCTACAGAGAGTAGTGGATATGACCCAGTCCGTCACGGGTAAACCCCTCCCCACCATCGAACACATCTACATGAAATCCTACAGAGAGTAGTGGATATGACCCAGTCCGTCACGGGTAAACCCTCCCCACCATCGAACACATCTACACCAAATCCTACAGAGAGTTGTGGATATGACCCAGTCCGTCACGGGTAAAACCCTCCCCACCATCGAACACATCTACATCGAAATCCTACAGAGAGTAGTGGATATGACCCAGTCCGTCACGGGTAAAACCCTCCCCACCATCGAACACATCTACACCAAATCCTACAGAGAGTAGTGGATATGACCCAGTCCGTCACGGGTAAAACCCTCCCCACCATCAAACACATCTACACCAAATCCTACAGAGAGTAGTGGATATGACCCAGTCCGTCACGGGTAAAACCCTCCCCACCATCGAACACATCTACACCAAATCCTACAGAGAGTAGTGGATATGACCCAGTCCGTCACGGGTAAAACCCTCCCCACCATCGAACACATCTACACCAAATCCCACAGAGAGTAGTGGATATGACCCAGTCCGTCACGGGTAAAACCCTCCCCACCATCGAACACATCTACACCAAATCCCACAGAGAGTAGTGGATATCACCCAGTCCGTCACGGGTAAACCCCTCCCCACCATCGAACACATCTACACCAAATCCTACAGAGAGTAGTGGATATGACCCAGTCCGTCACGGGTAAAACCCTCCCCACCATCGAACACATCTACACCAAATCCTACAGAGAGTAGTGGATATGACCCAGTCCGTCACGGGTAAACCCCTCCCCACCATCGAACACATCTACACCAAATCCTACAGAGAGTAGTGGATATGACCCAGTCCGTCACGGGTAAACCCCTCCCCACCATCGAACACATCTACACCAAATCCTACAGAGAGTAGTGGATATGACCCAGACCGTCACAGGTAAACCCGTCACCACCATCGAACACATCTACATGAAATCCTACAGAGAGTAGTGGATATGACCCAGTCCGTTACGGGTAAAACCCTCCCCACCATCGAACACATCTACACCAAATCCCACAGAGAGTAGTGGATATCACCCAGTCCGTTACGGGTAAAACCCTCCCCACCATCGAACACATCTACACCAAATCCTACAGAGAGTAGTGGATATGACCCAGACCATCACGGGTAAAACCCTCCCCACCATCGAACACATCTACACCAAATCCTACAGAGAGTAGTGGATATGACCCAGTCCATCACGGGTAAAACCCTCCCCACCATCGAACACATCTACACCAAATCCTACAGAGAGTAGTGGATATGACCCAGTCCATCACGGGTAAAACCCTCCCCACCATCGAACACATCTACACCAAATCCTACAGAGAGTAGTGGATATGACCCAGTCCGTCACGGGTAAAACCCTCCCCACCATCGAACACATCTACACCAAATCCTACAGAGAGTTGTGGATATGACCCAGTCCGTCACGGGTAAAACCCTCCCCACCATCGAACACATCTACACCAAATCCTACAGAGAGTAGTGGATATGACCCAGTCCATCACGGGTAAAACCCTCCCCACCATCGAACACATCTACACCAAATCCTACAGAGAGTAGTGGATATGACCCAGTCCGTCACGGGTAAAACCCTCCTCACCATCGAACACACCTACACCAAATCCTACAGAGAGTAGTGGACATGACCCAGTCCGTCACGGGTAAAACCCTCCCCACCATCGAACACATCTACACCAAATCCTACAGAGAGTAGTGGATATGACCCAGTCCGTCACGGGTAAAACCCTCCCCACCATCGAACACATCTACACCAAATCCTACAGAGAGTAGTGGATATGACCCAGTCCGTCACGGGTAAAACCCTCCCCACCATCGAACACATCTACACCAAATCCTACAGAGAGTAGTGGATATGACCCAGTCCATCACGGGTAAAACCCTCCCCACCATCGAACACATCTACACCAAATCCTACAGAGAGTAGTGGATATGACCCAGTCCGTCACGGGTAAAACCATCCCCACCATCGAACACATCTACATGAAATCCTACAGAGAGTAGTGGATATGACCCAGTCCGTCACGGGTAAACCCCACCCCACCATCGAACACATCTACACCAAATCCCACAGAGAGTAGTGGATATGACCCAGTCCGTCACGGGTAAAACCCCTCCCCACCATCGAACACATCTACACCAAATCCTACAGAGAGTAGTGGATATGACCCAGTCCATCACGGGTAAAACCCTCCCCACCATCGAACACAACTACACCAAATCCTACAGAGAGTAGTGGATATGACCCAGTCCGTCACGGGTAAAATCCTCCCCACCATCGAACACATCTACACCAAATCCCACAGAGAGTAGTGGATATGACCCAGTCCGTCACGGGTAAACCCCTCCCCACCATCGAACACATCTACACCAAATCCTACAGAGAGTAGTGGATATGACCCAGTCCGTCACGGGTAAAACCCTCCCCACCATCGAACACATCTACACCAAATCCTACAGAGAGTAGTGGATATGACCCAGTCCGTCACGGGTAAAACCCTCCCCACCATCGAACACATCTACACCAAATCCTACAGAGAGTAGTGGATATGACCCAGTCCGTCACGGGTAAAACCCTCCCCACCATCGAACACATCTACACCAAATCCTACAGAGAGTAGTGGATATGACCCAGTCCGTCACGGGTAAAACCCTCCCCACCATCGAACACATCTACACCAAATCCTACAGAGAGTAGTGGATATTACCCAGTCCGTCACGGGTAAAACCCCTCCCCACCATCGAACACATCTACACCAAATCCTACAGAGAGTAGTGGATATGACCCAGTCTGTCACGGGTAAAACCCTCCCCACCATCGAACACATCTACACCAAATCCTACAGAGAGTAGTGGATATGACCCAGACCATCACGGGTAAAACCCTCCCCACCATCGAACACATCTACATGAAATCCTACAGAGAGTAGTGGATATGACCCAGTCCGTCACGGGTAAAACCCTCCCCACCATCGAACACATCTACACCAAATCCTACAGAGAGTAGTGGATATGACCCAGTCCGTCACGGGTAAAACCCTCCCCACCATCGAACACATCTACACCAAATCCTACAGAGAGTAGTGGATATGACCCAGTCCGTCACGGGTAAAACCCTCCCCACCATCGAACACATCTACATGAAATCCTACAGAGAGTAGTGGATATGACCCAGTCCGTCACGGGTAAAACCCTCCCCACCATCGAACACATCTACACCAAATCCTGCAGAGAGCAGTGGATATGACCCAGTCCGTCACGGGTAAAACCCTCCCCACCATCGAACACATCTACACCAAATCCTACAGAGAGTAGTGGATATGACCCAGTCCGTCACGGGTAAACCCCTCCCCACCATCGAACACATCTACACCAAATCCTACAGAGAGTAGTGGATATGACCCAGTCCGTCACGGGTAAAACCCTCCCCACCATCGAACACATCTACACCAAATCCTACAGAGAGTAGTGGATATGACCCAGTCCGTCACGGGTAAACCCCTCCCCACCATCGAACACATCTACACCAAATCCTACAGAGAGTAGTGGATATGACCCAGTCCGTCACGGGTAAAACCCTCCCCACCATCGAACACATCTACACCAAATCCTACAGAGAGTAGTGGGTATGACCCAGTCCGTCACGGGTAAAATCCTCTCCACCATCGAACACATCTACACCAAATCCTACAGAGAGTAGTGGATATGACCCAGTCCGTCACGGGTAAACCCCTCCCCACCATCAAACACATCTACACCAAATCCTACAGAGAGTAGTGGATATGACCCAGTCCGTCACGGGTAAAACCCTCCCCACCATCGAACACATCTACACCAAATCCTACAGAGAGTAGTGGATATGACCCAGTCCGTCACGGGTAAACCCTCCCCACCATCGAACACATCTACACCAAATCCTACAGAGAGTAGTGGATATGACCCAGTCCGTCACGGGTAAACCCCTCCCCACCATCGAACACATCTACACCAAATCCTACAGAGAGTAGTGGATATGACCCAGTCCGTCACGGGTAAAACCCTCCCCACCATCGAACACATCTACACCAAATCCTACAGAGAGTAGTGGATATGATCCAGTCCGTCACGGGTAAAACCCTCCCCACCATCGAACACAACTACACCAAATCCTACAGAGAGTAGTGGATATGACCCAGTCCGTCACGGGTAAACCCCTCCCCACCATCGAACACATCTACACCAAATCCTACAGAGAGTAGTGGATATGACCCAGTCTGTCACGGGTAAAACCCTCCCCACCATCGAACACATCTACACCAAATCCTACAGAGAGTAGTGGATATGACCCAGTCCGTCACGGGTAAAACCCTCCCCACCATCGAACACATCTACACCAAATCCTACAGAGAGTAGTGGATATGACCCAATCCGTCACGGGTAAACCCCTCACCACCATCGAACACATCTACATGAAATCCTACAGAGAGTAGTGGATATCACCCAGTCCGTCACGGGTAAAATCCTCCCCACCATCGAACACATCTACACCAAATCCTTCAGAGAGTAGTGGATATGACCCAGTCCGTCACGGGTAAAACCCTCCCCACCATCGAACACATCTACACCAAATCCTACAGAGAGTAGTGGATATGACCCAGTCCGTCACGGGTAAAATCCTCCCCACCATCGAACACATCTACACCAAATCCTACAGAGAGTAGTGGATATGACCCAGTCCGTCACGGGTAAAACCCTCCCCACCATCGAACACATCTACACCAAATCCTACAGAGAGTAGTGGATATGACCCAGTCCGTCACGGGTAAAACCCTCCCCACCATCGAACACATCTACACCAAATCCCACAGAGAGTAGTGGATATGACCCAGTCCGTCACGGGTAAAACCCTCCCCACCATCGAACACATCTACACCAAATCCTACAGAGAGTAGTGGATATGACCCAGTCCGTCACGGGTAAACCCCTCCCCACCATCGAACACATCTACACCAAATCCTACAGAGAGTAGTGGATATGACCCAGTCCGTCACGGATAAAATTCTCCCCACCATCGAACACATCTACACCAAATCCTACAGAGAGTAGTGGATATGACCCAGACCATCACGGGTAAAATCCTCCCCACCATCGAACACATCTACACGAAATCCTACAGAGAGTAGTGGATATGACCCAGTCCGTCACGGGTAAAACCCTCACCACCATCGAACACATCTAAACGAAATCCTACAGAGAGTAGTGGATATGACCCAGTCCGTCACGGGTAAAACCCTCCCCACCATCGAACACATCTACACCAAATCCTACAGAGAGTAGTGGATATGACCCAGTCCGTCACGGGTAAACCCCTCCCCACCATCGAACACATCTACACCAAATCCCACAGAGAGTAGTGGATATGACCCAGTCCGTCACGGGTAAAACCATCCCCACCATCGAACACATCTACACCAAATCCCACAGAGAGTAGTGGATATGACCCAGTCCGTCACTGGTAAAACCATCCCCACCATCGAACACATCTACACCAAATCCTACAGAGAGTAGTGGATATGACCCAGTCCGTCACGGGTAAAACCCTCACCACCATCGAACACATCTACACCAAATCCTACAGAGAGTAGTGGGTATGACCCAGTCCGTCACGGGTAAACCCCTCCCCACCATCGAACACATCTACACCAAATCCTACAGAGAGTAGTGGATATGACCCAGTCCGTCACGGGTAAAACTCTCCCCACCATCGAACACATCTACACCAAATCCTACAGAGAGTAGTGGATATGACCCAGTCCGTCACGGGTAAAATCCTCCCCACCATCGAACACATCTACACGAAATCCTACAGAGAGTAGTGGATATGACCCAGTCCGTCACGGGTAAAACCCTCCCCACCATCGAACACATCTACACCAAATCCTACAGAGAGTAGTGGATATGACCCAGTCCGTCACGGGTAAAACCCTCCCCACCATCGAACACATCTACACCAAATCCCACAGAGAGTAGTGGATATGACCCAGTCCGTCACGGGTAAACCCTCCCCACCATCGAACACATCTACACCAAATCCTACAGAGAGTAGTGGATATGACCCAGTCCGTCACGGGTAAAACCCTCCCCACCATCGAACACATCTACATGAAATCCTACAGAGAGTAGTGGATATGACCCAGTCCGTCACGGGTAAACCCCTCCCCACCATCGAACACATCTACACCAAATCCTACAGAGAGTAGTGGATATGACCCAGTCCGTCACGGGTAAACCCCTCCCCACCATCGAACACATCTACACCAAATCCTACAGAGAGTAGTGGATATGACCCAGTCCGTCACGGGTAAAACCCTCCCCACCATCGAACACATCTACACCAAATCCTACAGAGAGTAGTGGATATGACCCAGTCCGTCACGGGTAAACCCCTCCCCACCATCGAACACATCTACACCAAATCCTACAGAGAGTAGTGGATATGACCCAGTCCGTCACGGATAAACCCTCCCCACCATCGAACACATCTACACCAAATCCTACAGAGAGTAGTGGATATGACCCAGTCTGTCACGGGTAAAACCCTCACC
Source organism: Mobula birostris (assembly GCF_030028105.1). Lineage (NCBI taxonomy): Eukaryota > Metazoa > Chordata > Chondrichthyes > Myliobatiformes > Myliobatidae > Mobula > Mobula birostris. The sequence continues at coordinate 52,041,882 of NC_092389.1, read as the reverse complement.
ACCATCGAACACATCTACACCAAATCCTACAGAGAGTAGTGGATATCACCCAGTCCGTTACGGGTAAAACCCTCCCCACCATCGAACACATCTACATGAAATCCTACAGAGAGTAGTGGATATGACCCAGTCCATCACGGGTAAAACCCTCCCCACCATCGAACACATCTACACCAAATCCTACAGAGAGTAGTGGATATGACCCAGTCCGTCACGGGTAAAACCATCCCCACCATCGAACACATCTGCACCAAATCCTACAGAGAGTAGTGGATATGACCCAGTCCATCAGGGGTAAAACCCTCCCCACCATCGAACACATCTACACCAAATCCTACAGAGAGTAGTGGATATGACCCAGTCCGTCACGGGTAAACCCCTCCCCACCATCGAACACATCTACACCAAATCCCACAGAGAGTAGTGGATATGACCCAGTCCGTCACGGGTAAAATCCTCCCCACCATCGAACACATCTACACCAAATCCCACAGAGAGTAGTGGGTATGACCCAGTCCGTCACGGGTAAACCCTCCCCACCATCGAACACATCTACACCAAATCCTACAGAGAGTAGTGGATATGACCCAGTCCGTCACGGGTAAAACCCTCCCCACCATCGAACACATCTACATGAAATCCCACAGAGAGTAGTGGATATGACCCAGTCCGTCACGGGTAAAACCCTCCCCACCATCGAACACATCTACACCAAATCCTACAGAGAGTAGTGGATATGACCCAGACCATCACGGGTAAAATCCTCCCCACCATCGAACACATCTACACCAAATCCCACAGAGAGTAGTGGATATGACCCAGTCCATCATGGGTAAAACCCTCCCCACCATCGAACACATCTACACCAAATCCTACAGAGAGTAGTGGATATGACCCAGTCCGTCACGGGTAAAACCCTCCCCACCATCGAACACATCTACACCAAATCCTACAGAGAGTAGTGGATATGACCCAGTCCGTCACGGGTAAAACCCTCCCCACCATCGAACACATCTACACCAAATCCTACAGAGAGTAGTGGATATGACCCAGTCCGTCACGGGTAAACCCTCCCCACCATCGAACACATCTACACCAAATCCTACAGAGAGTAGTGGATATGACCCAGTCCGTCACGGGTAAAACCCTCCCCACCATCGAACACATCTACACCAAATCCTACAGAGAGTAGTGGATATGACCCAGTCCGTCACGGGTAAAACCCTCCCCACCATCGAACACATCTACACCAAATCCCACAGAGAGTAGTGGATATGACCCAGTCCGTCACGGGCAAACCCCTCCCCACCATCGAACACATCTACACCAAATCCTACAGAGAGTAGTGGATATGACCCAGTCCGTCACGGATAAAACCCTCCCCACCATCAAACACATCTACATGAAATCCTACAGAGAGTAGTGGATATGACCCAGTCCGTCACGGGTAAAACCCTCCCCACCATCGAACACATCTACACCAAATCCTACAGAGAGTAGTGGGTATGACCCAGTCCGTCACGGGGAAAACCCTCCTCACCATCGAACACATCTACACCAAATCCTACAGAGAGTAGTGGGTATGACCCAGTCCGTCACGGGGAAAACCCTCCTCACCATCGAACACATCTACACCAAATCCTACAGAGAGTAGTGGATATGACCCAGTCCATCACGGGTAAAACCCTCCCCACCATCGAACACATCTACACCAAATCCTACAGAGAGTAGTGGATATGACCCAGTCCGTCACGGGTAAACCCCTCCCCACCATCGAACACATCTACACCAAATCCTACAGAGAGTAGTGGATATGACCCAGTCCGTCACGGGTAAAACCCTCCCCACCATCGAACACATCTACACCAAATCCTACCGAGAGTAGTGGATATGACCCAGTCCATCACGGGTAAACCCCTCCCCACCATCGAACACATCTACACCAAATCCTACAGAGAGTAGTGGATATGACCCAGTCCGTCACGGGTAAACCCCTCCCCACCATCGAACACATCTACATGAAATCCTACAGAGAGTAGTGGATATGACCCAGTCCATCACGGATAAAACCCTCCCCACCATCGAACACATCTACACCAAATCCTACAGAGAGTAGTGGATATGACCCAGTCCGTCACGGGTAAAACCCTCCCCACCATCGAACACATCTACACCAAATCCTACAGAGAGTAGTGGATATGACCCAGTCCGTCACGGATAAAACCCTCCCCACCATCGAACACATCTACACCAAATCCTACAGAGAGTAGTGGATATGACCCAGTCCGTCACGGGTAAAACCCTCCCCACCATCGAACACATCTACACCAAATCCTACAGAGAGTAGTGGATATGACCCAGTCCGTCACGGGTAAAACCCTCCCCACCATCGAACACATCTACACCAAATCCTACAGAGAGTAGTAGATATGACCCAGTCCGTCACGGGTAAACCCTCCCCACCATCGAACACATCTACACCAAATCCTACAGAGAGTAGTGGATATGACCCAGTCCGTCACGGGTAAACCCCTCCCCACCATCGAACACATCTACACCAAATCCTACAGAGAGTAGTGGATATGACCCAGTCCGTCACGGGTAAAACCCTCCCCACCGTCGAACACATCTACATGAAATCCTACAGAGAGTAGTGGATATGACCCAGTTCGTCACGGGTAAAACCCTCCCCACCATCGAACACATCTACACCAAATCCTACAGAGAGTAGTGGATATCACCCAGACCGTCACGGGTAAACCCCTCCCCACCATCGAACACATCTACACCAAATCCTACAGAGAGTAGTGGATATGACCCAGTTCGTCACGGGTAAAACCCTCACCACCATCGAACACATCTACACCAAATCCTACAGAGAGTAGTGGATATGACCCAGACCGTCACGGGTAAAACCCTCCCCACCATCGAACACATCTACACCAAATCCTACAGAGAGTAGTGGATATGACCCAGTCCGTCACGGGTAAACCCTCCCCACCATCGAACACATCTACACCAAATCCTACAGAGAGTAGTGGATATCACCCAGTCCATCACGGGTAAACCCCTCCCCACCATCGAACACATCTACACCAAATCCTACAGAGAGTAGTGGATATGACCCAGTCCGTCACGGGTAAAACCCTCCCCACCATCGAACACATCTACACCAAATCCTACAGAGAGTAGTGGATATGACCCAGTCCGTCACGGGTAAAACCCTCCTCACCATCGAACACATCTACACCAAATCCTACAGAGAGTAGTGGATATGACCCAGTCCGTCACGGGTAAAACCCTCCCCACCATCGAACACATCTACACCAAATCCTACAGAGAGTAGTGGATATGACCCAGTCCGTCACGGGTAAACCCCTCCCCACCATCGAACACATCTACACCAAATCCTACAGAGAGTAGTGGATATGACCCAGTCCATCACGGGTAAAACCCTCCCCACCATCGAACACATCTACACCAAATCCTACAGAGAGTAGTGGATATGACCCAGTCCATCACGGGTAAACCCCTCCCCACCATCGAACACATCTACACCAAATCCTACAGAGAGTAGTGGATATGACCCAGTCCATCACGGGTAAAACCCTCCCCACCATCGAACACATCTACACCAAATCCTACAGAGAGTAGTGGATATGACCCAGTCCGTCACGGGTAAAACCCTCCCCACCATCGAACACATCTACACCAAATCCTACAGAGAGTAGTGGATATGACCCAGTCCGTCACGGGTAAAACCCTCCCCACCATCGAACACATCTACACCAAATCCTACAGAGAGTAGTGGATATGACCCAGTCCGTCACGGGTAAAACCCTCCCCACCATCGAACACATCTACACCAAATCCTACAGAGAGTAGTGGATATGACCCAGTCCGTCACGGGTAAAATCCTCCCCACCATCGAACACATCTACACCAAATCCCACAGAGAGTAGTGGGTATGACCCAGTCCGTCACGGGGAAAACCCTCCCCACCATCGAACACATCTACACCAAATCCTACAGAGAGTAGTGGATATCACCCAGACCGTCACGGGTAAACCCCTCACCACCATCGAACACATCTACACCAAATCCTACAGAGAGTAGTGGATATGACCCAGTCCGTCACGGGTAAACCCCTCCCCACCATCGAACACATCTACACCAAATCCTACAGAGAGTAGTGGATATGACCCAGTCCGTCACGGGTAAAATCCTCCCCACCATCGAACACATCTACACCAAATCCTACAGAGAGTAGTGGATATGACCCAGTCCGTCACGGGTAAACCCCTCCCCACCATCGAACACATCTACACCAAATCCTACAGAGAGTAGTGGATATGACCCAGTCCGTCACGGGTAAAACCCTCCCCACCATCGAACACATCTACACCAAATCCTACAGAGAGTAGTGGATATGACCCAGTCCGTCACGGGTAAAACCCTCCCCACCATCGAACACATCTGCACCAAATCCTACAGAGAGTAGTGGATATGACCCAGTCCATCACGGGTAAAACCCTCACCACCATCGAACACATCTACACGAAATCCTACAGAGAGTAGTGGATATGACCCAGTCCGTCACGGGTAAAACCCTCACCACCATCGAACACATCTACATGAAATCCTACAGAGAGTAGTGGATATGACCCAGTCCGTCACGGGTAAACCCCTCCCCACCATCGAACACATCTACACCAAATCCTACAGAGAGTAGTGGATATGACCCAGTCCGTCACGGGTAAAACCCTCCCCACCATCGAACACACCTAGACCAAATCCTACAGAGAGTAGTGGATATGACCCAGTCCATCACGGGTAAACCCTCCCCACCATCGAACACATCTACATGAAATCCTACAGAGAGTAGTGGATATGACCCAGTCCGTCACGGGTAAAACCCTCCCCACCATCGAACACATCTACACCAAATCCTACAGAGAGTAGTGGATATGACACATCTACACCAAATCCTACAGAGAGTAGTGGATATGACCCAGTCCGTCACGGGTAAAACCCTCCCCACCATCGAACACATCTTCACCAAATCCTACAGAGAGTAGTGGATATGACCCAGTCCGTCACGGGTAAAACCCTCCCCACCATCGAACACATCTACACCAAATCCCACAGAGAGTAGTGGATATGACCCAGTCCATCACGGGTAAAACCCTCCCCACCATCGAACACATCTACATGAAATCCTACAGAGAGTAGTGGATATGACCCAGACCATCACGGGTAAAACCATCCCCACCATCGAACACATCTACACCAAATCCTACAGAGAGTAGTGGATATGACCCAGTCCGTCACGGGTAAAACCCTCCCCACCATCGAACACATCTACACCAAATCCTACAGAGAGTAGTGGATATGACCCAGTCCGTCACGGATAAAACCCTCCCCACCATCGAACACATCTACACCAAATCCTACAGAGAGTAGTGGATATGACCCAGTCCGTCACGGGTAAAACCCTCCCCACCATCGAACACATCTAGATGAAATCCTACAGAGAGTAGTGGATATCACCCAGTCCGTCACGGGTAAAACCCTCACCACCAGGTTCAGGAACAGTTATTATCCCTCAACCATCAGAAAGGAGGTACAGGAGCTCATCAGGCTCCTGAACCAGTGGGGATAATTTCACTCAACTTCACTCATCCCAACGCTGAACTGTTCCCACAACCAATGGACTCACTTTCAAGGGCTCAAGTTCTCAATACTTATTGGTTATTTATTAATCATTATTATTTCTTTCTTTTGTATTTGCGCAGTTTGTTGTCTCTTGGACACTGATTGTGTCCTGTTGGGTGCGGTCTTTCATCGATTCTATTGTGTTTCTTGTATTTACTGTGAACGCCCACAAGAAAACGAATCTCAGGCTTGTATATGGTGACAGATATGTACTTTGATACTAAATTAACTTCGAACTGTGACCTTTATACTTGTCACGAGGAAATCTGCAGATGCTGGAATTTCAAGCAACACACATCAAAGTTGCTGGTGAACGCAGCAGGCCAGGCAGCATCTCTAGGAAGAGGTACAGTCGACGTTTCGGGCCGAGACCCTTTGTCAGGACTAACTGAAGGAAGGGATAGTAAGAGTCTTGACGAAGGGTCCCGGCCTGAAACGTCGACTGTACCTCTTCCTAGAGATGCTGCCTGGCCTGCTGCGTTCACCAGTAACTTTGATGTGTGTTCCTTTATACTTGTTCTTTGTTTCCCCGGTAATTCCAGGGATGTGGTAAACTTTTCTGAAGACCCATCTCTCATTTGGTTTGCTGTTTGTGACAGGAGTCCGGGGTTGGGGGTGGGGCGACAGTGGATCAATGACAAGGCTTAACTTGCTGCAAAAATCACTCAGCCTGACGACGAAGCATTAAGGGAAACGTGAATATTTAATTTTGTTGTTTTCCCGAGACACAGCGAGGAACAGGCCCCTCCTGTCACCTTGAGTCGTGCCAGCCGTCAGCCCCTGATTTAACCCCAGTCTAAATCACGACGCAATATACAAGGACCGGCCGGTACATCTTCGTTCTGTGGGAGGAAACTGGAGCATCCGGACGAAACCCACGCGGTCGCGGTGGAGAACGTACAAATTCCTCACAGGAGGCGACGGGAATCGAACCCGGGTCGCCGGTACTGTAAACCGTTGTGCTAACCACTACACCACCGCGCACCCCCCCCCCCACTGATATCGCCACTGGCCACTGAGAACAGGGGTTCCCAAACTGTTTATTTCTTTAACACCATGGACCCCGGCCATTAACCGAGGGTGGTGGTCCGTGGAGCCCTGCTTTAGAGCAACCCCACCAACCTCTAACTTCACCCCTGCCACATCAGGATCCGCGGAAGTGATCGGGAACCATCCCTGGGCATCTTAGGTGTCCGTTCCGTGACGGGCTCTTGATGGGGTGGGAGCACAGTCCCGTCCGGTCCCCGAATGGAGCTGGGGAGCCGGTTCAAAGTTCAAAAGGTAAACTTTCCATCGAAGCGCACACAGTGCGTTTTTCTCACCGCGTATTAATATTGTGTATGGGCACTTGGCCAAGTGGTTAAGGCATTGGACTAGCGACCTGAAGGTCGTGAGTTCGAGCCCCAGCCGAGGCAGCGTGTTGTGTCCCTGAGCAAGGAACTTAACCACACATTGCTCTGCGACGACACCGGTGCCAAACTGTATGGGTCCTATTGCCCTTCCCTTGGACAACATCGGTGTCATGGAGAGGGGAGACTTGCAGCATGGGCAACTGCCGGTCTTCCATACAACCTTGCCCAGGCCTGCGGCCTGGAGAGTGAAGAGTTTCCAGGTGCAGATCCATGGTCTCGCAAGACTAACGGATGCCTTTAATTTTAATGACCTGGAGATTCTTCTCTCAGGCATTCACTGTAGTTTAATGTGGATAAGTGTGAGGTTATCCACTTTGGTAGCCAGAACAGGAAGGCAGATTACTATCTGAATGGTGTCAAGTTAGGAAAAGGGGAAGTACAATGAGATCTGGGTGTCCTTGTTTATCAGTCACTGAAAGTAAGCATGCAGGTACAGCAGGCAGTGAAGAAAGCTAATGGCATGTTGGCCTTCATAACAGGGGGAGTTGAGTATAGGAACAAAGAGGTCCTTCTGCAGCTGTACAAGGCCCTGGTGAGACCACACCTGGAGTACTGTGTGCAGTTCTGGTCTCCAAATTTGAGGAAGGACATTCTAGCTATTGAGGGAGTGCAGCGTAGGTTCACAAGGTTAATTCCCGGGATGACGGGACTGTCATATGTCGAAAGATTGGAGCGACTGGGCTTGTATACTCTGGAATTTAGAAGGATGAGAGGGGATCTGATTGAAACATATAAGATTATTAAGGGATTGGACACGCTAGAGGCAGGAAACATGTTCCCAATGTTGGGGGGGTCCAGAACCAGAGGCCACAGTTTAAGAATAAGGGGTAGGCCGTTTAGAACGGAGTTGAGGAAAAACTTTTTCACACAGAGAGTGGTGGATATATGGAATGCTCTGCCTCAGAAGGCAGTGGAGGCCAAGTCTCTGGATTCTTTCAAGAAAGAGTTAGATAGAGCTCTTAAAGATAGCGGAGTGAAGGGATATGGGGAGAAGGCAGGAACGGGGTACTGATTGTGGATGATCAGCCATGATCACAGTGAATGGCGGTGCAGGCTCGAAGGGCCGAATGGCCTACTCCTGCACCTATTGTCTATTGTAGAGAAAATAAATGCGTTAAATCAATAGGGTGGGGGAGCTACACCAACTACACACACACACACAATCAAAAGCACGAGCAAGTCTGCCGATACCGGAAATCTGGAGCGACACCTGTCGGGTAACGTAATTGGTGGAAAGGTACATAATTTGCGAGCCCCGACATTGAGTTGTGGTTTCACTTCAAGGGTTTGGCCTGACGTGAGGATGTAAAGTTCTTTGTGCCTAGTGTTTGGAGAGCGATAACTGGATTGTTATGGTTTTTCCTAAACATAAAATGTTCCTGCTGTTTTCATTGAATTGAATTGACTTTATTACTTTCATCCTTCATGTACATGAGGAGTAGAAATCTTTACCTTACATCTCCATCTAAATGTGCAATGTGCAATTTATAGTGATTTATAATAAATAACAAGACAGTCAATATAACATAGGAATACAGTTGTGTCAGTGTGAATTAATCAGTCCGTTGGCCTGGTGGAAGAAGCTGTCCCGGAGCCTGTTGGTCCTGGCTTTTATGCTGTGGTACCGTTTCCCGGATGGTAGCAGCCAGAACAGTTTGTGGTTGGGGTGACTCGGGTCCCCAATGATCCTTCGGGCCCTTTTTACACACCTGTCTCTGTAAATGTCCTGAATAGTGGGAAGTTCACATCTACAGATGCGCTGGGCTGTCCGCACTACTCTCTGCAGAGTCCTGCGACTGAGGGAGGTACAGTTCCCGTACCAGGCAGTGATGCAGCCAGTCAGGATGCTCTCAATTGTGCCCCTACAGAAAGTTCTTTATTTGTACAAACCTGCACTCTCACACAAAAGAAAAGGGTAGAGTTGAGTGACAATGCCGCTAAATGGTGACTCCTTTGCATTAACCTTCGGAAACAGCTCTATTTCTATCTTTAATATCTTTATTTTCCCCTTTTAGGAAGATCCCGACCTGGAGTCACACGCTGGCTTTGGTACTTTACAGGAATGGGACCCGCTTTCAGGGCTTCATGACCGGCCGCTTTTCGATACACCAAGGACGCAGCCTGGAAGATTAGCGCACCTTCAGGGTGCCGGGGTTTCGTGGCTCTCAAGGTGGTCGGATTCGAGGTCACCTGGTGTGTGGTGGGAGACAGAAAATCGAAAGCAGTGAGCTGGCTGCTGGCTGTGAGCCCAGAGACCCGAGATTTTTGGGCACAGAGCTCGGAAAAAGCGACGCAACAGACTTTTAACATCGTAAATTAGCGTGTTGTTTGTTATGTCTCCCCTCTCACTGTGAAATGAGGACATCGCTTTCTCCTTTATTAGGGAGAGAGGGAGCCTGTGGTATGTCAAATACCGGGTCAATGAGTAGTCTTTGGGGTACCGCAAGCCTGTTTCTTTATTGATGCTTTGCTGCACACTTGAGTGCTCAGTGGTGGGGTGCCTTTTTGCTGGTGGGGGAGCGGCGGGGGTCATTGCTTTGCTGCTGTTTATGCGAGGGAGGGGGAGCTGGGGGGCTTTAGGGTTCGAACTATTGTTCATTCTTTGGGGGCACTCCTCTGCTTTTGTGGATGCCTGCAAAGAAAAGGAACTTCAGGATGCATATGGTATACATTTCTCTGTCATTCAATGTACCTGTTGAAACCTATTGAAAATGCTGGCGGGACTCAGCAGCATCTATGGAGAGAAGTGAACAGATAGTCGATGTTTTGGGCCGAGACCCTGACACTCAGACTTCAGAAGAAGAAAACAGAAGTGCTCTTTACTGGAATTAGTAGGGTTTTTTTTGTTTTCTCCTTTCAAAATTATACAGATGTGCTGCAATAGTGTGTAGGCCTCAACAGGCACCTTTCCATTAACTCAGTAGGTCTTTCCTCTGTGCCTTTTGTTTTTAATTTCAAAGTCGGTGTACCACAAGAAAGCTGGATGCAAGATGGGATCATGTATTAAAACATGTAGTTATTTAAGATGTGATAAAGCATGGGACGGGAGGCCAAATGTTATTTATTTATTTATATACACACATTCTTTCTCTCACTCTCCTTTTTCTCCCTCTGTCCCTCTCACTATACCCCTTGCCCATCCTCTGGGTTTCCCCCCCTCCCCCTTTTCTTTCTCCCTAGGCCTCCTGTCTCATGATCCTCTCATATCCCTTTTGCCAATCACCTGTCCAGCTCTTGGCTCCATTCCTCCCCCTCCTGTCTTCTCCTATCATTTCAGATCTCTCCCTCCCCTCCCACTTTCAAATCTCTTACTAGCTCTTCCTTCAGCTAGTCCTGACAAAGGGTCTCAGCCTGAAACGTCGACTGTACCTCTTCCTAGAGATGCCGCCTGGCCTGCAGCGTTCACCAGCAACTTCGATGTGCGTTGTTTGAAATTCCAGCATCTGCAGATTTCCTTGTGTCTGCACAAGTAAATGGATAGTCTTTTGTAAGCTGGGGGGGTGGTGGTGGGGTTGGGGGAGGTGACCATGGGCAGGGCAGTACGATACGGAGAGCAAGCTGTTGCCCTGTGTAGCAGGATTCCCCTCTCCTCGCAGCCGATGAACCCAAAGGAACGGCGGAGACCCGATACAGTTCGGCACCAGCAGGAGCCGCCAGTCAGCGTTGAACTCAGGGGCTGCTCTGGATCTTCCCCCCTTGGGGTTTACCCCCAGAGCCTTTCCTGTGAGTGGTAGAGCCGCGAGGGGTAGAGAGGGGAGAGGAGGTGTTGAGATCGGAGCAACACCCACGCACAAAACGCCAGAGGAACTCAGCAGGCCAGGTGGCATCTGCGGGGGCAAAAAATAAAATAAAGGTACAGTCGGCATTTCGGGCCCAGACACCCCTCTGCAGGTTTTCTCTTGTTTGAGGGGCAGAGTCCTCCTTCTCCGAGAGGAGCTGCTGGCTCTGAGGCGTCAGCAACCCGCCTTGGGCCCCCCTCCCCTTTCTCCTGTCAGGAGAAACAGCTCCGTCGGGCTTGTTAGACAGGTAAGTCGCCGAGACGTGTGGCGGTCTGCTCTGACACAAGGCCTCGTTGGAAATTGCTGAGGTATCATGTAGACCCCCTGGTAGGCCTCAGGCTCGTCCAGCTCGCTTCCGTCGAAGGGGAGCAGCCTTCGGCGCCCCCCCAAACTGGGCAATCAAGTTTGTGTGGATGCTGTGTGATGTACCCCATCCCCGCCAAATGACAGACAATACATGGCCAAGTGGTTAAGGCGTTGGTCTAGTGATTAAAAAGTCGCTAGTTCGAGCCTTGGCTGAGGCAGCATGTTGTGTCCTTGAGCAAGGCACTTAACCACACATTGCTCTGTGACGACACCGGTGCCAAGCTGTATGGGTCCTAATGCCCTTCCCTTGGACAACATCGGTGTGGTGGAGAGGGGAGACTTGCAGCATGGGCAACTGCTGGTCTTCCATACAACCTTGCCCAGGCCTGCGCCCGGGAAACCTTCCAAAGCACAAATCCATGGTCTCATGAGACTAACGGATGCCTATATATAACATATAACCATATAACAATTACAGCAAAATGATTACAATTTATAGACCTTACTGGAATTATGTAATTAATAGAGATACAATATAAAAGGACAGTAAAAGGCACCAAACTTATCAAAGTTCAACCACTTTGTGCACAACCGTTGGAGCTCAATTACCAGAGTCTTCTTTCCACCATTCGATCCCCTCTGACCACCTCGACCCGCCGCCTGGGACCAACCACAGTGGTCGATCAGAGCGCATCCAGCACATCCTTCCTTTTTGGTTCTCCTCGCCGAAAAACCCTGGGCCTCTGACTCCCGCCCGGGGTCTGTCCCGTCGCCCAGTTTACAGCATCGCGTCTCCTCTCTCTGTCCCCATCGCACTTTCTGCCCCAAAGCCCGCGAAAAACAATAGCTTACAGACACACAAGAAAGAATAACATCCATCCCAGTTGGTTAGCAAAAGAATACCATTCTCGTTATCAGTAATTATAACCCAAACAGGCTGCAATAGAGAACCATTGTCTCAGCAGTTAACAGTACAGAGAAGCCATTTTATTATAACATAACAAAGAAGCCATTTAATTAGCCTTATCAATAACATAAAAGAAGAAACCCCTTACACTTATTTGGGCTGATGGTTAAAATGCTGGCTTGTCAGCTCCAGGACGCTGCAGATCCAGGCAGTGAAACCTACCCTCGTTGCTCAGTGAGGCTGAGATGGGTCAGAAACACAAGGCTCTGAAGCTTACACTGACTGTGGGGCAAGATATAACTGCATCCACATCAGACGTGCACAGTCACCACCTCAATACCCTGCTTTTCTTTCCTGCCTTGTCTCCGGAAGCTGAATTCTCACGGTGGAACTAGACAAGATAGCTTTCACTTTTCTAACCATCGTCTTTTCTTAAATTTATTCATTTTTATGGGATGTGGGCATCGCCAGCTGAGCCGGCATTTACTGCCTGTCCCTAGTTGCCCTTGAGAAGGTGGGGATGAGCTGCCTTCTCGAACCGCTGCAGTGCCTGAGGTGTGGGGACACCCACAGTGCTGTCAGGGAGGGAATTCCATGATTCTGACCCAGCGACAGTGAAGGAAAGGTGGTATGTTTCCAGGTCAGGACAGTGAATGACTTGGAGGGGGATTTCCAAGTGGTGATGTTCCCCCGTATCTGCTGTTCCCGTCCTTCTAGACGGTGGTTGTGGTGGGTCTGGAAGGTGCTGCCTTGGGAACTTTGGTGTGTTGTCTCAGTGCATCTTGTAGATAGTACACACTGCTCCAACTCTCCGTCGATGGTGGGGGGATTGGATGCTTGTGGAAGGGGTACCAATCGAGGGGGCTGCCTCGTACTGGATGGTGTTGAGCTTCTCGAGTGTTGATGGAGCTGCACTCACCCAGACGAGTGGCGAGTATTCCATTACACTCCTGACCCTGAGCCTTGTAGATGGTGGACAGGCTTTGAGGAGTCGGGAGGTGAGTTACAGGCCGCAGGATTCCTAGCCTTTGACCTGCTCTGGTTGCCACAGTGTTTAGACCAGTTCAGTTTCCTGTCAACGGTAACCCCCCAGGGCGTGATAGGAGGGGATTCAGTGATGGCGATGCCACTGAATGTCAAGGGACGAAGGCAGGGCATCAACACATTGACCGGCACGACCTCACTTCTTCCCCGGTACGCGCGGGCGCGGCATGCGCGTGGGCGCACTCCTGGGTCTGGCCCTTCGGTAATTCAGGTGTTCCGAAGCACTGCAGATAACCGCAAAGCCAGCAGCCACCCTGGATGAAGCTTGCCTCCAGAGCTGGAGAGCGGTTAAGGGCCACCCGAGAAAGGAACCGCAGTCCTCTTCCCGTGTCTCCATAAACTGAGCCCCTCCAGACAGGCGCCATCAAGAAGACCCTCCCCCTCCACCCCACCCCATGGGAGGAGGAAATGCCAGGCGATGGAATTCGAGGGGCAACTGAAGTGGTAACCAATCAGGGCCAGCAACCACCCAGTTTACTCCTAGCCTAATCAATAGGATCAATAGGAACACTTAGTATCAGAGAAATGTACACAATATACATCCTGAAATTCTTTTTCTTCGTAGACATCCATGAAAACAGAGGAGATCCTCCGAAGAATGAATGACAGCTAAACGTTAGAACCCTAAAGACCCCCCCAGTTCCCCCCACCCACGCACAAACAGCAGCAAGGCAACGAGCACCCCCTCCCCCACCAGCAAAAAAAGCATCCGCCCCCACCCCACCACCATGCACTCAAGCATGCAGCAAAGCATCACTAAAGACACAGACTTGCAGTGCCCCAAAGTCTACTTGTTCACCCAGTATTCGACATACCACAGGCCCTCTCTCTTCCTAATATGGACGAAAGAGGTGTCTCCATTTCACAGCGAGAGGGGAGACATAACAAAACAATTCACTGGTTTAGGTGTTTAAAGTCTGCTGGTCGTCTCTGCCGAGCTCTGTGCCGCTGGGCACACAGCTAACAGCCAGCCCGCAGCTTCCGATCTTCCGTGTTCTCCTGCGGCGCCGGCCTCGAATCCGCCCGCCTCCAGAGCCGGCACCCCGAAGGCGTGCTAGCCTTCCAGGCTGCGCCCTCGGCGTATCGAAAAGTGGCTGGTCGCGAGGGCCCCGAGAGCGGGTCCCACCTCCCGCGGAGAACTGAAGTTGGAGTGTAACTCCTGGTCAGGGTCTTCAAAAGAACCTTGTAAAAGGAGAAAAAAATAGATATCAAAGATGGAAATAGAGCTGTTTCCAAAGATGTGAGCAAAGGAGTCGCTGTCAGGCGCTGTCGTCCTCAGCTCCGCCACGAGACAGTTTACGACTAGTTAACCTACCAACCGGTGCACCTTTGGACTGTGGGAGGAAACCAAAGCACCCGGAGGAAACCCACACAGTCACAGGGAGAACATACAAACTCCTTGCAGACAGTGGTGAGAGTAGAACTGTCAGGGACACCTAAGCCCCTTTGCACCTCAGACTTCTGAATTTCCTCTCCATTTAGAGAATAGCCTACCCTTTTATTTCTTCGACCAAAGTGCATGGCCGTATCCATCCCGCCACTGAATTTCATCTGCCAACTCTTTGCCCATTCTCCTAATCTGTCTAAGTCCCATGATTGCCCCTGAGCAACAGAGGGACCCTCATGTCATAATCCGACAGGGAATTCTCTCTTCATTCTCTCTCAATCTCTTTACTTCCAGAGTTGATCGTAATGTGCTCCATTTGGGAACTTGGCTCTAAAGTTTTGCAGTGCCTAGAAAGAAGTTTGCAAGTATTTTGGGGAAAAGGAATGGAAATGAAAGGATTGACTGTTTTCTGATTGGAGAGAAATTACAAAAAATCTGAGGTGCAAATTCTTGTGCAGGATTCCCTCTAGGTTAATTTGCAGGTTACAGCGGGAAGATGGCACCCTATTTGTCAAGTAGGGTGCCGTGCACAATCCTGACTTGATGGAGACGGATGTGAGAGTACAGAGGAACATCTGGAGAAACTTCTGAAATGCCTGCTTCGCTGCTGCTGCTACTGTGTGATCCGAAATCTCCGGAGGGGAAGGCTCCAAGTCCTTGGCTTTGCTTGTTGCTCAGTGGCCAGGTGGGGTCAAAGTGCTCAGCAGAAATTGGTGCTCGGAGAGGCTGTGTCAGAGGGCTGGTCGGAGGCTCGAAGTTTTCGGACGGACTCAGAGTCCGCTGTGGTTGGGTGCTTCCAATGGTGCTGCATCGGCAAGTTGGTGGTGCTTGGAGGTTCATGGCAGGGAGAGTTTCTCCCTTCTACCATCTGCGTGAGATGATGAGTCTATCGGGACTTTGAGACTTTTTTTTACCATGTCTATGGTCTGCTCTTATCAAATGACAGTATTGCTTTGCACTGTTGTAACTATATGTTATAATTATGTGGTCTTGTCAGTGTTAGTCTTGGTTTGTCCTGTGTTTCTGTGAGATCATTCTGGAGGAACGTTGTATCATTTTTTAATGCATGCATTTCTAAATGACAATAAACAAAAACTGAACTGAACTGAACTGACTCTGTGGTGAGGAAGGTAAATGCAATGTTAGCATTCATTTCAAGAGGGCTCGAATATGAAAGCGAGGATGTAATGTTGAGACTTTATAAAGCACTGGTGAGGCCTCACTTGGAGTCTTGTGAGCAGTTTTGGGCTCCTTGTACTAGAAAGGGTTTGATGAAACTGGAGGGGGCTCAAAGGAGGTTCAGGAAAATGATTCCAGGATTAAACGGCTTGTCATATGAAGAGCATTTGATGGCTCTGGGTCTGTAATCGCTGGAATTCAGAAGGATGGACAGTGACCCCCAATGAAACCTATCGACCGATGAAAGACCTTGATAGAGTGGATGTGGAGAGGATGTTTCCTCTGGTGGGAGAGGCTAACACGAGAGGCGACAGCGTCAGAATAGAGGGCCTAATTCTGCTCCTATGTCTTGTGGTCTTAATGCTAATTGCAAAATATATTAATGCATGATTGAATTTCTCTGAACTTATTGCCAAACTAGGCTGGAAAGCCTGTGACGAAAAAAAAATAGCTCTTCTTGCTCAGATGATTCAACAGTCTGAATTTCAGAGCTTTGTCAACAGAATCAGGTTTAATATCACCGGCACACATCAGGAAATCTGGTGCCTCTGCAGCAGCAGAACAATGCAATACGTAGTAATAGAGAAAAATGCAAATTACAGTAAGTATATGTGTATTAAATCATTAAATTAAATAAGTAGTCCAAAAAATAGAAATAAACAAAAGTAGTGAGGTAGTGTTCATGGGTTCAATGTCCATTCAGGAATCGGATGGCAGAGGGAAAGAAGCTGTTCCTGAATCGTTAAGTGTGGGTCTTCAGGCTCCTGTCCCTCCTCCCTGATGGTCACAATGAGAAGAGGACATGTCCTGGGTGATGGGGGTCAGTAATGATGGATGTATCTCCATTACCTCCTCTCTGATGGTCACAATGAGAAGAGGCCATGTCCTGGGTGATGGGGGTCAGTAATGATGGATGTATCTCCTGTACCCCCTCCCTGATGGTCACAATGAGAAGAGGACATGTCCTGGGTGATGGGGGTCAGTAATGATGGATGTATCTCCTGTCCCTCCTCCCTGATGGTCACAATGAGAAGAGGACATGTCCTGGGTGATGGGGGTCAGTAATGATGGATGTGTCTCCTGGACCTCCTCCCTGATGGTCACAATGAGAAGAGGACATGTCCTGGGTGATGGGGGTCAGTAATGATGGATGTATCTCCATTACCCCCTCCCTGATGGTCACAATGAGAAGAGGACATGTCCTGGGTGGTGGGGGTCAGTAATGATGGATGTGTCTCCATTACCTCCTCTCTGATGGTTACAATGAGAAGAGGACATGCCCTGCGTGATGGGGGTCAGTAATGATGGATGTGTCTCCTGTACCTCCTCCCTGATGGTCACAATGAGAAGAGGACATGTCCTGGGTGATGGGGGTCAGTAATGATGGATGTATCTCCATTACCCCCTCCCTGATGGTCACAATGAGAAGAGGACATGTCCTGGGTGGTGGGGGTCAGTAATGATGGATGTATCTCCATTACCTCCTCTCTGATGGTCACAATGAGAAGAGGCCATGTCCTGGGTGATGGGGGTCAGTAATGATGGATGTATCTCCTGTACCTCCTCTCTGATGGTTACAATGAGAAGAGGACATGCCCTGGGTGATGGGGGTCAGTAATGATGGATGTGTCTCCTGTACCTCCTCCCTGATGGTCACAATGAGAAGAGGGCATGTCCTGGGTGATGGGGGTCAGTAATGATGGATGTGTCTCCTGTACCTCCTCCCTGATGGTCACAATGAGAAGAGGGCATGTCCTGGGTGATGGGGGTCAGTAATGATGGATGTATCTCCTGTACCTCCTCCCTGATGGTAGCAGTGAGAAGAGGGCTTGTCCCTGGGTGTTGGGGGTCCTTAATGATGGACGCCGCCTTTCTGAGACACCACTCCTTGCAGATGTCCTGGACGCTGAGCTGACTGAGTTTACAACTCTCTGCGGCTCACTTCGATCCTGTGCAGTAGAGACACCCCCCGCACACACCCCACCAGTGCCAGACAGTGATGCGGCCAGTCAGGATGCTCTCCACGGCACATCTGTAGAAATTGACGGAACCCAGAGGCAAAATTAAACGCAGCAACTTGCCGTGAAGGTACCAGTGTCAATTAGATATATTGAAAATCCTTCTGCGATCGAAGATATTGACCAATCAAATAACACATTGCCTGACAGCTGGGATTTGTCCTATTGATTTTCTTTTCCTTTTTGCAGCTGCTTTCTGGTGTTTTTTTGTTAAATAATTTTTTCTACTCGCTATTATCCGCATTACGATTGTCAGAAATGAATGGGGTGAAACAGGCAACTTAAACACCACTGATAACAAGATCTCTGCTATGAAGGCCCAGTGCGGCAGACAGCAGGAAGTCTCGGTAATCTATCTTTTGCAGACGAGATAACGCTGTGCACTGGCCACTGAGGAAGAGGAATGTTATCCCCCTTCTTGGGCTGAGCGATCAGAAGTGGAGAGAGTGAGCAGTTTCAAGTTCCTGGGTGTCAAGCTCTCTGAGGATCTAACCTGGTCCCAACATATCGATGCAACGATAAAGAAGGCAAGACAGCGACTATACTTCATTAGGAGTTTGAAGAGATTTGGCATGTCAACAAAAACATTCAAAAAAACTTCTATTGTTGTACCATGGAAAGCATTCTGACAGGCTGCATCACTGTCTGGTATGGAGGGGCTACTGCACAGGACTGAAAGAAGCTGCAGAGGGTTGTAAATTCCATCGGCTCCATCTTGGGCACTAGCCTACAAAGTACCCAGGACATCTTCAGGGAGCGGTGTCTCAGAAAGGCAGCGTCCATTATTAAGGACCTCCATCACCCAGGGCATGCCCTTTTCTCACTGTTACCATCAGGCAGGAGGTACAGAAGCCTGAAGGCACACACTCAGCGATTCAGGAACAGCTTCTTCCCCTCTACCATCCGATTCCAAAAAGGACATTGAACCCGTGAACACTACCTCACTTTTTTAACATATACAATGTCTGGTTCTGCACGATTCTTAATCTATTCAATATACTGTAATATATTTATTTTTTTATTTCTTCTTCTAGATTATGTATTGCATTGAACTGCTGCTGCTAAGTTAACAAATTTCACGACACATGCCGGTGATAATAAACCTGATTCTGATTCTAATTCGAAACACACACACACACACACACACACACACACACACACATACACACACACATACACACTCACACAAACACACACACACACACACACATACACACTCACACAAACACACACACACACACACACACACATACACACACACACACACACATACACACACACACACACACACACACACAAACACACACACACACACATACACACTCACACACACACACAAACACACACACACACACACACACATACACACACACATACACACTCACACAAACACACACACACACATACATACACAAACACACACACACACACACATACACACTCACACAAACACACACACACACACACACACACAGACACACACACACACACACACACACACACACACAGACACATACACACACACACACACACACACACACAGACACACACACACACACACACACACACACACACATACACACTCACACAAACACACACACACACACACACACAGACACACACACACACACACACACATACACACACACACAAACACACACACACACACACACACACACACACACATACACACTCACACAAACACACACACACACACACACACACACACACACACACACACACACACACACACACAAGGACCCCGCGGTCTGCGCAAGTTGGAAGTCCGCTTTCAGTAACCGCAGTACGCAGGAAACCCGCGCTGGTCACAATTAACTTGACGGGATTGTACAGGAAGCATATGGGGCTTAACGACTCTCAATCAGACTGCAGCTCGTTCTCCATATCGTACTGCCCTGGCTTCCATATCTAGACAGCTGAGACTCAGCACCCATGGGTGACAGAGGTGTCAGGGTGGCTCTGGCGAACATTGTGGGTTTGCTGTGTTGGTGCCGGAGTGTAGGGACACAGTTGCAGGATGAATCCAACACATCCTTGGGACGTGGTGGATGCTAACTGCAGGTGTCGATGAATATGTGCCAACTAAATCTGATTCTCAATCGCGATCTGATTCACAGTTTCACTGATGTGGCAACATCTCCACGCACAGTAAGTGATAAATTCCCGGAGAGTTCTTCACAAAAGATGAAGCAAGCAGCCAGCTGGTTCTGTACGATCGATCCTGGCCACGCTCGTGACGTCCGACGCTGCGTTTGAGTTTATGGATGCGGTCGAGGGCGAGGCCCGCTCTCAGTCTGAATTCGAAGAGGACGGGGTCGGGAGGGAAACGACCAGGTATGTCAGATTCAGTGCACAAACAGGGCACGATCCCCCGGCAACCTCGGGATGTGGTTTCCCTCCATTTCTGAGCTGGGTGCTGGGGACGCGGTGGGCCCCCAGCTTCCGCCACAGATGGGGCAGGGCGCCCCTGTTGTGGGAAAGTGGGCAGTGCAATCTTTCCGCCTTCATCTGAGCTGGGCAGGCGGATGAGCATTTCTCAGTTCCAACATGAATACCCCCTCCCTGTATTGAGTCAATCGCCTTCCTACCAATCCCGGGATTGACCTCCCCTTTCACACTTAGAACAGCACAGAATCGAGTTTAATATCAGCAGCAGCTGCCGTGAAAGTTGCTGCCTTTGCGGCAGTGGTACAATGCAATTCATAGTGGTGGAGGAAAAAACCCGTGAATTACAGTAAATAATTAAACAAGTAGTGCAAAAATAGGCATCCGTTAGTCTCGTGAGACCATGGATTTGCACCTTGTAAGGTTTCCCGGGCGCAGGCCTAGGCAAGGTTGTATGGAAGACCGCCAGTTGCCCATGCTGCAAGTCTCCCCTCTCCACGCCACCGATGTTGTCCAAGGGAAGGGCATTAGGACCCATACAGCTTGGCACCGGTGTCGTCGCAGAGCAATGTGTGGTTAAGTGCCTCGCTCAAGGACACAACACGCTGCCTCAGCCAAGGCTTGAACTAGAGACCTTCAGATCACTAGACGAACGCCTTAACCACTTGGCCACGCGCCAACACATAGTGAAAAAATATAGGAAATAAAAAAAGTAGTGAGGTAGTGTGCATGGGTTCAACGTCCATTCAGGAATCAGATGGCGGAGGGGAAGAAGCTGTTCCTGAATCCTGAATCTTATTTACCCCTCGATCGTGAACCCACTAAGGAGCACCAGGCCATTGTCTCCCACACCATTACCGACTTTATCCGCTCAGGGGATCTCCCATCCACTGCTACCAACCTTATAGTTCCCACACCCCGCACTTCCCGTTTCTACCTCCTACCCAAGATCCACAAACCTGCCTGTCCTGGCCGACCTATTGTCTCAGCTTGCTCCTGCCCCACCGAACTCGTTTCTGCATACCTCGACACTGTTTTATCACCCCTTGTTCAATCCCTTCCTACCTATGTTCATGACACTTCTCACGCTCTTAAACTTTTCAATGATTTTAAGTTCCCTGGCCCCCACCGCTTTATTTTCACCATGGATGTCCAGTCCTTATATACTTCCATCCCCCATCAGGATGGTCTCAAAGCTCTACGCTTCTTTTTGGATTCCAGACCTAACCAGTTCCCCTCTACCACCACTCTGCTCCGTCTAGCGGAATTAGTCCTTACTCTTAATAATTTCTCCTTTGGCTCCTCCCACTTCCTCCAAACTAAAGGTGTAGCTATGGGCACCCGTATGGGTCCTAGCTATGCCTGCCTTTTTGTTGGGTTTGTGGAACAATCTATGTTCCGTGCCTATTCTGGTATCTGTCCCCCACTTTTCCTTCGCTACATCGATGACTGCATTGGCGCTGCTTCCTGCACGCATGCAGAACTCGTTGACTTTATTAATTTTGCCTCCAACTTTCACCCTGCTCTCAAGTTTACCTGGTCCATTTCCGACACCTCCCTCCCCTTTCTAGATCTTTCTGTCTCTGTCTCTGGAGACAGCTTATCCACTGATGTCTACTATAAGCCTACTGACTCTCACAGCTATCTGGACTATTCCTCTTCTCACCCTGTCTCTTGCAAAAACGCCATCCCCTTCTCGCAATTCCTCCGTCTCCGCCGCATCTGCTCTCAGGATGAGGCTTTTCATTCTAGGACGAGGGAGATGTCTTCCTTTTTTAAAGAAAGGGGCTTCCCTTCCTCCACTATCAACTCTGCTCTTAAACGCATCTCCCCCATTTCACGTACATCTGCTCTCACTCCATCCTCCTGCCACCCCACTAGGAATAGGGTTCCCCTGGTCCTCACCTACCACCCCACCAGCCTCTGGGTCCAACATATTATTCTCCGTAACTTCCGCCACCTCCAACGGGATCCCACCACTAAGCACATCTTTCCCTCCCCCCCTCTCTCTGCATTCCCCAGGGATCGCTCCCTACGCGACTCCCTTGTCCATTCATCCCCCCCATCCCTCCCCACTGATCTCCCTCCTGGCACTTATCCGTGTAAGCGGAACAAGTGCTACACATGCCCTTACACTTCCTCCCTTACCACCATTCAGGGCCCTAAACAGTCCTTCCAGGTGAGGCAACACTTCACCTGTGAGTCGACTGGGGTGATATACTGCGTCCGGTGTTCCCGATGTGGCCTTTTATATATTGGCGAGACCCGATGCAGACTGGGAGATCGTTTTGCTGAACATCTACGCTCTGTCCGCCAGAGAAAGCAGGATCTCCCGGTGGCCACACATTTTAATTCCAAATCCAATTCCCATACTGACATGTCTATCCATGGCCTCCTCTACTGTAAAGATGAATCCACGCTCAGGTTGGAGGAACAACACCTTATATTCCGTCTGGGTAGCCTCCAACCTGATGGCATGAACATCGACTTCTCTAACTTCCGTTAATGCCCCACCTCCCCCTCGTATCCCATCTATTATTTATTTTTATACACACATTCTTTCTCTCTCTCTCCTTTTTCTCCCTCTGTCCCTCTGACTATACCTCTTGCCCATCCTCTGGGTTCCCCTCCCCCTTGTCTTTCTCCCCGGACCTCCTGTCCCATGATCCTCTCACATCCCTTTTGCCAGTCACCTGTCCAGCTCTTGGCTCCATCCCTCCCCCTCCTGTCTTCTCCTATCATTCTGGATCTCCCCCTCCCCCTCCCACTTTCAAATCTCTTACTAGCTCTTCCTTCAGTTAGTCCTGATGAAGGGTCTCAGCCTGAAACGTCGACTGCACCTCTTCCTAGAGATGCTGCCTGGCCTGCTGTGTTCACCAGCAACTT
This sequence comes from Mobula birostris, assembly GCF_030028105.1. NCBI lineage: Eukaryota > Metazoa > Chordata > Chondrichthyes > Myliobatiformes > Myliobatidae > Mobula > Mobula birostris. Next base: position 52,018,843 of record NC_092389.1, on the reverse strand, counting down.
TGATGTGTGTTGCCTGAATCGTTGAGTGTGTGTCTTCAGGCTCCTGTACCTCCTTTCTGATGGTAACAATGAGAAGAGGGCATGTCCTGGGTGATGGGGGTCAGTAATGATGGATGCCGGCTTCCTGAGACACTGCTCCTTGACGATGTCCTGGTTGCTACGGAGGCTGGTGCCCGTGATGGAGATGACCAAGTTTACAACTCTCTGCAGCTTACTTCGAAACGGTGCCTTTGCAACCCACCACCACCCCCAGCCCCATACCAGCCAGTTAGAATGCTCCCCACGGTACACCTGTAGGAATTTGCAAATGCCTTTGGTGACATACCAGATCTCCTCGAATTCCCAATGAAACCTAGCCGCTGTCTTGCACTTTTTTTCCCGAACTGCGTCGATACGTTGGGTCCAGGTTAGATCCCCACAGAGATTTTGACACCCAGGAGCTTCAAATTGCTCACTCTCTCCATTTCTGATCCCTCTCTGAGGATTAATGTGCGTTCCTCTCATCTTACCCTTTCTGAAGTCCACTATCAGTTTTTTTGGACTCATTGACATTGAGCGACAGCCCCTCTGAGTGACAGGCCCTTCATGCCGCAATGTTACACTGACCCCCCCCAATTAATTTTTGTTTGGATTATGAGGACACACAGTCCTCTTTTATTGTCATTTAGTAATGCATGCATTAAGAAATGATACAATGTTCCTCCAATACGATATCACAGAAACACAAGACAAACCAAGACTGAAAAACTGACAAAAACCACATAATTATAACATATAGTTACAACAGTGCAAAGCAATACCGTAATTTGATAAAGAACAGACCATGGGCACGGTAAAAAAAAGTCTCAAGGTCTCTCGAAAGTCCCAACATCTCACGCAGACGGTTGAAGGGAGAAACTCTCCCTGTCATGAGCTTCCAGCACCGCAAACTTGCCGATGCAGCATCCTGGAAGCACCCGACCACAGTCTGACTCTGAGTCCGTCCGAAAACTTCGAGCCTCCGACCAGCCCTCCGACACCAAGCACCGAGCACCATCTCTGCCAAGCAGTTCGACCCCAGCCCCGGCAACAGGCAATAGGCAAAGCCGAGGATTTGGGGCCTTCCCCCTTCGGAGATTCTCGATCGCACAGTAGCAGCGGCAGTGAAGCGGGCATTTCAGAAGTTATCCAGATGTTCCTCCATGCTTCTCACGTCTGCCTCCATCAAATCAGGATTGTGCATGGTACCTACTTAACAAATATCGATACCATTCCCGTGCGGCTGCGCGCGCTGCCATCTTCTCCTCCCCTATTAATAATCAAATGGAAAGCCTAACCAATCTCCCCTCTGCCTACACAAAATCCATATCCTTCCATTTCCCTCACATCCACCTGCCTATTTAAACGTCTCTTAAAAGTCGCTGATGCTTCTGCCTCCACCACCATCCCAGGCCGCTCACGCCAGGCACCCGCCACTCCCCGTGTTGAAAAAAATCTCTTATGGAATTACCCCCCCCCCCCCACCTTGGAGAGGCCTCACTTGGAGTACTGTGAGTAGTTTTGTGCCCCCTATCTATCAAAGAACGTGCTGGGCTTCTGGAGAGGGTTCAAAGGAGGTTCACAAAAAATGATTCCGGGATCGAAAGGCTCGCCACGCGAGGACCGATCAATGGCTGTGGGCCTGCACTCACTGGAACTCAGAGGAATGAGGGGTGACCTCGTTGAAACCTAGCAAATGTCGAAAGGCCTAGGTAGAGTGGACGTGGAGAGGATGTCTCCTATGAAGGGGGGAGAGCCTAAGACCAGAGGACACAGCCTCAGAATAGAGGGGCGCCCTTTTAGAACGGAGATGAGGAGGGATTTCTTCAGCCAGAGGGTGGTGAATCTGTGGAATTCTTTGCCTCGGATGCCTGTGGAGGACAAGTCACTGAGTATATTTGAGGCAGAGATTGATGGATTCTCAATTAGTTGGGGCCTGAAGGGATACGGGGAGAAAGGAGGAGAATGGGACTCAGAGGAAGCAGACTTGATAGGCCAAATGGCCCAGTTCTGCTCCTAAATCTGAAGGTCTTTCATACCTACCCTCTGGTGTTAGACAATTCAACCCTGGGAAAAAGATACTCCCTGTCTGTTCTATCTATGCCTCTCATAAGCGATACAAAAGGGAGGAGAAGATGGCAGCGCGACGCAGCGCGCGCGGCCGTTCCGAACGAATATCGATATGTGTAGCTAGGGGTGCCGTGCACAATCTTGTTTTGATGGGGACAGCCGAGAAGCACGGAGGAACATCTGGAGAAACTTCTGAAATGCCCGCCTCGCTGCAGCTGCTACTGTGCGATCGAGAATCTCCGGAGACGAAGGCCCCAAATCCTCGGCTTTGCCTGTTGCCTGTTGCCGGGGCCGGGGTCGAAGCGCTCGGCAGAGATGGTGCTCGGTGCTCGGTGTCAAATAAGTGGTCGGAGGCTCGGAGTCGGACTGTGGTCGGGTGCTTCCGGGATGCTGCATCGGCAAGTTGGCGGCGCTGGAGGTTCACCGTCTGCGCGAGATGATGGGACTTTCAAGAGACTCTGAGACTTTTTACTGTGCCCATGGTCTGTTCTTATCAAATTACGGTATTGCTTTGCACTGTTGTAACTGTATGTTATAATTATGTGGTTTTTGTTAGTTTTTAAGTCGATTTGTCATGTGTTTTCGTGATATCATTCTGGAAAAACATTTTTATCATTTCTTAATGCATGCATTACTAAATGACAATAAAAGGGGACTGCGTGTCCTCATAATCATAATCATAATAACTTTATAAACCTCTCCCCTCAGCCTCCACCGCTCCAGAGAAAGCAAATCAGAGGTTTGTCCAACCTCTCGTTATAGTACATGCCCTCCTGATCGGAGTGAGATCTATCTGCCATGACTCAGCCCACATCTCCCACTCAGTCCCCTGAAAACCTACTTCACAATCCACCCTTCTGCCTTCCTTTGGGTCCTCGGCTGATTTACTGATCTACCCACCTGCCCCTGCATCCAGATCATTTACTTTATCATGAACTTCCAGGGCAGGTTTGATGTTGTCGTTTAAAAAAAATTGGATAGGAAATATATGGACAGGAAAGGAATAGGGGTTATGGGCTGAGTGCAGGTCGGTGGGACTAGATGAGAATAAGATTTCGGCACGGACTAGAAGGGCTGAGATGGCCTGTTTCTGTGCTCTAATGGTTATATAGTTATATGGTTATCAGACATCTCTACCCTGGGAAACAGATACTCTCTGTCCACTCTATCTAGGCTTCTTGTAATCTTATGAACCTCTATCAGATCTCCCGTCAGTTTCCGGCGCTCCAGAGGAATCAACCCAAGTTTATCCAGCCTCTCGTGATAGCACAGGCCCTCTAACATAGAAATCTACAGTACATTGCAGGCTCTTCGGCCCACACAGTTGTGCTAGCCAAGTAACCTACTCTAGAAGCTGCCTAGAATTTCCCTACTGCACAGCCCTCTATTTTTCTGAGCTCCATGTACCTACCTAAGAGTCTTTTAAAAGACCCTATTGTATCCACCTCCACCACCGTCGCCGGCAGTGCATTCCACACACCCACCACTCTCTGCGTGTGGCGCGTGGCCAAGTGGTTAGGGCGTTGGGCTCGCGATCTGAGGGTCGTGGGTTCGAGCCTCGGCCGGGGCGGCGTGTCGTATCCTTGAGCAAAGGCACTTCACCACACACTGCGCCAGTCCGCCCAGCTGAGAATGGGTACCGGCAAAAGATGCTGGGGGTTAAACTCGCGATAGACTGGCGTCCTATCCGGGGTGGGGGGGGGGGGAGTCTCGTACTCTCAGTCACTTCACACCACAGAAACTGGCATAAGCACCAGCCTGATGATCCTATAAGGCTCGGGACAGACTTTAACCTTAACCGTGCTGTGTGTGAAAAACTTACCCCTGACATCTTTCTGACCTACTTGTACCCCTTGTACCTACTTCCAAGCACCTAAAACTACGCCCCCTCACACCAGCCATTTCAGCTCTGGGATAAAAAGCCTCTGGCTATCCACACGATCAGTGCCTCTCATCATCTTATCGGGCAGCAACCTGGTGAACCTCTTCTGCACCCTCTCCAAAGCCTCAACATCCTTCCTGTAGGGGGGCAGTACCCAGATCAAGTCAGGTCACTTTTTATTCACATTTTGACCATAGCTGCTGGTACAGTACACAGTAAAAATGAGACAACGTTTTTCAGGACCCTGGTGCTACATGAAACAATACAAAAACTACACTGAACTACGAAAAACAACACAAAACTACACTAGACTACAGACCTACCCAGGACTGCATAAAGTGCACAAAACAGTGCAGGCATTACAGTAAATAATAAACAAGACAATAGACACAGTAGAGGGCGGCAGGTTGGTGTCAGTCCAGGCTCTGGGTATTGAGGAGTCTGATGGCTTGGGGGAAGAAACTGTTACATAGTCTGGTCGTGAGAGCCCGAATGCTTCGGTGCCTTTTGCCAGATGGCAGAAGGGAGAAGAGTTTGTATGAGGGGTGTGTGGGGTCCTTGACAACGCTGTTTGCTTTGCGGATGCAGCGTGTGGTGTAAATGTCTGTAATGACGGGAAGAGAGACCCCGATGATCTTCTCAGCTGACCTCACTATCCGCTGCAGGGTCTTGCGATCCGAGATGGTGCAATTTCCGAACCAGGCAGTGATGCAGCTGCTCAGGATGCTCTCACTACAACCTCTGTAGAATGTGGTGAGGATGGGAGGGTGGGAGATGGACTTTTCTCAGCCTTCGCAGAAAGTAGAGACGCTGCTGGGTTTTCTTTGCTATGGAGCTGGTGTTGAGGGACCAGCTGAGATTCTTCGCCAGGTGAACACCAAGAAATTTGGTGCTGTTAACAATCTCTATGGAGATCCTGTTCTCCGATCTCCATGGCCACCTGTTGTCACATCTCCACCACGACCTTCTGCTCTTGCCTTCTTTCCTTTATTTATTGCGTCTCCGTGGATCACATGTGCCTTAATTTTACGGATCAGTCTGTTGGAAACCGCTGTCTTTGTTTAAAATAATACTTTTTTTTAATAAGAATTGTACTTTTTAAACAAACTCGGGTACTTTTCACACTCTCTGGCAGAAAGCGGTACAGCAGCTAAACTATCGCCGGTTCAGGGTCAAGAGAAAATGTGCGGGTGCTGGAAATCCAGAGCAACAGACACAAAGTGCCTGAGGAACTCAGCAGGTCAGTCGGCATCTATGGAAAAGAGTAAACAGTCACGTTTCGGGCCGAGACCCTTCGGCAGTCGACTTTTCTCCTCGATGCTGCCTGGTCTGCTGTGTTCCTCCAGCATTTTCTATGATTTATCACTGTGCTCATTTTTCATTGGCTAAGCACTAGCACATGACCCCCGTGATGTAATTGTTTTAATAATCTAGCCTATCTAAAGGAATTTCCTTATCTTATCTATGTCTTTTTCAGAAGCACCATCTTTTATTCCTCCGTCTCACATCCCCTCGGCATTAACTCTTGATTAGCCAGGGCACCAAAGGGTATGGGGAGAAGGCAGGGGAGTAGGGATGACTGGAAGAATTGGATCAGCCCATGATTGAAAGGCGGGAGCAGACTCAATGGGCTGAATGGCCTACTTCTGCTCCTGTATCTTATGGTTTTAATTCCCCTCCTAGAATTTCTCAGCTCCTTATTTAGCTTGCTTAGTATTTGCACGTTTGTTTTGTTACGTACCCCGTAACTGGGTTGCCAAACCAGCAGAAATGGACCACCTAGTTGGAGTCTGGATTACTGGAATTAAGAAAGTTTTATTAAAGAAATAAGTAACACAGTACTCTAATCGTAAGGATATGAATGCAACAGGTTAGCAATGATAAAATACACATGTACACAGAACTAGGGTAATAGGAATCAACCAAGCTCTATCGCAGTCTAGGGGTAAAATGATCAGTCTTAAGTGATGCAGAGTTCAGTTCAGCTCAGTACAGTTCGCAGTAATTGCTGTTGTGCTGTTGGGGGGAGATGATATGCAAATCTGATTCAGACAGACCTTTGTTCTTCGCAGTTAGCTTTCGGGCGAACCCTTTTGATGTCTTCTGTGGTCACTGACTGTGACCCCTCTGTTCTGGATACGACCATTCTTCCGCGGTGAACCCGGCACCCAGGCAAGGGCGGACACACACCCCAGGTTCCCACCGACTGTACCTTTACACCCTGTGAGCATCTGATCGGTTCCCGCGAACCGGTCCTCCAATCCCACCAAATTGTGGGGGCACACCGCTCTTCCAGGCTCTCATTATCTCGTGGTGTGTGTCATGCCTTAGCGAACCTGTTCCTTTTATCCCCCTGCTGGGGTATCGCCTGTCCATCAAACTTCAAACAGTTCAGGTTCAAAGCAACTGGTCTGTCAATACTCGGACTGGTGTCTCTTTTCGTTATCTCTCTCTCCTCTCTCCTTAACATTTTGAATGTTTCTCCATTTGTCTCCCTTATTTCTCTCATCAGCATCAATCTTCTGATAACTTGGTTTGCCATCACAGTTTCCACTCCAGCATAAACTTAAATCTTGTTGTTCTTGACTCCAGGAGGAACCTTTAGGATCAGCAATTGAGGAGAAATCCAGCAAGCCCATAGAGAAGGGCATTGCTGAGGTATTTACTTGGGATTCTTTTTAATCCTCCTTGCCAGGGGCCAGTCTAGCGGCAAAACCAGCCCAGAACAATAGCCTGTGATTGTGCGGACTGTTTCACATAAAGAAGGCAAGACGGCGTCTGCACTTCATGAGGAGTTTGAAGAGATTTGGCATGTCAACAAATACACTCAAAAACTTCTATAGATGTACCATGGAGAGCATTCGGACAGGCTGCATCACTGTCTGGTACGGAGGGGCTACTGCACAGAACCAAAAGAAGCTGCAGAAGGTTGTAAATCTAGTCAGCTCCACCTTGCATACAAGCCTACAACGTACTCAGGACATCTTCAGGGAACGGTGTCTCAGAAAGGCAGTGTCCATTATTAAGGACTTCCAGCACACAGGGCATGCCCTTTTCTCACTGTTACCATCAGGTAGGAGGTACAGAAGCCTGAAGGCACACACTCAGAGATTCAGGAACAGCTTCTTCCCCTCCGCCATCCGATTCCTAAATGGACTTTGAAGGTTTGGGTGCTACCTCACTTTTTATGTGACGGGGTCCTGAATTACCCCTATGAACTGTGCTCAATTATCCCTTATGAACTGTGCTTTTAAAAGAGAGAGAGAGAGAGAGATATTTGACACCGACAACTTGTTTTGAAAAGAGAGAGAGAAAGAAAGAGGGAGAGATGAAGACTAACTTTTGGACTGTCACTTTAAGGCACGAGGAGGAACTTTTCTGCTGAGTTGGAGAGAGGGTGCTAGCTCGTAAGTTGCTATGGTGACCGAGGGTGGCATTATTTGATGGACAATCAAGGTTATAGTTTCTCTGAAGCATGTTTATACTTTGTCCAAGGACATTTGCCTGCTAGTACATTCTTACACAGACAAAGGAAGGAGGAGTTATTTGAGAGACAGTTGGGACTCAGTACGGTGAGATAAATGGGAGGTCAGATGACAGACCTCAGGCACATGTTTTTGGACACTGAATGAGCTTTGTTGTGCCCACAGAAAAAGTGGGTTTTTGGACGATCGATCAGGCGGATCGATCAGTGGCTCTTGCAGTGAGAAAAGGGAGTGACTGGTGGGGAGTTGTCCATGTGGCCACCCTTGACTGGGTTGATAGTTCCACCACAGAAAAACAGTCCCCTTTGTTGTGGTCACAGTCGGTGTCTTTTAAAGGATTTTTTTCCTCTCTGATAGATTATGTATTGCATTGAACTGCTGCTGCTAAGTTAACGTCACATCCCAGTGATAATAAACTTGATTCGGATTCTGACTTCCATCACACACCCCAATGATTGCTCCAGAAATCGAGTCCCTCACTTGATATTTTATTGACATCGGTCGAAACCAGAGTGTACCCAAGTGCGAGCTAAGCCAAGTGGCACCGTGAGAACTAACGAGTCTCAAAACTAGGACCCCGCTTTTCGTGCTGGTAAGGTATCCACTTAGGTAATACAAGTAACATGGAACCCCACGTAACACTGCGAATAGGTTGAGTGAACTCAACCTTGGAGCGATGGAGGATGAGAGGTGACTTGATAGGAGTGTACAAGATAATGAGAGGCATTGATCGTGTGGACAGTCAAAGGTTTCTCCCCAGGGCTGAAATGGCTAGCCCAAGAGGGCACAGTTTTAAAGTGCTTGGAAGTAGGTACAGAGGTGATGTCGGGGGTAGATTCTTTTACACAGAGTGTGGTGAGTGCATCGAATAGGCTGCCGGTGACGGTGGTGGAGGCGGAAACGATAGGGTCTTTTAAGAGACTCCTGGATGGCTACATGGAGCTCAGAAAAATAGAGGGCTATGGGTAAAGCCTAGGTAGTTCTAAGGTAGGGACATGTTCGGCACAGCTTTGTGGACCAAAGGGCCTGTATTGTGCTGTATGTTTTCTATGTTTCTATGTTTCTAACACTGAATAACCACAGCGTTATTCATTTGGAAGATACGACCCAAGCCACAAATCTGCCTCGAAATAAGCCAGAATACGTGACTTATTCCCTTCACTTTTACCACGATTCCCCCCAACTCATAAGACTAGTTACCATAATGAACATGCAACACAGAATACAAAGGTACCTACAGCCACTTATTGCTTCCTGATTCCCTGTTTAAGTACTCTCCTCATTCCTTTATGTTCCTCGGAGCCTCTGTCCGATTTCTAATTTGTAAACCTTATGCTTGCTTCCATTCATCAAAGTTGCTGGTCAATGCAGCAGGACAGGCAGCATCGCTAGGAAGAGGTACAGTCGACATTTCAGGCCGAGACCCTTCGTCAGGACTAACTTGAAGGAAGAGCTAGTAAGAGATTTGAAAGTGGGAGGGGGAGGGGGAGATCCTAAATGATAGGAGAAGACAGGAGGGTGAGGGATGGAGCCAAGAGCTGGACAGGTGATTGGCAAAAGGGATATGAGAGGATCATGGGACAGGAGGTCCGGGAAGAAAGACAAGGTCGGTGGGGGGGAACCCAGAGGATGGGCAAGGGGTATAGTGAGAGGGACAGAGGGAGAAAAAGGAGAGAGACAGAAAGAATGTGTGTATAAAAATAAGTAACAAATGGGGTATGAGGGGGAGGTGGGGCATTAGCAGAAGTTTGAGAAGTCAATGTTCATGCCATCAGGTTGGAGGCTACCCAGACGGAATATAAGGTGTTGTTCCTCCAACCTGAGTGTGGCTTCATCTTTACAGTAGAGGAGGCCGTGGATAGACATGTCAGAATGGGAATGGGATGTGGAATTAAAATGTGTGGCCACTGGGAGATCCTGCTCCATCTGTTATTTATTTACATACACACATTCTTTCTCTCTCTCTCCTTTTTCTCCCTATGTCCCTCTTAACCTGCTGACCGGTACGTTTTCGGACTCTGGGAGGAACCCGGAGCGCCCATGGGAAGAACGTGCAGACTTTCTTACGGAGGGAGGGGGGATCTCTCCACCGCCCCCTACGCCGCTGGCGTTTCGGGCAGTCGCGAAGATCCTCCATCCCTGGTGGTGTTCAGGACTTCCTTCATCGTACCTCGGCTTTCACCCACTGTCAGCCACACGACCCCACCGAACCTGGAGGACCGGTGGTCTTCGACCTGTTAGGTGTGGGTGACCCTACCAGGAGCCAAAGCGTGCAGCCCTGGCTCGGGCCAGCACCCTAGCTCTCTGGGTCACTGAGGCGCACAAGCCTCCAGGCCGGACAGCAAGGTCGCTGCCCTCTAGCGTGGTGGTGTGGTGGGTAGTGCTTGTCGCTCTCGCTTTCAGCCTCCGCCGCTGTCTGGCCGTCTCGGGAAAAGGAGAGCTGAACGTGTCGGTCTCTCCCTGCCAGTACACAGCCTCTCGGACAGCAAGCCTCGTGTAGCGCCTCCTCGCTGGCGACACGCACACGGAAACTGAACTCCTCTCAGACTCGGGCTGAACTACAGGAGACGGGGAGGAGGTCCGGCCCTTGCACGACGTAGCACGCAGGCCCACCGGCGTGTGGACACGCCCCGGTGCCCGTGAACCAGATCCCCGGCTACGGGTAAATAGACCCACCGGCTTGCGGGCAGCCTCGGGGGAGAGACGGAGGTCTACGGGAGTTAAACCCAGACAGCAAATCCGGAGTGGAGCCCCCTGATGTCATTGAACATCCTCCCGGCAGCTCCTGCAGCCGAGCTGGTGACAAACGTATTGCTTCATAAGCTTTCCTTCGGGCTACACCGGTGAGGCCGAGAGGGGGATCTTGACGACTGGGGCATCTCAGGATCTCCGTACCTTCCGCCCAGGCTTGTGGTGATGGTCATCACCCATTGTCCTTCCAGACAGACGGACGCCAACAGCATCAAATTAATTAATTTGATGATTAAATTTCCCAATTTAATAGTTAATTTATAGAATTTAGAACAGTACAGCACAGTACAGGCCCTTCGGCCCACAATGTTGTACCGACCCTTAAACCCTGCCTCCCATAATTTAATTGTTAATTTTTCCGATTTAACCCCAGTCTAGTCACAGGGTAATTTTCAATGACCAGTTGACCTACTAACCAGCCCGTCTTCAGACTCTGGGAGGAAACCGGAGCACCCGGAGGAAACCCATGCGGTTATGGGGGGCGGGGGGGGCGGTGGGGTGACATTGAAGTGCTGATACCGTGAGGGAAAGCGGGGAGGTCCCTGCATTCCTTTTTAAAGAATGAGGTACTTTGGGAAAAAAAGTGTTAACTTCCAGTACTTACTGTACTGTCAAACTGTTAATTATATTCGGCTGAGATGGAAAGGATGATACCGAATAATTCATCCCAGATAAACAAAGGACTGGGATCATGGCAGCACACAATAGCTCATAGAAATGCCTGCATAGCCTCAAAGGTTTATTCACAAGGAGGATTGAATCAAAGCCAAGGACAAGTATGTCAGGAGAGAAAGTGACTTGTCTTGTAGAAAGATGTCAAATTCAATGCTGGTGTACTCCACAGTTTTGTCATTTGTGGAGAAAAAAGAATAAAAAAGGATGATTTTGCAAAGAAAGGAAACACAAGGCAGATGCATATCTGATGAGGCACTCGTTGATACTGCAGTGATGTGTGAAGATGTTGGAAACAATTATCAGGAACAAGATATGTCAGCTCGTCGAGTTGTCTTAGCAACAACCCAGCACTCAGCGTCAGCAAGACTAAAGAGCTGCCGGTGAACTTCAGACAAGGGAACACGAACAAGAAGGATCTGAAGCAGAGAGAGTGTGCATTTTCAAGTTGCTGGGCGTCAAAACCTCTGAGGATCCAGCCTGGACCCAACATATCTATGCAACTACAAAGAAGGCCAGGTGGTGGCTATGTTTCACTTGAAGTCTGAGGAGAGTCACTCTGTCAACAAAGGCAGGGCAAATGCTTTATACTTTATACTTCATTGTCGCCAAACAATTGATACTAGAACGTACAATCATCACAGCGATATTCGATTCTGCGCTTCCCACTCCCTGGATTACAAATATTAAATATTAAAAATAGTAAAAATTAGTACATTTCTACAGATGTACCGAGAGGAGCATTCTAACTGGCTGCATCACTCTCTGGGATGGGGTATGGGGGTGTGGGGGGAGTCTGTATCTCAGGATCGAAGTACGCTGCAGAGAGTCGTAAACTTAGTCAGCTCCACCATGGACGCTAGCCTCCGTAGTGTCCAGGACGTCGTCAAGGAATGGTGCCTCAGAAAGGTGGCGTCCATCATTAAGGACCCCCACCACCCAGGACGTGCCCTCTCCTCATTGCTACCTCTTTTTACATTGCACATCAACGATTTGGATTATGGAATAGATGGCTTTGTGGCTAAGTTTTCTGATGATACGAAGATTGGTGGAGGGGCCGGTAGTGCTGAGGAATCGGAGAGTCTGCAGAGAGACTTGTATAGATTGGAAGGATGGGCAAAGAAGTGACAAATGAAATACAACTTTGGAAAGTGTATGGTTATGCACTTTGGCAGAAGAGATAAACAGGCAGACTATTATTTAAATGGGGAGAGGATTCAAAGTTCTGAGATGCAACGGGACTTGGGAGTCCTCGTGCAGGATACTCTTAAGGTTAACCTCCAGGTTGAGCCGGTGGTGAAGAAGGCGAATGCAATGTTGGCATTCATTTCTAGAGGAATAGAGTATAGGAGCAGGGATGTGATGTTGAGGCTCTATAAGGCGCTGGTGAGACCTCACTTGGAGTACTGTGGGCAGTTTTGGGCTCCTTATTTAAGAAAGGATGTGCTGACATTGGAGGGGGTTCAGAGAAGATTCAGTAGAATGATTCCGGGAATGAGAGGGTTAACATATGAGGAACGTTTGTCCGCTCTTGGACTGCATTCCTTGGAGCTTAGAAGAATGAGGGGGGACCTCAAAGAAATATTTCAAATGTTGAAAGGCATGGACAGAGTGGATGTGGCAAAGTTGTTTCCCATGATGGAGGAGTCTAGTACGAGAGGGCATGACTTAATGATTGAAGCGTGCCCATTCAGAACAGAGATGTGAAGAAGTTTTTTTTAGTCAGAGGGTGGTGAATCTATGGAATTTGTTACCATGGGCAGCAGTGGAGGCCAAGTCATTGGGTGTATTTAAGGCAGAGATTGATAGGTATCTGGGTAGCCAGGGCATCAAAGGTTATGGTGAGAAGGCGTGGGAGTGGGACTAAATGGGAGAATGGATCAGCTCATGATAAAATGGTGGAGCAGACTCGATGGGCCGAATGGCCGACTTCTGCTCCTTTGTCTTATGGTTTATGGTCTACCATCAGGGAGGAGGTACAGGAGCCTGAAGACCGAAACTCAACCATTCAGGAACAGCTTCTTCCCCTCTGCAATCTGATTTCTGAATGGACACTGAACCCGTGAACACCACCTCACTACTTTTTTAATTTCTATTTTTGAACTACTTGTTTTAATTTAACTATTTATAGATATAGTATATCTGGCAAGAACGAAGACCGTCGTCCACGTTCACTGGGAGCCTAGCAATCAAACAGTGTCAGCAGAGGATGGCCATCACATCTTGAACTGGAAGACATACAGTCACGATACACCACAGACATGTTGCCTCAGAACTGGGTCGATCGTGAAATGTGATTTCAAACCCCACCTCCACACAACTCACAGACAGCACAAAGGTAGCAGCATCACCTCGTACATGAGAAATACGAGTTCGAACCTCATCTCCGGGCATATCGACGTTGGCTGCTACAACCACAGAGATCATGGCTAAACTAGCCACTTAGTGATAAAATTCCACCAGACGTAAGAACATAAGAAATAGGAGCAGGAGTCGGCCATCCAGCCCATCGAGCCTGCTCCGCCATTCAATAAGATGATGGCTGATCTGACCATGGGCTCATCTCCACCTACCTGCCTTTTTCCCTTAATTCCCCTACTCTGCAAAAATTTATCCCACCTTGTCTTAAATATACTTACTGAGGTAGCCTCCACTGCTTCACTCGGCAGAGAATTCCACAGATTCACCACCCTCCGGGAAAAGCAGTTCCTCCTCATCTCTGTCCTAAATCTACTCCCCCCACCCCCGAATCTTGAGGTGATGTCCCCTGGTTCTAGTCTCACCTACCAGTGGAAACAACTTTCCTGCCTCCATCTTATTTATCTCAATAACTTAGTGTGCTTCTATATGATCTCGTCTCATTCTTCTGTATTCCAGTGAGTACAGTCCCAGACGACTCAATCTCTCCTCATAGTCTGACCCCTCCTCATCTCTGGAATCAGCCTGGTGAACCTCCTCTGCACCGCCTCCAAAGCCAGTCTATCCTTCCTCAAGTCAGGAGACCAGAACTGCACGCAGTACTCCAGGTGTGGCCTCACCAGTACCCTGTACAGTTGCAGCATAACCTCCCTGCTCTTCAATTCAATCCCTCTCGCAATGAAGGCCAACATCCCGTTTGCCTTCTTAATAGCCTGCTGCACCTGCAAACCAACCTTTTGTGATTATGCGCAAGCACTCCCAAGTCCCTCTGCACAGCAGCATGCTGTAATCTTTTACCATTTAAATAACAATCTGCTCTTCTATTTTGTGTTCCAAAGTGGATGACCTCACATTTAGCAACATTGTACTCTCAGGCCCTTGCCCACTCATTTAACCTATCTATATCTCATTGCGGACTCTCCGTATCCTCTGCACAATTTGCTTTACCACTCAGTTTAGTATCATCAGCAAATTTACATATGCTACACTTCGGCCCCCTCTTCCAGATCGTTAATGTATATCGTGAACAGTTGCGGGCCCAGCACCGACCCCTGTGGCACACCGCTCACCACTGATTGCCAACCAGAGTAACACCCCTGTATCCCAACTCCGCGCTATATATTAGTTAACCAATCCTCTATCCATGCTAATACATCACCCCCAACTCTATGCATCCGTATCTTATGGATAAGTCTTTTATGTGGCACTTTATCGAACACCTTCTGGAAATCCAAGTAAGTGACGTCCACCTGTTCCCCCTCTATCCACTGCGCTTGTTATATCCTCAAAGAACTCCAGTAAGTTTGTCAAACAGGATCTGCCCTTGCTGAATCCATGCAGCATCCACCTGAAGGATCCATTTCTTTCCAGATGCCTCACTATTTCTTCTTTCACAGGCAGCACACTGGAAGATGTCAAGGAAGCCCTCTTCACAATTGCAACCTCCAGCATAACGGATACCTGCATCGGTAACATCCCTGGAAAAGCTGGGCTACAAAGTGAAATGCAGCGGAGTTATACCCCCCCCGCTCCACCACCCACACCGCCCCGCTCCCGGAGACGACGGTTGGAAGCCAAGATGAAAACCACAATGGGCTGCAGAAAGCTGGGAAGACCAAAGACCCACCTGGGCTACCGAGGAAGTACAGAGGTACGTCCACAGTCGAAGCCCTGGAAGCGATGGTTAACAGCTCTGGCTACCAGACTACAGAGGTGCACCAAGGATGCAGAGGCCAAGCGGGTAAATGCACTCTTCCCCGAAGGACTAGGAAGAGTACTGGCACAGTGCCAGAGCAACAACACACCAGTGCCTGCACCGACTCAAGGCAGGACAGTACTCATAATGAAGGGTCCTCTCAAAGGAGGAACACCGTCAAACAGCGCAGCTCTCCGGTGAAAAATGATATCGTATCTGTTAAATAGGGGCCGTGGACAATTCTGATTTGATGGAGAATGGACGTGAAAGCACAGAGGAACATCTGGAGAAATTTCTGAAACGCCCGTCCGCTGCTGTCGTTACTGCGTGGTCGGGAATCTTTCGGAGGGAAGGCCTCGAAATCCCCGGCTTTGCCTGCTGTTGGCGACTGAGATGGAGGTCGAATCATTCGGATAGAGATGACGCTCAGTTCTCGGTGTCGGAGAGCTGATCAGAGCTCAAAGTTTTCGGATGACTCAGAGTCAGACTGCGGTCGGCATGGCAGGGAGAGTTTTTCTTCCTTCTCCTGTCTGCGTGAGACGTGGGACACTTGAGAGACTTTGAACTTTTACTGTGCTCATGGACTTCTTCATCAAGTTATGGTATTGTTGCGCTGTTGTAACTATATGTTATAATTATGTGGTTTTGTTAGTTTTTTTCAGTCTCGGTCTGTCCTGTGTTTTGTGATATCACACCGGAGGAAATATTGTATCATTTCTTAATGCATGCATTACTAAATGACAATAAAAGAGGACTGTGTGTCTTCATAATCTAAAAAACTACCGGTCTATAACCTGCCCGTCAACAACATGAAAGCTCCTATCGGGCATCATAGCCGCCAAGCTGACAGAACACGTGTGTGTAACTTGCTGAGCCCTGCTCAGAGGGGAATGGGTAATGGAATCAGAGCCGCCAAGCACCAACTACTGGTGGACAAAACAGTCAAGCGAGACTCCTGGACCAGACAAGCCATCCTGGATCGACTACCAGAAAGCGCACGACTCAATGCCCCACACATGGATCCCGGAGTGCCTGTCTCTATGCAAGGTCAACAAAGCACTGTGGACCTTCATCAAGAACTCAATGGGCCATTGGGGGACAATGCCAGAAGTTAACTCAAAGCCAATGGGACAAGTGTCCATCAGATGTGGAATACACCAGGGTGATGCACTATCCCCCCTGCTGTTCTGCACAGTCATGAACCCCTCTCAGCCAGATCATCTCAAAGAGTGGATGTGGGTGCAAGTTCAAGAGTGGAGTGACCATCGGTCACCTCTGGTACGTGGATGACATCAGGCTGTGTGCCAGAAATGAAAGAGACGTTGACTCGCTAATCCACCTGACAAAGGCAGAGACATTGGGATGCTATTTGGACTGGGAAAGTGCAGTCGGATGGTAGTGAAAAGAAGCAGAACTCATCAGGACTGAAGGAGTCGAATCACCTGAAGACCACATCCCGGATGTACAGGATGGCCACAAGTACCTGGGGATCCTGCAGGCGTGCGGAAGCCACGATGAGGACGCAAGGAGAGCTGCAGCGTCCAAGTACCTCCAAAGAGTGAGGCGGGTCCTAAAACAAGCCAGCTGAGTGGGAAGAACAAGATCAGAGCCATCAACACGTTCGCCCCACCAGTCATCAGGTGCTCAGCCGCAGTAAGGTGCTGGCCGAGGAACGAGCTGCAACCGCTGGCGTAAAGACCCAGAAGCTACTAGCAATCGGTGGAGGATTCCGCCCAAAGTCCAACGGTGAGTGACTGTACACCCACCAGAATAAAGGAGGGTGGGGACTTGGAAGTGTCAAGGTCACAGGCCCTGGAAGAGATGTGAAACATGCAGGAGCAGGTCAGGAATATGGCCCCTAAGGACGACGTATGAGAATACCTCAGACAGCAGGCAGGGGACATGGAAATGGGTGAAGTAGAGTCAGAGGACCAGGGTCAGAGCCGTCTCTATCTCCTGAGGAGACTGAGGTCCTTTAACATCTGCCGGACGATGCTGAGGATGTTCTACGAGTCTGTGGTGGCCAGTGCGATCATGTTTGCTGTTGTGTGCTGGGGCAGCAGGCTGAGGGTAGCAGACACCAACAGAATCAACAAACTCATTCGTAAGGCCGGTGATGTTGTGGGGATGGAACTGGACTCTCTGATGGTGGTGTCTGAAAAGAGGATGCTGTCCAAGTTGCATGCCATCTTGGACAATGTCTCCCATCCACTACATAATGGACTGGGTGGGCACAGGAGTACAGTCAGCCAGAGACTCATTCCACCGAGATACAGCACAGAGCGTCATAGGAAGTCATTCCTGCCTGTGGCCATCAAACTTTACAACTCCTCCCTTGGAGGGTCAGACACCCTGAGCCAATAGGTAGGTCCTGGATTTATGTCCATCTGGCATAATTTACATATTATTATTTAATTATTTATGGTTTTATACTGCTATATTTATACTCTATTCTTGGTTGGTGCAACTGTAACGAAACCCAATTTCCCTCAGGATCAATAAAGTATATCTATCTATCTATAAGCCACTACATGGGATGTATCATCGCCAGCTATCAGAGGTGGGTGGCTGACATAAGGAAGTCCTCCCAATGGCTGGAAATGGCAGGGTTGGGGGGCTGCTCATGGTTGAACACAAGAACAACAGATTAAATTAGATTATGAGGACACTCAGTCCTCTTTTATTGTCATTTAGAAATGCATACATGCATTAAGAAATGATACAATGTTTCTCCGGAGTGATATCACAGAAAACAGGACAGACCAAAGACTAACACTGACAGAACCACATAATTATAACATAAAGTTACAGCAGTGCAAAGCAATACCGTAATTTGATGAAGAACAAACCATGGGCACGGTAAAAAAAAAGTTCTCAAAGTCCCCGAGTTGATCGACTCCCGAGTCCCTGATAGCAGGCGGCAAAAGGGAGAAACTCCCTGCCATAAACCTCCAGGCATCGTCAACTTGCCGATGTCTTGGAAGCAGCCAACCACAGCCGACACTGAGTCCGTCCGTCCGAAAACTTCGAGCCTCCGACCAGCCCCTCCGATACAGCCTCCCGAGCGCCATCCTCTGCCGAGCGCCTTCGACCTCGCCCCGGGCACTGAAACACGCAAAGCCGAGGATTTCGAGGCCTTCAGCTCCGGGGATTCCGGTTACTACACAGTAGCAGTGGCAGCGAAGTGGGCATTTCAGAAGTTTTCCAGATGTTCTGTTGTGCTCTCATGTCCATCTCCATCAAATCAGGATTGTGCACGGTCCCCTACTTGACAGGTAACGAACAGCACCACCGAAGTGGCCACGCGTGCGCACCAGACAAGACCCAAGATGCAGACTGGGCAAGGAATCTGCTGAACCCATCCAGCACATAGTGGCAGGGTGCAAGATGCAGGCAGGGGACAGCGTACACCGACCGACATAGCCAAGTTACAGGAATTGTGTACAGGAACACCTGTGCTGAGCGTGGGTCGGACACACCCAGGTCCAAATGGGAAACACCAGAGAAGATAGTGGACAGTGAGAGAGCTAAGATCCTGTGGGATTTCCAGATACTGGCTGATAAGCAGAGACAGGCCAACCCACCAGACGTAGTAATACTGGACAAGGCACAGAAGAAAGCAATCGTGATCGATGTGGCAATCCCAAACGACAGTAACATCAGCAGGAAAGACATCCGGGGTGAAGCTGAAGATGATGGCACCTAACGGCGACTCCTTTGCTCCCATCTTCGGGACCAGCTCTATTTCTATCTTTAATATCTCTATTTTTCCCCTTTCAAGGTTCTTTTGAAGATCCTGACCTGGAGTTACACACTGACTTTGATTCTTCGCGGGAATGGGACCCGCTCTCGGGGTTTCATGACCGGCCGCTTTTCGATATGCCAAGGAAGACTAGCACGCCATCAGGGTACCGGATTTTTGTGGCTCTGGAGGTGGGCGGATTCGAGGTCGGTGCCGCCGCCTGGTGTGTCGTGGGAGTACGCGGAAGATCGGGAGCAGCGAACTGGCTGCTGGCCGCGTGCCCAGAGACCCAAGTTGTTTGGGCACAGAGCTCGGAAAAAGCGACACGAGTTTTTAACATCGTAAATCAGCGAGTTGTTTGTTATGACTCCCCTCTCGCTGTGAAACGGGGACACCCCTTTCTCCCTTATTAGGAAGAGAGAGAGAGAGCCTGTGGTATGTTGCAAACCAGGTGAATGAATCGTCTTGGGAGTACTGCAAGCCTGTGTCTTTATTGATGCTCTGCTTGAGTGTTCGGTGGGGGACGCCGATGTGTTTTTTGCTGGTGGGGGTGGGGAATCTTTGCTTTGCTGCTGTTTATGCATGGGAAGGGGGGAGCTGGGGGTTTGCTTTGGAGTTTAAAATTTAACTGCCATTCATTCTTTGGGGCACTCCTCTGTTTTCGTGGACGTTGGCGAAGAAGAAGAATTTCGGGA
Organism: Mobula birostris; assembly: GCF_030028105.1. Classification (NCBI taxonomy): domain Eukaryota; kingdom Metazoa; phylum Chordata; class Chondrichthyes; order Myliobatiformes; family Myliobatidae; genus Mobula; species Mobula birostris. The sequence goes on along the minus strand of NC_092389.1, from coordinate 51,999,414 downwards.
TGTCTATTGTATACATCGCTCTGACATTAAATGTGCCTACTGAAACCCATTGATTGAAAAAGGCGAGAAACTGGATAAACACCGGGGTTTGAAAGAGCAGATGGAGAGGAATCGGAAGGTTAAAGCCAGATTAATCCCTGTGGTAACAGGGAGCACTTGGAGCCGTGACTGGGAGAGAGGCTCCAACGAATCCCGGGAACAACACCTGAGATCTCGGTCCTGAAGAGCACACAATACTCAGAACAGCGAGGATACTGTGCTGAATTCTCAAGCTCTCAGGGTTCTGGCAGAGAACCCAAGATCAAAAATACACAGGCACGCCACCCGTCAGGGGTGAGGAAAAAAAATCTATGTTTACTCTAATTCACAGTTCTTTTTTTCTATTATAATGCATTGCAATGTGCCTGCTACTGCAAAGTCAACAAATTTCACAACATACGCCAGCGATATTAAACCTGATTTTGATTCCAAATCGGAACCTGAGGGCTTCAGGGATCACAGTGGTATTACAGGCTCCTGTTCGTTGGCAGGCTGAATTCCGCCCCCCCCCCCCCCCCCGGGTGTCTGGCTTGCATGCTAATTTGCGCACTCCGGCCATCTCCCCAGATCTTCACAGCTTTTCCACTTCTTAAGCCCGCCGGCCCCCTGCAGGGGCAGCGGCTGCCGACAGCAGCTCACCGGGGTCCTTCCTGTTCACTGGTGAACTTGAACGCACGCGAGGTCATTACCCATGCGTTATCCATGTCCCCGGTAAGGGGAACATCACTGCCTTTGAACGGATAATCCAGCAGAAGGCCGTGGATTCGGCCCAGGACATCAGGGGTCCCCAACCCTTCTTGCACCGTGGACCAGTTTAATATTGACAATATTCTTGCGGACCGGCCGATGGGGTGGTGTTAATCACGACCGGAAGAGAGGTGATAAGTCAACTATAAGTCACTTATAAGTGACTAATACACTGAATTTTGATCCTAAAAGGGATTATCTAACAAATTTAATATTAAACACACAGCGCATATTTTCCTCGCATGAATATCGTGATAAGTCAATTATAAGCTCATAGTATCATAATATTTTAAGTAATGTTTGGATATTAAACACACAGCGCATATTTTCCTCGTATGAACATATAAAATTATTGCAACACACCAATATCGCTGAATCAGTGGGAGCCCTGGGCTTGTTTCCCTGCAACAAGACGGTCCCATCGAGGGGTGATGGGAGACAGTGATACTCGAAGGGAGTTCCTCATGTCCAGTCTATTCTGCAATTTAGTTTTCCTTGCATTCATTGCAGAAAACCACGCTTCACAGAGATATGATGTTGGAAATGGCAGCAACGTTTTCAGTGCTTTCGTGGCTATCTCAGAATATTAGCCTTGACTTTGATCTGGAATGCCGGCAGAGATGTTATGTCAAACGTACTCTTCAGCCCACCATCATTTGCAAGCTCGAGGAGTTGATCTTCTTCCCGCGCTGACATGGATAACGCATTGGTAATGACCTCGCATGCGTTCAAGTTCACCAGTGGGTGTGACGGGGAATGAGGAAAGGTGCAGCTGACTCATATCGTCAAATCATATGGTTTCCTTGCCGCCCAGAAGCACATGCTTTGCGGCCTGGTATCAGTCCGCGGCCCGGTGGTTGGGGACCGCTGCAGTACATCAGCAGTAAAAGCCCTTCCCAACCATTGAGCTCATCTACATGACACGCTGCCGTAGGACAGCAGCGTCCATCGGCAGAGATCCTCCCCACCCAGGCCGTGCTCTTTCCTCACTGCTGCCATCAGCTAGAAGGTACAAGCGCCTCAGGACTCACACCCCAGGACCGAGGACAGTTACTACCCCTCGGCCATCAGGCTCCTGAGCAAAAGGGGACAACTACACTCACTTGCCCCATCCACTGAGATGCTCCCACAACCAACGATCTCAGCTTAAGCATTCTTCACCTCCTGTTCCCGTTACTTATTGCTATTTATTTACATTGGCGTTTGCGCACCTTGTTGTCTACTGCGCTCCGGTGGAATCTTCACCGATCCTGTTACGGTTATAGATTCGCCGAGTGTGCCCGCAGGGAAACGAATCTCAGGGGGTCGCCACGGTTCGGACCTGGCCCGAGTGTGGAGTGGGAGACACCGAAGCAGGTCGATAGTTCACGGGCTCCAATTCGAGAAAGGGTAAAATAAAGCAATAAACGCTCGGCTCAGGCAGGGCCGTTAACTAAAGCTCTCAAAAGGGAAGCGGAGCCCACACTGCGGCCGATACAAACATCCGAACATCAAACGGATACTGCTGGCCTTCAGAGTCAGGTGATTTTGAAAGTCCAATGGCTCAGGGAAGGCCGAATGTGAAACAGCAGCGAAGCTTTGCTGTGCTCTGTCCAAGTCTCGACAAGCACTACGTCGACAAGAATGGAGTTAAATACCATCACCATTAAACAATAATGACCTGACACATACAAATTCACAAGCGCAATTGCCATATCTACTGCGCTGGCGAGTCCGTGGTTGTGACACGAGGTTGTCCATGTAGGCTCTTCGACAATAAACTGACTCTGATCTTTGGATTTTTCCTGTCCTGGGCCAGTCTCCGTCTCTCCGGTGCAGCCCATCTGAAGACCCCTCCTCTCCCAGGGACGAGATCTTTGCGGCCCCTGTTGGCGTTTCTGTAGCCTCTGGGTCATTACGTGGGATAGGGTTTGTTATGTCCCTAGCCCAGCCCTCCTCCTCCTCCTTTCCCAGCCGGGCCTGGGGACTGTCCGTGGTGGAGCTGAGCTTCACGAACTTCCTGGTGCGCGTAATTTCAGAGAACTGATGTCCCGGCTTCCTCCTTCCAAAGGACATCGGAAAACAGCGTCTCCAAGTTTAAGGCTGATTTATACTTGTGCGTACCAGCTTGCGACATAGCCTGCGCAAGTGGGCTACGCTGTTGTGAGCATTTACACTTGTGCGTTGGTGTGTCTGCGTCGCTCTGCAATTCACCGCCAAAACGCTAGTTGCCAGTGGGGTTTCCACGCCACTGTGTTGAGTTTCTTCGTGTGGAAACTCAACACGAAGAAACTCAAACTTCAAACAACGGCGACTGAAACTGTGAAGGAGGGTGAATTGTCTGTGCTTGTCCGGCCACTGAGAGACATGGACGAGGAAATGCACCTCAAATATTTTTGGATGTCGGCAGGTAGATTTGATGATTTGGTTCATCGTCTCCAATGATTTATTTCGCATCGGTGTATGCACAGTGACTGGCAATCACCATTTGAGTTTCAGCTTCGGGTGGGAGACAACAGACTGTAGCAGCTAGCTACAAACGGGCGTCAAGCACAGGGTCCTCCATAATTTCGGAGGTCTGTAAAGTTTTGTGGAAAGCATTGCAGCCAGAGTTCCTTCCCTGCCCTTCAGTCACCCAACGGGAAGCTATTGCAGCAGAGGAGGAAATGCGATGCTACCAAGCGGACCAGTCACAGTTGTTCAGTCTGCATCGCCGCGACACGTAGTTACATTTTGGGAGAGGTGCGCGTCAGGGTACGGCGTAGGGTTTGCATAGAGTACAGCGTAGGGTTCGCTGCTACGCCGTACATTTGACAAACAAGTATAAATCAGCCTTTAGACCATGGAGTCAGCGGGCACCACAGTACAGAAACAGGCCCTTCGGCCTACCCAGCACATGCTGAACTGCTATCCTGCCGACCTGCGCCCAGATAATAAGCCCTCAGTACCCCCTCCCACCCATGCGCTCACCACAACCTCTTCTGAATATTGAAATCCACCACCTTGCACTGGCAGCTCGTTTTCCACCCTCACCTGTCCTCCGAGTGAAGATTTCGCTCCCCTTCAACATTTCACCTTTCACCTTCAACCCATGACCTCCAGTTCGACTCTCACCCAACCTCGGTGGAAAAAAAGACTGTTTACATTTGCCCTGCATACGTATCTCATAAGGTTGTTATAGCCAGGGGTGGTAATGGGGACGAGCTCCCACTACCTATTAAATGCTCCGAACGGCGTGTGCCTCAAACAGCCTCTGACAACCAAGTCCGGCTCCCGGCCTTCACGTGAGGCTTAGGTACTGAGCCCAGCGGAACCGTTTCTACTGACAGGAGAAGGGGCAAAGGCGGGTTACTGGCACCTTAAAACCAGTCGCTTTGGGAAGGTGGGGCTCGTCAGACCTTTGTTGGCAGCTCATCTCGGAGAGGGAAAACTCTGATCTCAAACCTCCGCTGCCTTGTGACTGTACCCACTCACGGGGAAGGCTTCGGGAGTGAACCCCAAGGGAAAAATCTGGAGCTGGAGCCCCTGAGGCAGTCCGACGTTGAGTTCAAAACTGACTGGCAACTCCTGGTGCCAAACTGTATCAGTCTCTACCGTTCCTTTGGGTTCATCAGCTGTGTGGAGGGGGGAGCCTGTTACACGGGGCAATAGCTCGCTCTCCGTATCGTACTGCCCGGGCTTCAAAAGTTTCAAAGGTACATTTAATGTCAGAGAAATGTGCACAATATACATCCTGAAATGCTTTTTCTTCGCAAACATCCATGAATACAAAGGACCGCCCCAAAGTATGAATGACAATTTAAACGTTAGAACCCCAAAGTCCCCTCCAGCCCCCCTCCCTCCTGCGCATAAGCGGCAGCGAGCTACGATCCCCCCTCCCCCCACCAGCAAAAAAAAGCATCAGCACCCACCACCGAGAACTCAAGCGTGAACAAAGCAACAGCAAAGACACAGACTTGCAGTTACCCCAAAGACTTTGCGTTTCACCCGGTATTCGACATACCACAGGCTCTCTCCCTCTCTAATAAGTGAGAAAGTGGTGTTTCCATTTCCCAGCGAGCGGGGTGCCATAACAAACAACTCGCTGGTTTGCGGCGTTAAAAGTCCACCACGTTGCTTTTATTGAGCCCTGCTCCCAAACATCTGGGCACACAACTGCAGATCTTCCTACTCCCCCGATAACACACGAGTCTCCTGCTGTGACACCAACCCTCGATCCGCCCGTCTCCGGAGCCCCGAGATCCGAGGCCTCCAAAGCCAAGCCGGACACTTAGTCCGAGCCCTCGGCGTGCCGAGCAACAACGGCCGGTCGTGACACCCCGACAGCGGGTCCCATTCCCGCAAAGAACCGAAGTCAGCGTGTAACTCCAGGTCAAGGTCTTCAAAAGAACCCTGAGAGGGGAAAATAGAGATATTAAAGATGGAAATAGAACTGTTTCTGAACATGAGAGTGAAGGAGTCGCCCTTTAGTGCCACCATCACTCTGCTCCGCCTCTAGATAGCTGGGACACAACGTTCATGGTCAACCCAGATTGACAGAGGCCTCAGGCTCAGGCAGACCTCGCATAGCCCTATATTCCTCCATCAAATCTCCTCCCATTTGCCTACACTCCAGGGAATAAGGTTCGAACCTATTCAACTTTCCCCGATTACTCAGGTCCTCGCGCCCTGGTAATACCTTTGTAGATTTTCTCTACCACCTTTCAATCTTATCGATACATTTCCTGCAGGTAGGTGATCAAAACCTGCACACAGTATTCCTAATCAGGCCATGCAAGTGTCTTATACAACAATATCGTGACGTGCCAAGGCCCAGTTTTGAGAAGCAACACCTAATGTTCCATTAGTGTAGCCTCCAACCTGACGAGATAGACATCGATTTATCCAGCTCCCAGTAATTTCTCTCCCACCCCCTTCTCTCTTTTTCCAATCCCCAAGGGGGTTCTCCATCACCCCTTCTCACCTGCCCCTCCACCTCCCCTTTCTCCCATGGTCCACTCTCCTACCCTAATAAGGGAAGGGGTGGAGTTGGGTGACAGTGGCCTGAGGTGATTGGTGGACTGACAGGAGGTGAAAACTGATTGACAGGTTGTGCCAGGTAGGGGAGGGGACTTGGTAGACAATGGCCTGAGGTGATTGGTGGACTGACAGGAGGTGAAAACTGATTGACAGGTTGGGCCAGGTAGGGGAGGGTACTTGGTAGACAATGGACTGAGGTGATTGGTGGATTGAGGGGAGGTGAATGTTGATTGACAGGTTGTGCCAGGTAGGGGAGGGGAGTTGGGAGACAATGGCCTGAGATGATTGGTGGATTGAGGAGAGGTGAAAACTGATTGACAGGTTGTGCCAGGTAGGGGAGGGGAGTTGGGAGACAATGGCCTGAGATGATTGGTGGATTGAGGAGAGGTGAAAACTGATTGACAGGTTGTGCCAGGTAGGGGAGGGGACTTGGTAGACAATGGCCTGAGGTGATTGGTGGACTGAGGGGAGGTGAAAACTGATTGACAGGTTGTGCCAGGTAGGGGAGGGGACTTGGTAGACAATGGCCTGAGGTGATTGGTGGACTGAGGGGAGGTGAAAACTGATTGACAGGTTGTGCCAGGTAGGGGAGGGGACTTGGTAGACAATGGTCTGAGGTGATTGGTGGACTGAGGGGAGGTGAAAACTGATTGACAGGTTGTGCCAGGTCGGGGAGGGGAGTTGGGAGAAAATGACTCAAAGTGATTGGTGGACCGAGGGGAGGTGAATGCTGATTGACAGGTTGTGCCAGGTAGGGGAGGGGCGCTGGGTGACAATGGCCTGAGGTGATTGGTGGACTGAGGAGAGGTGAAAGTTGATTGACAGGTTGTGCCAGGTAGGGGAGGGGCACTGGGTGACAATGGCAGGTGGATGATTGTTGGAGGCAGATTAAAAGAGAAAGAAAAGGAAGGAGATTTGGGTGACTGAATCTACACTGTCCACTCCACATGGACGGTTCCAAAATGGACTGAAAAAATTTCCCAGTCAGCAAATCTATCCAAGATACATTGGAAAAATCTGGATGCTGTATGGGACGTGTGAAAATTCAGCAACTCTTGACATTGGATGGTGAAGATTGAATCTCTGATTCCTTCGTGCTTTCACCATCAGTATGTGCCGTGGCGTGTGACATCATCACTCTGCGCCGTGTCGTATGACGTTGGCAATCATGGTCTTTCCGTGACCATGATTGTTCTTGGCAGATCTTTCTACAGAAGTGGTTTACCATCGCCTTCTTCTGGGCAGTGTGTGTCTTTACAGGATGGAGTGATCCCCAGCTCATTATCAACACCCTTCAGAGATCATCTGCCTGGCCGTTAGTGGTCGTATCACCAGGACTTGTGATCTGCACCGGCTGCTCGTACGACCATCCACCACCTGCTCCCGTGGCTTCACGTGACCCTGATTGGGGGCTGAGCAGGTGCTGCACCTCGCCCAAGGGTGACCTGCCCGCTAGAGGAGGGAAGGACCACCTCACACCTTCTTTGGCAGAGATGTATCTGCAAATCTGTCACCCTTCTTTGCTCTCCGGACATCCTGGAGATTCCTCACCCTCTCATCGAACTCTGAGACTGTACGGATCGGAGCCAGGCTTCTTATCATTGCCTTAAGTGACATGAGATTCATTGTTTTTCAGCTGCATCATGGTTTAAAGACGTAAAACGTCTGTAAAGTGCATAACAAAATAGACGGTGCAAGCAGAGGGTAAAAGGCGGTCGAGTTCAGGGGCTGATGGACCTCAGGAATCTGATGATGGAGTGGAAGAAGCGGTCTCCAAATCACAGGAGGTCTCTGTACCTCCTTTCCTGATGGTAGCAACCAGCAGAGGTCGTGCCCTGGATGGCGGAGGACACTGGCGATGGATGTGGCTGCCTTGGGTCCCCGTTTCTCGGTCATGCCCTCGACGGTGCTGAGGTTATGAAGACCGCCCTTCTACCCCCCCGCCCCCCGGCTACGGTGCTGCGTGCCCACTAATATGATGAACCGATGGGCGAGGCTTTCGGCCTACTCCGGCCTGCTCTGGGCCTCGGATCTGAGGACTTTAACTGAGGTTCGGAATGCTGTTACTCGCTTCAACAGTGGGCGTGATTTGTGGTTTTTTTTCCTTTCTCTTGCGCGATGGGTGTTGGCCTTTTTTGCTTCTATTTCTATTCTCTCTTTCCATTAATTGGGTTCTTTCGGGTTTCTTGCTTTGTGGCTGCCCGTGAGCGAGCAAATCTCGCGGTTGTATAATTTGTACGTTCTTTGGTGATGAATGTCTCTTGAAAGCTTGGAATAAGCAGAATCCACTGCCAACCTCTCAGTGGTTTACAGAGACCTATATGTACAGAGCCCTGCCAAAGCCTTAGGAAAATACATGTCGCTTGTGTGTCTAAGACTTTTGCAGAGTACTGTAGTAATTGTGTCTATTGCATGGTACTGCTGCCCCCTTTTGTGGCAGCTGTACAGTGCAATGCACAAAATTGCCACAGTAAAGTGCAAAACTCTGAGGGTTCCCAGCTATCTGTATGTGCCTGAGGTTTTTACACAGTAGTACACTTACAAAAACAAAACTTTTTTTTAATATATAAGTTCTCTTGATAATAAATTATTTCCTGGAGCAATAAGTTCAGTAGCAGCTCTGCATCAGGTACACTGATACACCTGCTCGTTAATGCAAATATCTGATCAGCCAATCACATGGCAGCAACTTGATGCGTGAAAGCAGGTCGACAAGGTCAAGAGGTTCAGTTGCTGTTCGGAGCAAACCTCAGAACGGGGGGGGGGGGGGTGGGAAGAAATGTTGATCGAAGTGACTTCTTTTGATAGTGGAGTGACGGCTGGTGCCAGACAGGGTGGTTTGAGTATCTCAGCAACTGCTGATCTCCTGGGATCTTCCCGCACGACAGCCTCCAGAGTTTACGGAGGAAGGAGCGAGAGAGAAAAAACACAAAAAGTGAGTGGCTGTTCCGTGGGCGAGAAATGGATTTTATCAGGTGCATCTCTACACAAAGTGTGAGATACTTTATACTTTATTGTCGTCAAACAATTGGTACTAGAGCATACAATCATCACAGCGATATTTGATTCTGCGCTTCCACACTGCCTGGATTACAAATATTAAATAATAAAAATAGTTAAAATTAGTAAATATTAAAAATTTAAATTATAAGTCATAAATAGAAAATAGAAAAATGGGAAGTAAGGTAGTGCAAAAAAACCGAGAGGCAGGTCCGGATATTTGGAAGATATGGCCCAGATCCGGTTCAGGATCCATTCAGCAGTCTTATCACAGTTGGAAAGAAGCTGTTCCCAAATCTGGCCGTACGAGTCTTCAAGCTCCTGAGCCTTCTCCCGGAGGGAAGAGGGACGAAAAGTGTGTTGGCCGGGTGGGTCGTGTCCTTGATTATCCTGGCAGCACTGCTCCGACAGCGTGCGGTGTAAAGTGAGTCCACGGACGGAAGATTGGTTTGTGTGATGTGCTGCGCTGTGTTCACGATCTTCTGCAGCTTCTTCCGGTCTTGGACAGGACAACTTCCATCCCAGGTTGTGATGCACTCTAGACGAATGCTTTCTACAGTGCATCTATAAAAATTAGTGAGGGTTTTAGGGGACAGGCCAAATTTCTTCAGTTTTCTCAGGAAGTAAAGGCTGATGCACCCGCACGCTAATGCAATAATCTAATCAGCCAATCACGTGGCTGCAATGCAATGCATAAAAGCACGCAGACACGGTCAAGAGATTCTGGTGCTGTTCAGCCCAAACATCAGAATGAGGATCGAAATGGGCTTTGATCGTGAAATGTTTGTTCGTGGTTTCATTCCTGGAATTTTCACACACACACACACATTCTCCAGAGTTAACAGCGAATGACGCGATAAACAAAGCAAAACATCCAGTGGGCGGCAGTTCTGTGGGTGAAAACACCTTGTTAATGAGAGAGGGCAGAGGAGAACGGCCAGACTGGTCCAAGCTGACAGGAAGGCGAGGCATTACAAGAGCGGTGTGCGGAAGAGCAACCCTGAACGCACAACGGGTCGAACCGGGAGATGGAAGAGCTGCAGAAGCAGGAGACCGTGGACGTCCACCCAGTGGCCACCTTATCAGGTACAGCAGGTGTCGAATAAAAGAGCTCCTGAGTGGAAGCAGATTTCACCAAGGAAAAAAAAGCACAATATTAACAAGGACAATTAGAGCACACAAAAGAAAAATCGAAGACCAGGGTGCAATAATTTTGCTGAACTGAGGGGATTCCAGCGGAATCAGCTTCAATATCACTGGGATACGTGGTAAAATTTGTCGTCTTTGCAGCGGCAGGGGAATGAAATACATAAAAGTGGAGAACAGTCTGTGAATTACATATTTTATACATATAAAAACAGTTAAATTAAATAAGCAACGCAGAAATGTAGTGAGACAGATTTCATGGGTTCATTGTCCATTCGGAAGTCCAAGGGGAGGGGGGAAGAAACTGTTCCTGAACTGCTGAGTGTGTGTTTTCAGGCTCCTGTACCTCCTCCCTGCTGGTCACAATGAGAAAACGGTACATCCTGGGTGATGGGGGATAGAGATGGACATCGCCTTGTTGAGACATCGCCTTTGGAGGATGTTCCTGAGAGCTAGTGCTCACGATGGAATTGACACAGTTAACAACACACTGCAGCATATATTGATCATGTGCCGTACCCATCACATCCCTCCACCCCGATTAGTCCCAAATGGTTGGAGTAAAGTAATTGCTTCTGAACCTGGTGGTGATGGACATCTGGTTTCTGTGTCTCCGATCCGACTGCCACTGTGAGAAGGGACGTGGTCCGTACGGGGTGATGTGAGACGTCTGGTTTCTGTGTCTCCTGACCGATGGTCACTGTGAGAAGGGACGTGGTCCGTACGGGGTGATGTGGTACGTAGGGTTGCCCTGTCTCCAGTCAGACGGTTACTGTGAGAAGGGACATGGTCCATACGGGGTGATGTGGGACGTCGGGTTTCCCTGTCCCCTGTCCGACAAGTCACTGTGAGAAGGGACGTGGTCCGTATGGGGTGATATGGGATGTCGGGTTGCCCTGTCGCCTCTCCGACGGTCACTGTGAGAAAGGACGTGGTCCATACGGGGTGACGTGGGACGTCGGGTTTCCCTGTCTCCTGTCCGACGGTCACTGTGAGAAGGGACGTGGTCCGTACGGGGGTGATGTGGTACGTAGGGTTGCCCTGTCTCCAGTCAGACGGTCACTGTGAGAAGGGACGTGGTCTGTACGGGGTGATGTGGGACATCAGGTTTCTGTGTCCCCTCTCTGACGGTCACTGTGAGAAGGGACGTGGTCCGTACGGGGTGATGTGGGACATCGGGTTTCCCTGTCTCCTGTCCGACGGTCACTGTGAGAAGGGACGTGGCCCATACGGGGTGATGTGGGACGTCGGGTTTCTGTGTCTCCTGTCCGACGGTCACTGTGAGAAGGGACGTGGTCTGTACGGGGTGATGTGGGACGTCAGGTTTCTCTGTCCCCTGTCCGACTGTCACAATGAGAAGGAATGTGGTCTGTACTGGGTGAGGTGGGATGTCGGGTTTCTGTATATCCTGTCCGACGGTCACTTTGAGAACGGATGTGGTCCACACGGGGTGATGTTGGACGTAGGGTTTCTGTATCTCCTGTCCGACGGTCACTGTGAGAAGGGACATGGTCCGTATGGGGAGATGTGGGACATCGGGTTTCTGTATCTCCTGTCCATAGGTCACTGTGAGAAGGGACGTGGTCCACACGGGGTGATGTGGGACAACAGGTTTCTCTGTCTCCTGTCCGACGGTCACTGTGAGAAGGGACGTGGCCCATACGGGGTGATGTGGGACGTCGGGTTTCTGTGTCTCCTGTCCGACGGTCACTGTGAGAAGGGACGTGGTCCGTACGGGGTGATGTGTGACATCAGGTTTCTGTATCACCTGTCCAACGGTCACTGTGAGAAGGGACGTGGTCCGTATGGGGAGATGTGGGACATCGGGTTTCTGTATCTCCTGTCCGACGGTCACTGTGAGAAGGGACGTGGTCCGTATGGGGTGATGTGGTACGTAGGGTTGCCCTGTCTCCAGTCAGACGGTCACTGTGAGAAGGGACGTGGTCCGTATGGGGAGATGTGGGACATCGGGTTTCTGTATCTCCTGTCCGACGGTCACTGTGAGAAGGGACGTGGTCCGTACGGGGTGATATGGGATGTCGGGTTGCCCTGTCGCCTGTCCGACGGTCACTGTGAGAAGGGACGTGGTCCGTACGGGGTGACGTAGTACGTCGGGTTTCTCTGTCTCCTGTTCGACGGTCACTGTGAGAAGGGACATGGTCCATACGGGGTGATGTGGGACGTTTTGTTTCTGTACCACCTGACAGACGGTCACTATGAGAAGGGACGTGGTCCGTACGGGGTGATGTGGGACGTCGGGTTTCTGTATCTCCTGTCCGTAGGTCACTGTGAGAAGGGACGTGGTCCGTACGGGGTGATGTGGGACGTCGAGTTGCCCTGTCTCCAGTCTGACGGTCACTGTGAGAAGGGATGTGGTCCGTACAGGGTGATGTGGGATGTCGTGTTTCCGTGTCTCCTGTCCGACGATCACTGTGAGAAGGGACGTGGTCCATACGGGGTGATGTGGGACGTCGGGTTTCCCTGTCCCCTGTCCGACGGTCACTATGAGAAGGGACGTGGTCCGTACGGGGTGATGTGGTACGTAGGGTTGCCCTGTCTCCAGTCAGACGGTCACTGTGAGAAGGGACGTGGTCCGTACAGGGTGATGTGGTACGTAGGGTTGCCCTGTCTCCAGTCAGACGGTCACTGTGAGAAGGGACGTAGTCCGTACGGGGTGATATGGGATGTCGGGTTGCTCTGTCTCCAGTCCGACGGTCACTGTGAGAAGGGACGTGGTCCGTACAGGGTGATATGGGACGTCGGGTTCCCTGTCTCCTGTCCGGCGGTCACTGTGAGAAGGGACGTGGTCCATACGGAGTGATGTGGGACGTCGGGTTTCTGTGTCTCTGTCCGACGGTCACTGTGAGAAGGGACGTGGTCCGTATGGGGTGATGTCGTACGTAGGATTGCCCTGTCTCCAGTCAGACTGTCACTGTGAGAAGGGACGTGGTCTGTACGGGGTGATGTGGGACGTCAGGTTTCTGTGTCTCCTGTCCGACGGTCACTGTGAGAAGGGACGTGGTCCGTACGGGGTGATGTGGGATGTCAAGTTTCTGTATCTCCTGTCCGACGGTCACTGTGAGAAGGGAAGTGGTCCGTACGGGGTGACGTGGGACGTCAGGTTTCTGTATCACCTGTCCGACGGTCACTGTGAGAAGGGACGTGGTCCGTACGGGGTGACGTAGTACGTCGGGTTTCTCTGTCTCCTGTTCGACGGTCACTGTGAGAAGGGACATGGTCCATACGGGGTGATGTGGGACGTTGTGTTTCTGTATCACCTGACAGACGGTCACTATGAGAAGGGACGTGGTCCGTACGGGGTGATGTGGGACGTCGGGTTTCTGTATCTCCTGTCCGTAGGTCACTGTGAGAAGGGACGTGGTCCGTACGGGGTGATGTGGGACGTCGAGTTGTCCTGTCTCCAGTCTGACGGTCACTGTGAGAAGGGACGTGGTCCGTACAGGGTGATGTGGGATGTCGTGTTTCCGTGTCTCCTGTCCGACGGTCACTGTGAGAAGGGACGTGGTCCATACGGGGTGATGTGGGACGTCGGGTTTCCCTGTCCCCTGTCCGACGGTCACTGTGAGAAGGGACGTGGTCCGTACGGGGTGATGTGGTACGTAGGGTTGCCCTGTCTCCAGTCAGACGGTCACTGTGAGAAGGGACGTGGTCCGTACAGGGTGATGTGGTACGTAGGGTTGCCCTGTCTCCAGTCAGACGGTCACTGTGAGAAGGGACGTAGTCCGTACGGGGTGATATGGGATGTCAGGTTGCTCTGTCTCCAGTCAGACGGTCACTGTGAGAAGGGACGTGGTCCGTACGGGGCGATATGGGACGTCGGGTTCCCTGTCTCCTGTCCAACGGTCACTGTGAGAAGGGACGTGGTCCATACAGAGTGATGTGGGACGTCGGGTTTCTGTGTCTCCTGTCCGACGGTCACTGTGAGAAGGGACGTGGTCCGTACGGGGTGATGTGGGATGTCAAGTTTCTGTACCTCCTGTCCAACGGTCACTGTGAGAAGGGAAGTGGTCCGTACGGGGTGACGTGGGACGTCAGGTTTCTGTATCACCTGTCCGACGGTCACTGTGAGAAGGGACGTGGTCCGTACGGGGTGACGTAGTACGTCGGGTTTCTCTGTCTCCTGTTCGACGGTCACTGTGAGAAGGGACATGGTCCATACGGGGTGATGTGGGACGTTGTGTTTCTGTATCACCTGACAGACGGTCACTATGAGAAGGGACGTGGTCCGTACGGGGTGATGTGGGACGTCGGGTTTCTGTATCTCCTGTCCGTAGGTCACTGTGAGAAGGGACGTGGTCCGTACGGGGTGATGTGGGACGTCGAGTTGTCCTGTCTCCAGTCTGACGGTCACTGTGAGAAGGGACGTGGTCCGTACAGGGTGATGTGGGATGTCGTGTTTCCGTGTCTCCTGTCCGACGGTCACTGTGAGAAGGGACGTGGTCCATACGGGGTGATGTGGGACGTCGGGTTTCCCTGTCCCCTGTCCGACGGTCACTGTGAGAAGGGACGTGGTCCGTACGGGGTGATGTGGTACGTAGGGTTGCCCTGTCTCCAGTCAGACGGTCACTGTGAGAAGGGACGTGGTCCGTACAGGGTGATGTGGTACGTAGGGTTGCCCTGTCTCCAGTCAGACGGTCACTGTGAGAAGGGACGTAGTCCGTACGGGGTGATATGGGATGTCAGGTTGCTCTGTCTCCAGTCAGACGGTCACTGTGAGAAGGGACGTGGTCCGTACGGGGCGATATGGGACGTCGGGTTCCCTGTCTCCTGTCCAACGGTCACTGTGAGAAGGGACGTGGTCCATACGGAGTGATGTGGGACGTCGGGTTTCTGTGTCTCCTGTCCGACGGTCACTGTGAGAAGGGACGTGGTCCGTACAGGGTGATGTGGTACGTAGGGTTGCCCTGTCTCCAGTCAGACGGTCACTGTGAGAAGGGACGTGGTCCGTACAGGGTGATGTGGTACGTAGGATTGCCCTGTCTCCAGTCAGACGGTCATTGCGAGAAGGGACGTGGTCCGTACGGGGTGATGTGGGACGTCGTGTTTCTGTATCTCCTGTCCGACGGTCACTGTGAGAAGGGACGTGGCCCGTACGGGGTGATGTGGGACATCAGGTTTCTGTATCTCCTGTCCGACTGTCACAGTGAGAAGGAATGTGGTCTGTACTGGGTGAAGTGGGACGTCGGGTATCCGTGTCTCCTGTCCGACGGTCACTGTGAGAAGGGACATGGTCCGTATGGGGAGATGTGGGACATCGGGTTTCTGTATCTCCTGTCCGACGGTCACTGTGAGAAGTGACGTGGTCCACACGGGGTGATGTGGGACATCAGGTTTCCCTGTCCCCTGTCCGACGGTCACTGTGAGAAGGGACGTGGTCCACACGGGGTGATGTGGGACATCAGGTTTCCCTGTCCCCTGTCCGATGGTCACTGTGAGAAGGGACGTGGTCCGTATGGGGTGATGTGGTACGTAGGGTTGCCCTGTCTCCAGTCAGACTGTCACTGTGAGAAGGGACGTGGTCTGTACAGGGTGATGTGGGACATCAGGTTTCCCTGTCCCCTGTCCGACGGTCATTGTGAGAAGTGACATGGTCCGTACGGGGTGATGTGGGACGTCGAGTTTCTCTGTCTCCTGTCCGACGGTCACTGTGAGGAGGGAAGTGGTCCATACGGGGTGATGTGGGATGTTGGGTTTCCCTGTCTCCTGTCCGACTGTCACTGTGAGAAGGGACGTGGTCCATACGGGGTGATGTGGGACATCAGGTTTCTGTGTCCCCTCTCTGATGGTGACAGTGAGAAGGGAAGTGGTCCGTACGGGGTGATGTGGGACGTCGGGTTTCTGTGTCTCCTGTCCGACGGTCACTGTCAGAAGGGACGTGGTCCGTACGGAGTGATGTGGGACATCAGGGTTCCGTGTCTCCCGTCCAACGGTCACTGTGAGAAGGGACGTGGTCCGTACAGGGTGATGTGGGACATCAGGTTTCTGTATCACCTGTCCGACGGTCACTGTGAGAAGGGACGTGGCCCGTACGGGGTGATGTGGGACATCGGGTTTCTGTGTCTCCTGTCCGACGGTCACTGTGAGAAGGGACGTGGTCTTTACGGGGTGATGTGGGATGTCGGGTTTCTCTGTCTCCTGTCCGACGGTCACTGCGAGAAGGGACGTGGTCCGTATGGGGAGATGTGGGACGTCAGGTTTCTATGTCTCCTGTCCGACGGTCACTGTGGGAAGGGACGTGGTCTGTACTGGGTGATGTGGGATGTCGGGTTTCTGTATCTCCTGTCCGTAGATCACTGTGAGAAGTGACGTGGTCCGTACGGGGTGATGTGGGACGTCGAGTTTTTCTGTCTCCTGTCCGACGGTCACTCTGAGAAGGGACGTGGTCCATACGGGGTGAAGTGGGACCTCAGGTTTCTGTGCCTGCTTTCCGACGGTCACTGTGAGAAAGGACGTGGTCCATACGGGGTGATGTGGGACATCAGGTTTCTGTGTCCCCTCTCTGATGGTGACTGTGAGAAGGGAAGTGGTCTGTACGGGGTGATGTGGGACATCGGGTTTCTGTGTCTCCTGTCCGACGGTCACTGTGAGAAGGGACGTGGCCCGTACGGGGTGATGTGGGATGTCGGGTTTCTCTGTCTCCTGTCCGACGGTCACTGTGAGAAGGGAAGTGGTCCGTACGGGGTGATGTGGGATGTCGGGTTTCTGTATCTCCTGTCCGTAGGTCACTGTGAGAAGTGACGTGATCCGTACGGGGTGATGTGGGATGTCGGGTTTCTCTGTCTCCTGTCCGACGGTCACTGTGAGAAGGGAAGTGGTCCGTACGGGGTGATGTGGGATGTCGGGTTTCTGTATCTCCTGTCCGACGGTCACTGTGAGAAGGGACGTGGTCCGTACGGGGTGATGTGGGACGTCAGGGTTCTGTGTCTCCCATCCAACGGTCAACGTGAGAAGGGACGTGGTCCGTACGGGGTGATGTGGGACATCAGGTTTCTGTGTCTCCTGTCCGACGGTCACTCTGAGAAGGGACGTGGTCCATACGGGGTGAAGTGGGACCTCAGGTTTCTGTGCCTGCTGTCCGACGGTCACTGTGAGAAGGGACGTGGTCCGTATGGGGTGACGTAGTACGTCGGGTTTCTCTGTCCCCTGTCCGACTGTCACAATGAGAAGGAATGTGGTCTCTATTGGGTGAGGTGGGACGTCGGGTATCCATGTCTCCTGTCCGACAGTCACTGTGAGAAGGGACGTGGTCCACACGGGGTGATGTTGGACGTAGGTTTTCTGTATCTCCTGTCCGTCGGTCACTGTGAGAAGGGACATGGTCCATATGGGGAGATGTGGGACATCGGGTTTCTGTATCTCCTGTCCGTAGGTCACTGTGAGAAGGGACATGGTCCGTACGGGGTGATATGGGATGTCGGGTTTCCCTGTCTCCTGTCTGACTGTCACTGTGAGAAGGGACGTGGTCCATACGGGGTGATGTGGGACATCAGGTTTCTGTGTCTCCTGTCTGACAGTCACTGTCAGAAGGGACGTGGTCCGTACGGGGTGATGTGGGACATCAGGGTTCCGTGTCTCCCGTCCAACGGTCACTGTGAGAAGGGACGTGGTCCGTACGGGGTGATGTGGGACATCAGGTTTCTGTATCACTTGTCCGACTGTCACTGTGAGAAGGGACGTGGTCCGTATAGGGTGATGTGGGAAGTCGGGTTTCTGTTTCTCCTGTCCGACGGTCACTGTGAGAAGGGACGTGGTCCATACGGGGAGATGTGGGACGTCAGGGTTCCGTGTCTCCCATCCAACGGTCAACGTGAGAAGGGACGTGGTCCGTACGGGGTGACGTGGGACGTCAGGTTTCTGTATCTCCTGTCCGACGGTTACTGTCAGAAGGGACGTGGTCCGTACAGGGTGATGTGGGACTTCGGGTTTCTCTGTCTCCAGTCCTACGGTCACTGTGAGAAGGGAGGTGGTCAGTACGGGGTGATGTGGGACGTCAGCTTTCCATGTCTTCGGTGCGACGGTTACTGCGAGAAGGGACGTGGTCCGTACGGGGAGACGAGGGACGTCGATTTCTGTATCTCCTGTCCGTAGGTCACTGTGAGAAGGGACGTGGTCCGTACAGGGTGATGTGGGTCGTCAAGTTTCTCTGTCTCCTGTCCGACGGTCACACTGAGAATGGGGCGAGTGTCCGGCGATGAAGTTATTGATTATGGTCGCAGAAATCCACGGACATACACCCTGTACCATTGTTTTAAGAACAACAGGTAGCTGATGAAATGCACACTAGCAATCAAGCCATACAGATGTACTGCACTTTAACCGTACCTTCGGCCCATCTAGTCAATGCTAAATCCATTTAAGCTGCTATCCTCTTCGACCTACACCAGGACCGTAGCCCTCTCCACACCTCTTGTCCATGTACCTGTCCAATCTTCTCCTAAACATTGAAATCCAGCTCCCGGGCACCTCTTGCGCTGGGCAGCTTGTTCCACACTCCCTGAGTGAAGAATTTTGCCGCTCATTTTCCCTTCAAGCCGCCCACCTTTCACCCTCCACCCGTGACCTCTGGCGGTCGTCCCGCCCAACCTCATTGGAATAGAGTTTGCTGGCAGTTACCCTCCCTGTACCCCTGATAAGTTTGTAACTCTGAGGGTGACTTTCTGTGCCAAAGGGGTTGTGAAGCACTGATAGAGCAGTGAACTCATTATTAAAAATGTGCTGGCAGAATTGAATACAAATCGATTTTATACTTGCAGTGCATTAATTTCTCTGATGCTCGCCAGTGGCAGAGTGGCATCGGCACTGGACTTCGAGGCGACTGGTCCCCGGTTCGAATCCCGCCAGCCACTCACACACTCTCCATCCAGACTGGGTTGAGCGTCGACCTGGCCACTCGGCCTCGTAAAGAAGAAAGACAGACAACAGCCAAGGACGCGACAAAGAAATTCCTGCCCGGTGCGCCTCAAGGCATGTCGAACACTGTGTGTCCGACAGAGTGATCAGCAGCACTGGGGCTCCACAGGGGACTTTCTCTTCACCATTTACACCTCGGACTTCAACTACTGCACAGAGTCCTGTCATCTTCAGAAGTTTTCTGATGATTCTGCCATAGTTGGATGCATCAGCAAGGGAGGTGAGGCTGAGTACAGGGCTACTGTAGGAAACTTTGTCACATGATGTGAGCAGAATTATCTGCAGCTTAATGTGAAAAAGACTAAGGAGCTGGTGGTAGATCTGAGGAGAGCTAAGGTACCGGTGACCCCTGTTTCCATGCAGGGGGTCAGTGTGGACATGGTGGAGGATTACAAATACCCGGGGATACGAATTGACAATAAACTGGACTGGTCAAAGAACACTGAGGCTGTCTACAAGAAGGGTCAGAGCCGTCTCTATTTCCTGAGGAGACTGAGGTCTTTTAACATCTGCCGGACGATGCTGAGGATGTTCTACAAGTCTGTGGTGGCCAGTGCGATCATGTTTGCTGTTGTGTGCTGGGGCAGCAGGCTGAGGGTAGCAGACACCAACAGAATAAACAGACTCATTCGTAAGGCCAGTGATGTTTTGGGGATGGAACTGGACTCTCTGACGGTGGTGTCTGAAAAGAGGATGCTGTCCAAGTTGCATGCCATATTGGACAATGTCTCCCATCCACTACATAATGTACTGGGTGGGCACAGGAGTACATTCAGCCAGAGACTCATTCCACCGAGATGCAGCACAGAGCGTCATAGGAAGTCATTCCTGCCTGTGGCCATCAAACTTTACAACTCCTCCCTTGGAGGGTCAGACACCCTGAGCCAATAGGCTGGTCCTGGACATTTTCTGGCATAATTTACATATTACTATTTAATTATTTATGGTTTTATTACTATTTAATTACTTATGGTGCAACTGTAATGAAAATCAATTTCCCCCGGGATCAATAAATTATGACTATGACCATGACTATGGAAATGAACAACAAGTGTCTCAAATCCCATGGTGTGTTTAACAGTGAATTCTAATTTCTGTCAGGCTAATGGCAAAACAGTGCAAACCTTCCTACAATTCTACCACCCCACCACACCCCGCGTCCAGCACATTATTCTCTCTATCTTCTCCCATCTCCAACGAGATCTCACCACCAAGCACATCTTTCCCTCTCCCCCCACCCCCAAATTTTCTGCTTTCCGCAGGGATCACTTCCTACGCGACTCCCTTGTCCGTTCGTCCCTCCCTCCCCACTGATCTCCCTCCCGGCACTTACCCTTGCAAGCGAAACAAGTGCTACGCCTGCCCCTACGCTTCCTCCCTCGCCACCATTCAGAACCCGAAACAGTCCTTCCAGGTGAGGCGGCACTTCACCTGGGAGCCTGTTGTGGGTCATAAACCGTGTCCGGTGCTCCCGGTGTGGCCTCCCGTATATCGGTGAGACCCGACGCAGGTTGGGAGACCGCCTCGCCTAGGACCTGAAAAAGCGAGACTCCCAGTGGCCACCCATTCTCATTCCGATACATCAGCGCACAGGCCTCCTCCACTGTCGCGATGAGGCCACACTCAGGGTGGAGGAGCAACAACCTTATATTCCGTCTGGGTAGCCTCCAACCCGATGGCATGAACACTGATTTCTCAAACTTCCCATCCTGCCATCTCCTTCCCCCTTCACCATTCCCCGTTCCTGTTTCTCTCTCTCTTGCCTCATCTCCTCACCTGTCCATCCCTCTGGTGCTCCTTGCCCGTCTCTTTCTTCCATGGCCTTCGGTCCTCTCCTATTAGATTCCCCCTTCTCCGGCCCTGTATCTCTCTCATCAATTGACTTCCCAGCTCTTTAACTTCATCCCCTCCCCCTCCAGGTTTCACCTACAACCTTGTACTTTGTTCTCCCCTCCTCCCACTTCTAACTCTGAGTTCCCATCTCTTTTCCTTCAGTCCTGATATAACCATATAACAATTACAGCATGGAAACACGTCATCTCGGCCCTTCTAGTCCATGCCAAACGCTTACTCTCACCTCGTCCCACTGACCTGCACTCAGCCCATAACCCTCCATTCCTTTCCTATCCATATATCTATCCAATTTAACTTTAAATGACAACATCGATCCTGCCTCAACCACTTCTGCTGGAAGCTCGTTCCACACAGCTACCACTCTCTGAGTAAAGAAGTTCCCCCTCATGTTACCCCTAAACTTTTGCCCTTTAACTCTCAACTCATGTCCTCTTGTTTGAATCTCCCCCACTCTCAATGGAAAAAGCCTATCCACGTCAACTCTATCTATCTATCCCTCTCATAATTTTAATCACCTCTATCAAGTCCCCCCTCAACCTCCTACACTCCAAAGAATAAAGACCCAACTTGTTCAACCTTTCTCTGTAACTTAGGTGATGAAACCCAGGTAACATTCCAGTAAACCTCCTCAGTACTCTCTCTATTTTGTTGTCATCTTTCCTATGATTTGGTGACCAAAACTGCACACAATACTCCAAATTTGGCCTCACCAATGCCTTGTACAAATTTAACATTACATCCCAACTCCTATACTCAGTGCTCTGATTTATAAAGGCCAGCAAACCAAAAGCTTTCTTCACCACCCTATCCACATGAGATTCCACCTTCAGGGAACTATGCACCATTATTCCTAGATCCCTCTGTTCTGGTGTATTCTTCAATGCCCTACCATTTACCATGTATGTCCTATTTTGATTAGTCCTACCAAAATGTAGCACCTCACATTTATCAGCATTAAACTCCATCTGCCATCTTTCAGCCCACTCTTCTAACCGGCCTAAATCTCTCTGCAAGCTTTGAAAACTTACTTCATTACCCACAACTCACGTATCTTGGTATCATCTGCATACTTGCTCATCCAATTTCCCACCCCATCATCCAGATCATTATTGTATATGACTAACAACATTGGACCCAGTACAGATCCCTGAGGCACACCGCTAGGCACCAGCCTCCAATCTGACACACAGTTATCCACCACTACTCTCTGGCTTGATGAATGGTCTTGGCCCGAAATGTCAAGCATACCTCCTTTCCTGGCCTGCAGAGTTCCTCCAGCATTGTTGTGTATGTGTGTGTGGGGGGGGGGGGGGGCGGGGGGGCTTGGATTTCCTGCATTTGCAGGCTTTCTCTTCTTCATCACCCAACAGTTCTTCACGTCTTTCTTCTTCCTTGCAAAGTTCTTCGTGCACCGATTAAGAGGCCGCAGTAATTTTGTGATTACGTTTCCAGCCAGGCCTGGCTGGTTATGAAAGAAATATCTCAATCATCTCGGACTCCCCGCTGGTAGGGAGTGAGAGACTGCGTTTTTGTTTCACTTCCAAACTACTTGCAATCTCCGGTGTGTGATTAGTTTTGACAGTACGACTTGTTACAAGAAAAAAATAATGGTTGTAGCAGTCAGCCCAAGACAAGTGTACTGACAAAATTCTGTGTGGAATTTAGCATGATGGATAAATATGCAGAAGACGATAACGATGGTGTTTTGAGAAAGTTTGTCATCATTTGAACGCAACAAACAGCTGAGACAACAACCCATGGTGGATAAAAGATTTGAAAAGTTCAACTTTATTTAATTATGATATATTGGTTGGTTGGCATCCGTCTGTCTGGAAGGACAATGGGTGATGACCATCGTCACAAGCCTGGGCGGAAGGTATGGAGATCCTGAGATGCCCCAGTCGTCAAGATCCCCCTCTCAGCCTCACCGGTGTAGCCCGAAGGAAAGCTTATGAAGCAATACGTTTGTCACCAGCTCGGCTGCAGGAGCTGCCGGGAGGATGTTCAATGACATCAGGGGCTCCACTCCGGATTTGCTGTCTGGGTTTAACTCCCGTAGACCTTCATCTCTCCCCTGAGGCTGCCCGCAGGGCGGTGGGGGCTATTTACCCGTAGCCGGGAATCTGATTCACGAGCACCAGGGTGTGTCCACACACCGGTGGGCCCGCGTGCTGCATCGTGCAGGGGCCGGACCTCCTCCCATCCCCTGTAGTTCAGCCCGAGTCCGAGAGGAGTTCAGTTTCCGTGTGCGTGTCGCCAGCGAGGAGGCGCTACACGAGGCTTGCTGTCCGAGAGGCTGTGTACTGGCAGGGAGAGACCGACACGTTCAGCTCCCCTTTTCCCGAGACGGCTAGACAGCGGCGGAGGCTGAAAGTGAGAGCGACAAGCACTGCAATCTACTCAATATGTGTAGACTGTAATTTATTTATTTATTTATCTATCTATTAATATTATTTGATTTTCTCTCTCTCTGCTAGATTATGTATTGTATTGAACTGCTGCTGCTAAATTAACAAATTCCATGTCACATGCCGGTGATAATAGTCATAGTCATAGTCATACTTTATTGATCCTGGGGGGAAATTGGTTTTCGATACAGTTGCACCATAAATAATAAATAGTCATAGAACCATAAATAGTTAAATAGTAATATGTAAATATGTAAATTTTGCCAGGAAATAAGTCCAGGACCAGCCTATTGGCTCAGGGTGTCTGACCCTCCAAGGGAGGGGTTGTAAAGTTTAATGGCCACAGGCAGGAATGACTTCCTGTGACGCTCTGTGCTGCATCTCGGTGGAATGAGTCTCTGGCTGAATGTACTCCTGTGCCCAACCAGTACATTATGTAGTGGATGGGAGACATTGACCAAGATGGCATGCAACTTAGACAGCATCCTCTTTTCAGACACCACCGTGAGAGAGTCCAGTTCCATCCCCACAACATCACTGGCCTTACGAATGAGTTTGTTGATTCTGTTGGTGTCTGCCACCCTCAACCTGCTGCCCCAGCACACAATAGCAAACATGATAGCACTGGCCACCACAGACTCGTAGAACATCCTCAGCATCGTCCGGCAGATGCTAAAGGACCTCAGTCTCCTCAGGAGTAGAGACCTGATTCTGATTATATATATCTGTTCTTTTATAGTAATATATAGTTTTTATTGTTACATATTGCAACTTACTGCTGCCACAAAACAACAGTTTTCACGGCACACACCGGTGATATTAAACCTGCTTCTGATTCTGATTCAGAAAGCCCACACCGACGGCGGTGGGAATCGAACCCCAGTCTGTACGGCCAGCATTGTGATGCCCTTGTGCTAACTGTTCCCCGGCTCTGCCGTGGCTCGAGTAATTCCAGGACATCATCATGACCTGCTATCAAAGGGAAGGGTCGCATTTGTAGAGCAACCTTTCTGGGGAGAGAAAACAAAAAGTGCTTCTCAACAGATTGAGTATTGTCCGTTTTAGATTATGAGGACACGCAGTCCTCTTCTATTATCATTTAGTAATGGATGCATTAAGAAATTATAGAATACTCCTCCGGTGTGATACACAGGACAGACCAAGACTGAAAAACTGACAAAAACCACATAATTATTACATATAGTTACAACAGCGCAACAATACTATAACTTGATGAAGAACAGTCCATGGTCACAGTAAAAAAGTTCAAAGTCTCTCGAAAGTCCCACATCTCACGCAGACGGGAGAAGGAAGAAAACTCTCCCTGCCATGCCCGACCACAGTCCGACTCTGAGCTGTCTGAAAACTTCGAGCCTCCGACCAGCCCTCCGACACCGAGTACCGAGCACCATCTCTATCCGAACGATTCGACCTCAGTCTCGGTCGCCAGCAGCGGGAAAAACCGGGGATTTTGAGGCCTTCCCTCCGGAAGATTCTCAATCGCGCAGTAACAACGGCAGCAAACGGGCGTTTCAGAAATTTCTCCAGATGTTCCTCTGTGCTTTCACGTCCGTCTCCATCAAATCAGGATTTGTCCACGGCCACTATTTAACGGAGACGATATCATTTTCACCGGACAGCTGCGCGCACACGGCGCGCTGCTATCGCCTTCTCCCGACTAAGAGCTGTGTTTTAGAGGAAAACACAGCAGCCAGCTGATGCACAGGTTCGCATTACAGATAACAAGCAGACAACTAGAATCCGGAACAGAATGACAATCAGATTTAATGACACCAGCATCTGTCATGAAACTTGCTATGCGGTAGAAGTACCGAGCAATACATAACGATATAATCTGTGAACTGCAGTAAATACATATATATCGATCCCTGTGCCAAATAATGTGGCCGTAGTGTTAGCCACCGGCAAACTGGAACACTGGCAGTCGTGTAGTTAACTGACTGCTGTCAGTTTCAGATCCCCAGCACTGCTTGCAAGGGATGGACAATTAGCGGACATTTCCTCAGTACTGTCACAGCTCGGAGCCGTCGGCTGCTTAATTGGCCGCGAAGAGGCACATTGGTACAGACTTGCCTCTGCACAAGCAGACAAGGATACATGGAGCAGAGAAAACCTGCAGGCGCTGGGAACCTAATCGACGCGCAAACACACACACACAACGTACTGGAGGAACTCAGCAGGTCAGACAGCGTCTATGGAGAGGAATAAACACAAGAGATTCTGCAGATGCTGGAAATCCAGAGCAACACACACACACACACACACACACACACACACACAAACACACACACACACACGCACAAACACACACACACACATACGCACACACACACACACACACACACACACACACACATACGCACAAACACACACACACACACAAACACACACACACACACACACACACACACTCACACACACACACGCACGCACGCACACACATACGCACACACACACACACACACGCACACACACACACACACACACACACACAAACACACACACACACACACACACGCACGCACACACACAGACACACACACACACACACACACACACACACACACACACACAGAAAATGCTGGAGGAAGTCAGCAGGTCAGGCAGTCAGCATCTATGGGAAAGAGTACACAATCGACGTTTTGGGCTGAGACCCTTCGGCAGGACGGCATAAAAAAGATGAGAAGTCAGAGTAAGAGGGTAGGAGGAGGGAAGGGTAGTAGGTGATAGGTGAAACTGGGGACTGGCGGAGGGGGGAAGAAGTATGAGCTGGGAAGTTGATTTTTGAGAGACAGAGGGCTGGAGAAGGGGGAATCCGATAGGAGAGGACAGAAGGCTATGGAAGAAATGGAAGGGGGAGGAGAACCGGGGGAGGTGATGGGCAGGTGAGGAGATGAGACGAGAGAGGGAAACGGGAATGGGGAATGGTGAAGGGGGGCGCAATTACTGGAAGTTCAACAGAGAATAGACAATAGGTGCAGGAGTAGGCTATTCGGCCCTTCGAGCCAGCACCACCATTCACTGTGATCATGGCTGATCATCCACAATCAGTATCCCGTTCCTGCCTTCTCCCCATAACCTTTGATTCCACTATCTTTAAGAGCTCGATCTAACTCTTTCTTGAAAGAATCGAGAGAATTGGCCTCCACTGCCTTCTGGGGCAGAGCATTCCACAGAACCACAACCCTCTGTGTGAAAAAGTTTTTCCTCAACTCCGTTCTAAATGGTCTACCCCTTATTCTTAAACTGTGGCCTCTGGTTCTGGACTCACCCATCAGCGGGAACTTGTTTCCTGCTCTAGCATGTCCAATCCCTTAATAATCTTATATGTTTCAATCAGTTCGAGAAGTCGATGTCCATGCCATCACACTGGAGGACACCCAGATAGAATATAAGGTGTTTCTCCTCCAACCCTGAGAGTGTGGCTTCATCACGACAGCAGAGGAGGCCATGGACTGACATGTCGAAATGGGAGTGGGAGGTGGAATTAAGATGGGAGATCCCGCTTGTTCTGGTGAGGCTTGGCAAAGCAGCCTCCCAATCTACGTTGGGTCTCACCGATGAACAGGAGGCCACACAGGGGGCCACCGGACACGGTCGATGACCCCAACAGACTCACA
This sequence comes from Mobula birostris, assembly GCF_030028105.1. Classification (NCBI taxonomy): domain Eukaryota; kingdom Metazoa; phylum Chordata; class Chondrichthyes; order Myliobatiformes; family Myliobatidae; genus Mobula; species Mobula birostris. Next base: position 51,972,650 of record NC_092389.1, on the reverse strand, counting down.
GGCGAAGCATCGCCTCGCCTGGAAGGACTGTTTGGAGCCAATTATATGTCAGAGAGATTACATGCACTTGTAAAATGTTCTGACCATCAGTAAACCACATCGGTTTCTTGACAACGGACAAGGCAGATTTACAACGGACAGTTAAAACTGCCCAACCTGTCCACATAGGATGGTGCCGGAGAAAGGTCCCACCCACCCTGCTCACGGACTGTCTGTCCCACTCCCATCGGGGAGGAGGCTACGTAGCATCCACACCAGGACCATGAAGGATCCCACCCACCCTGCTCACGGACTGTCTGTCCCACTCCCATCGGGGAGGAGGCTACGTAGCGTCCACACCAGGACCCACCAGACTCAAAAACAGTGACTTTCCCCAAGCAGTGAGTCTGATCAACACCTCCACCCACTAACCCACCCCTCCACACCCCCAAGCCAGCACTACTTTATCATTTCCTGTCAGAGTCACCTTCTGTACAGACACTCCTGTGCCCAGTGTCACTTTATCGACAGACAATCAATCTGTGTATGTAAGCTATCTTACCTATTTATATTTATTGTGTTGGTATGCCTACGCGTGGGCACATAGCCAAGTGGTTAAGGTGTTTGACTAGTGATCTGAAGGTCACGAGTTCGAGCCTCAGCTGAGGCAGCGTGTTGTGTCCTCGGGTTTGGGACTTAATCATGCATTGCTCTACGATGACACCAGTGCCAAGCTGTATCAGCCCTTGCCCTTCCCCTGGACAACATCGATGTCGTGGAGAGGGGAAACTTGCAGCATGGGCAACTGCTGGTCTCCCATACAACCTTGCCCAGGCCTGCGTCCTGGAGAGTGAAGACTTTCCGGGCGCAGATCCATGGTCTCGCAAGACTGACGGATGCCTTAAGTGCCTACAGTTTTTCTCTCGTGCTGCATCAGATCTGGAGTAACAGCTATTTCATTTTCCTCTGCACTTCAGGACTGGAAATGAAATTAAACTCTCTTCAGTCTTGATTCTTGATCTTCTTTTGATCTGGTCTGATTGGTAAATTGCCTTTTGATCTGTTTAGTTAGGTTAGATTAAAGGGAATGCTGCTCTTTATTTACAGCTAAACCCATTCAATTCTGTCTGCCATCGGTGCTGTCGGTTTCGTCGTTGTCCTGATGTGGCTCACATGTCCACCTCTGAGCCGTGGTCGCCAACGCCCGGCATTGTAACTCCGACGCTGAATCAGAATCACGTTACTTATCGCTGTTGTTTGTCAAAATGGTTGTCGTGACACGTCTGGTGTGGTGGTGTAGTGGACAGTGCTTGGCGCTCTCTCTTTCAGCTTCCGCCGCTGTCTAGCCACCTTGGGGAAAAGGAGAGCTGAACGTGTCAGTCTCTCCCTGCCAGTACACAGCCTCTCGGACAGCAAGCCTCGTGTAGCGCCTCCTCGCTGGCGACACACACACGGAAACTGAACTCCTCTCGGACTCAGGCTGAACTACAGGGGACGGGGAGGAGGTCCGGCCCCTGCACGACGTAGTACGCAGGCCCATCTGGTGCTCGTGAACCAGATCCCCAGCTACAGGTAAATAGCCCCCACCGCCCTGCGGGCAGCCTCAGGGGAGAGAGACGAAGGTCTACGGGAGTTAAACCCAGACAGCAAATCCGGAGTGGAGCCCCCTGAGGCGGCCGGACGTCATTGAACATCCTCCCGGCTGCTCCTGCAGCCGAGCTGGTGACAAACGTATTGCTTGACAGACAGACACCGACCACCAACAGGTCAAGAAATTTGTTATTTTGCTGCAGCAGTAAGTAAAATACATAAAAGTAAGGGGAGAAACATGATACCAATTATAGTGTTCTCGAGTTCAGAATTAGAATCGGGTTTATTATCACCGGCATGTGTCATGAAAGTTTAGATTAAGAGGACACTCAGTCCTCTTTTATTGTCATTTAGAAATGCATACACACATTAAGAAATGATACAATGTTTCTTCAGAGTGATATCACAGAAAACAGGACAGACCAAAGACTAACACTGACAGAACCACATAATTATAACATATAGTTACAGCAGTGCAAAGCAATACCGTAATTTGATGAAGAACAAACCATGGGCACAGTAAAAAAAAGTCTCAAAGTCCCCGAGTCGATCAACTCCCGAGTCCCCGATAGCAGGCGGCAAAAGGGAGAAACTCCCTGCCATAAACCTCCAGGCACTGTCAACTTGCCGATGCCTTGGAAGCAGCCGACCCTGAGTCCACCCGTTCAAAAACTCTGATCTTCCGAGCAGCCTCTCCAACACCGCCTCCCGAGCGCCATCCTCTGCCGAGCGCCTTTGACCTCTCCCCGGCCGCTGAAACAAGCAAAGCCGAGGATTTGGGGCCTTCCCTTCCGGAGATTCCGGTTACCACACAGTAGCAGCGGCAGCGAAACGGGCATTTCAGAAGTTTTCCAGATGTTCCTCCGTGCTCTCACGTCCGTCTCCATCAGATCAGAATTGTGCACAGTCCCCTACTTGACAGATTACAGATATTCATCACCGTTAACTTAGCAGCAGCAGTTCAATGCTATAAGTAACATAGAAGAAGAAAGAAAATAATAATAAATAAATCAATCAATCAAGTACTGTATATGCATATTGAATAGATTAAAAATTGGTCCAAAAACAGAAATAATATACATTGAAGAACTGATGTAGTGTCCAAAGGTCGAATGTCCATCTCGGAATCGGACAGCAGAGGGGAAGAAGCCGTTCCTGAATTGCTGAGTGTGTGCCTTCAGGCTCCTGTACCTCCTCCCTGATGGTAGCAATGAGAAGAGGGCATGAACAGTGTTCATGGGTTCAATGTCCATTCAGAAATTTGATGGCGGAAGGGAGGAGGCTGTTACCCTTCAACCATCAGGCTCTAGCACCAGAGGAGATAACTTCACCTCTCCCTCCCCAACACTCAACTGTTCCCTCAACCTGTGGGCTCACTTTCAAGGAATTTTTGTCTCATGCACATGATATTTTGTGGTGTATTTATTTATTACTTTTCTTTCTTTCTTTGTTTTCTTACTTGAAGCGTTCACTGCCCTTCGCAACACCGGTCATTTGCGCGTCTTGTTGTGGGTGGTTTCTGTGCTGCCTTTCCTTGTCTGTGAGTCCACCTCCTCTGAAGTGGACACCCAACGCGGACACTCTTATCAAAAGGCTCAGCAGAGGTTGTATTTCCTACTCAGGAAGTACAACCTGCCTCAGGAACTGCTGATTCAATTCTATTCAGGAATAATCCAGTCTGTTCTCTGTTCGTCCATCACTGTCTGGTTTGGATCAGCTACCAAACAAGACAAGAATAGACTCCAAAGAACCGTCAGGGCTGCGGAAAGGATTATTGGTGTGAAGCTGCCCTCGATCCAGGACTTGTATGCACCTAGAGTCAGGAAGCGAGCAAACTGCATCATTGTAGAACCATCACACCCTGGACATCACCTGTTCCAACTCCTTCCTTCTGGTAGGCGCTTTAGATCACTGTATGCCAGGACAAATAGGTACAAGAACAGTTTCTTTCCATATGCCATCAGTCTTATGAACACTTGAATTTTCGTCTATTATAAACCAAGTCCACCTGTACGTACACAGGTACACCTCATTGTATATAGTTCACGATTATTTGTACTATTGTTTTGTTTGCTTTTTGATTCTGTACGGTGAGAGCTCAGGGAAACTGGCATCAAACTCCCTGTATGTGTTGTTACGTACCCTATAACTGGGTTGCCAAACCAGCAGAAATGGACCGCTCGTTGGAGTCTGGATTACTGGGAACTAATAAAGTTTTATTAAAGAAATAAGTAACACAGTACTCTAATCATAAGGATATAAATGCAACAGGTTAGCAATGATAAAACACACATGTACACAGAACTAGGGTAATAGGAATCAACCAAGCTCTATCGCAGTCTAGGGGTAAAATGATCAGTCTTAAGTGACGCAGAGTTCAGTTCAGCTTAGTACAGTTCGCAGTAATCGCTGTTGTGCTGTTGGAGAGAGAGAGAGAGAGAGAGATGCAAATTTGATTCAAGCAGACCTTTGATGTTCTTTGCAGTTGGTTTTGGGCGGACCCTTTTATGTCTTTTATCCCGCTGTGGTCACCAACTGTGACCCCTCCGTTCCGGATACGACCGTTCTTCCGCAGTGAACCCGGCACCCATGCAAGGGCGGACACACACACCAGGTTCCCACCGATCGTACCTTTACAGCCTGTGAGTCTATGGTTGGTTCCCGTGAACTGGACCTCCAAACCCCCACTAACTTGTGGGGGCACAACACTCTTCCAGGGTCTCGTTATCTCGTGATCTCGTGGTCTCGTGGTGTCCTGTGCCTTAATGAACCTGTTCTTTTTATCCCCCTGCTGGGGTATCGCCTGTCCATCAAACTTCAAACAGTTCAAGTTCAAAGCAACTAGTCTGTCAATACTCTGAATTGTGTCTCTTTTCTGTTAATTTCTCTCTCCTCTCTCATTAACATTTTGAACATTTCTCCATTGTCTCCCTTATCTCTGTCATTAGCATCAATTGTCTGATAACTTGGTTTGGCGTCACAGTGTCCACATGGCGATAATAAAGGATTCTGATTCTGATTATGATTCTGTGACTGTAACTGTGACGTCTGTGAAGAAGAAGAATTTCAGAGTGTATGTTATATACGTTTATCTGATGAAACTTATGTACGTTTACTTAATGATGTACGTTGTTTCATTTGACGGTATACTTTACGTGTTGTGTGTGTGAGTTATATGTACTGTGTTGTATACCTTGGTCCGGAGGAACGTTGTTTCGTTTGACGGTATACTTTATGTGTTGTGTGTGTGAGTTATATGTACTGTGTTGGGCACCTTGGTCCGGGGGAACGTTGTCTCGTTTGACGGTATAGTTTATGTGCTGTGTGTGTGAGTTATATGTACTGTGTTGTGCACCTTGGTCCGGGGGAACGTTGTCTCGTTTGACGGTATACTTTATGTGTTGTGTGTGTGACTTATATGTACTGTGTTGTGCACCTTGGTCCGGGGGAACGTTGTTTCGTTTGACGGTATACTTTATGTGTTGTGTGTGTGAGTTGTATGTACTGTGTTGTGCACCTTGGTCCGGGGGAACGTTGTTTCGTTTGACGGTATAGTTTATGCGTTGTGTGTGTGTGAGTTATATGTACTGTGTTTTTGCACCTTGGTCCGGAGGATGGTATTTTGTTTCACCTGCCTATCACCTCCCCCGCTGTCCCTCCTCCTTCCCTTTCTCCCACGGTCCACTCTCCTCTCCTATCAGATTCCTTCCTCTCCAGCCCTTTACCTTTCCCACCCATCGCCTCCCCCTGGTGTCCCTCCTCCTTCCCTTTCTCCCACGGTCCACTCTCCTCTCCGATCAGATTCTTTCCTCTCCAATCCTTTACCTTTCCCACCCATCACCTCCCCCTGGTGTCCCTCCTCCTTCCCTTTCTCCCACGGTCCACTCTCCTCTCCGCTCAGATTCCTTCCTCTCCAGCCCTTTACCTTTCCCACCCATCACCTCCCCCTGGTGTCCCTCCTCCTTCCCTTTCTCCCACGGTCCACTCTCCTCTCCCATCAGATTCCTTCCTCTCCAACCCTTTACCTTTCCCACCCATCACCTCCCCCTGGTGTCCCTCCTCCTTCCCTTTCTCCCACGGTCCACTCTCCTCTCCCGTCAGATTCCTTCCTCTCCAGCCCTTTACCTTTCCCACCCATCACCTCCCCCTGGTGTCCCTCCTCCTTCCCTTTCTCCCACGGTCCACTCTCCTCTCCGATCAGATTCCTTCCTCTCCAGCCCTTTACCTTTCCCACCCATCACCTCCCCCTGGTGTCCCTCCTCCTTCCCTTTCTCCCACGGTCCACTCTCCTATCCCGTCAGATTCCTTCCTCTCCAGCCCTTTACCTTTCCCACCCATCACCTCCCCCTGGTGTCCCTCCTCCTTCCCTTTCTCCCACGGTCCACTCTCCTCTCCCGTCAGATTCCTTCCTCTCCAGCCCTTTACCTTTCCCACCCATCACCTCCCCCTGGTGTCCCTCCTCCTTCCCTTTCTCCCACGGTCCACTCTCCTCTCCGATCAGATTCCTTCCTCTCCAGCCCTTTACCTTTCCCACCCATCACCTCCCCCTGGTGTCCCTCCTCCTTCCCTTTCTCCCACGGTCCACTCTCCTCTCCCGTCAGATTCCTTCCTCTCCAGCCCTTTACCTTTCCCACCCATCACCTCCCCCTGGTGTCCCTCCTCCTTCCCTTTCTCCCACGGTCCACTCTCCTCTCCGATCAGATTCCTTCCTCTCCAGCCCTTTACCTTTCCCACCCATCACCTCCCCCTGGTGTCCCTCCTCCTTCCCTTTCTCCCACGGTCCACTCTCCTATCCAATCAGATTCCTTCCTCTCCAGCCCTTTACCTTTCCCACCCATCACCTCCCCCTGGTGTCCCTCCTCCTTCCCTTTCTCCCACGGTCCACTCTCCTCTCCCGTCAGATTCCTTCCTCTCCAGCCCTTTACCTTTCCCACCCATCACCTCCCCCTGGTGTCCCTCCTCCTTCCCTTTCTCCCACGGTCCACTCTCCTCTCCGATCAGATTCCTTCCTCTCCAGCCCTTTACCTTTCCCACCCATCACCTCCCCCTGGTGTCCCTCCTCCTTCCCTTTCTCCCACGGTCCACTCTCCTCTCCAATCAGATTCCTTCCTCACCAGCCCTTTACCTTTCCCACCCATCACCTCCCCCTGGTGTCCCTCCTCCTTCCCTTCCTCCCACGGTCCACTCTCCTCTCCGATCAGATTCCTTCCTCTCCAGCCCTTTACCTTTCCCACCCATCACCTCCCCCTGGTGTCCCTCCTCCTTCCCTTCCTCCCACGGTCCACTCTCCTCTCCGATCAGATTCCTTCCTCTCCAGCCCTTTACCTTTCCCACCCATCACCTCCCCCTGGTGTCCCTCCTCCTTCCCTTTCTCCCACGGTCCACTCTCCTCTCCAATCAGATTCCTTCCTCTCCAGCCCTTTACCTTTCCCACCCATCACCTCCCCCTGGTGTCCCTCCTCCTTCCCTTTCTCCCACAGTCCACTCTCCTCTCCTATCAGATTCCTTCCTCTCCAGCCCTTTACCTTTCCCACCCATCACCTCCCCCTGGTGTCCCTCCTCCTTCCCTTCCTCCCACGGTCCACTCTCCTCTCCGATCAGATTCCTTCCTCTCCAGCCCTTTACCTTTCCCACCCATCACCTCCCCCTGGTGTCCCTCCTCCTTCCCTTTCTCCCACGGTCCACTCTCCTCTCCGATCAGATTCCTTCCTCTCCAGCCCTTTACCTTTCCCACCCATCACCTCCCCCTGGTGTCCCTCCTCCTTCCCTTTCTCCCACAGTCCACTCTCCTCTCCTATCAGATTCCTTCCTCTCCAGCCCTTTACCTTTCCCACCCATCACCTCCCCCTGGTGTCCCTCCTCCTTCCCTTCCTCCCACGGTCCACTCTCCTCTCCGATCAGATTCCTTCCTCTCCAGCCCTTTACCTTTCCCACCCATCACCTCCCCCTGGTGTCCCTCCTCCTTCCCTTTCTCCCACGGTCCACTCTCCTCTCCAATCAGATTCCTTCCTCTCCAGCCCTTTACCTTTCCCATCCATCACCTCCCCTGGTGTCCCTCCTCCTTCCCTTTCTCCCACGGTCCACTCTCCTCTCCGATCAGATTCCTTCCTCTCCAGCCCTTTAACTTTCGCACCCATCACCTCCTCCTGTTGTCCCTCCCACTTCCCTTTCTCCCACGGTCCACTCTCCTCTCCCGTCAGATTCCTTCCTCTCCAGCCCTTTACCTTTCCCACCCATCACCTCCCCCTGGTGTCCCTCCTCCTTCCCTTCCTCCCACGGTCCACTCTCCTCTCCGATCAGATTCCTTCCTCTCCAGCCCTTTACCTTTCCCACCCATCACCTCCCCCTGGTGTCCCTCCTCCTTCCCTTTCTCCCACAGTCCACTCTCCTCTCCTATCAGATTCCTTCCTCTCCAGCCCTTTACCTTTCCAACCCATCACCTCCCCCTGGTGTCCCTCCTCCTTCCCTTCCTCCCACGGTCCACTCTCCTCTCCGATCAGATTCCTTCCTCTCCAGCCCTTTACCTTTCCCACCCATCACCTCCCCCTGGTGTCCCTCCTCCTTCCCTTTCTCCCACGGTCCACTCTCCTCTCCGATCAGATTCCTTCCTCTCCAGCCCTTTACCTTTCCCACCCATCACCTCCCCCTGGTGTCCCTCCTCCTTCCCTTTCTCCCACAGTCCACTCTCCTCTCCTATCAGATTCCTTCCTCTCCAGCCCTTTACCTTTCCCACCCATCACCTCCCCCTGGTGTCCCTCCTCCTTCCCTTCCTCCCACGGTCCACTCTCCTCTCCGATCAGATTCCTTCCTCTCCAGCCCTTTACCTTTCCCACCCATCACCTCCCCCTGGTGTCCCTCCTCCTTCCCTTTCTCCCACGGTCCACTCTCCTCTCCAATCAGATTCCTTCCTCTCCAGCCCTTTACCTTTCCCATCCATCACCTCCCCTGGTGTCCCTCCTCCTTCCCTTTCTCCCACGGTCCACTCTCCTCTCCGATCAGATTCCTTCCTCTCCAGCCCTTTACCTTTCGCACCCATCACCTCCTCCTGTTGTCCCTCCCACTTCCCTTTCTCCCACGGTCCACTCTCCTCTCCCGTCAGATTCCTTCCTCTCCAGCCCTTTACCTTTCCCACCCATCACCTCCCCCTGGTGTCCCTCCTCCTTCCCTTCCTCCCACGGTCCACTCTCCTCTCCGATCAGATTCCTTCCTCTCCAGCCCTTTACCTTTCCCACCCATCACCTCCCCCTGGTGTCCCTCCTCCTTCCCTTTCTCCCACGGTCCACTCTCCTCTCCGATCAGATTCCTTCCTCTCCAGCCCTTTACCTTTCCCACCCATCACTTCCCCCTGGTGTCCCTCCTCCTTCCCTTTCTCCCACGGTCCACTCTCCTCTCCGATCAGATTCCTTCCTCTCCAGCCCTTTACCTTTCCCACCCATCACCTCCCCCTGGTGTCCCTCCTACTTCCCTTTCTCCCACGGTCCACTCTCCTCTCCGATCAGATTCCTTCCTCTCCAGCCCTTTACCTTTCCCACCCATCACCTCCCCCTGGTGTCCCTCCTCCTTCCCTTTCTCCCACGGTCCACTCTCCTTTCCCATCAGATTCCTTCCTCTCCAGTCCTTTACCTTTCCCACCCATCACCTCTCCCTGGTGTCCCTCCTCCTTCCCTTTCTCCCACAGTCCACTCTCCTCTCCGATCAGATTCCTTCCTCTCCAGCCCTTTACCTTTCCTACCCATCACCTCCCCCTGCTGTCCCTCCTCCTTCCCTTTCTCCCACGGTCCACTCTCCTCTCCGATCAGCTTCCTTCCTCTCCAGCCCTTTACCTTTCCCACCCATCACCTCCCCCTGGTGTCCCTCCTCCTTCCCTTTCTCCCACGGTCCACTCTCCTCTCCGATCAGATTCCTTCCTCTCCAGCCCTTTACCTTTCCCACCCATCACCTCCCCCTGGTGTTCCTCCTCCTTCCCTTTCTCCCACGGTCCACTCTCCTCTCCGATCAGATTCCTTCCTCTCCAGCCCTTTACCTTTCCCACCCATCACCTCCCCCTGGTGTCCCTCCTACTTCCCTTTCTCCCACGGTCCACTCTCCTCTCCGATCAGATTCCTTCCTCTCCAGCCCTTTACCTTTCCCACCCATCACCTCCCCCTGGTGTCCCTCCTCCTTCCCTTTCTCCCACGGTCCACTCTCCTCTCCAATCAGATTCCTTCCTCTCCAGCCCTTTACCTTTCCCATCCATCACCTCCCCTGGTGTCCCTCCTCCTTCCCTTTCTCCCACGGTCCACTCTCCTCTCCGATCAGATTCCTTCCTCTCCAGCCCTTTACCTTTCGCACCCATCACCTCCTCCTGTTGTCCCTCCCACTTCCCTTTCTCCCACGGTCCACTCTCCTCTCCCGTCAGATTCCTTCCTCTCCAGCCCTTTACCTTTCCCACCCATCACCTCCCCCTGGTGTCCCTCCTCCTTCCCTTCCTCCCACGGTCCACTCTCCTCTCCGATCAGATTCCTTCCTCTCCAGCCCTTTACCTTTCCCACCCATCACCTCCCCCTGGTGTCCCTCCTCCTTCCCTTCCTCCCACCGTCCACTCTCCTCTCCGATCAGATTCCTTCCTCTCCAGCCCTTTACCTTTCCCACCCATCACCTCCCCCTGGTGTCCCTCCTCCTTCCCTTTCTCCCACGGTCCACTCTCCTCTCCGATCAGATTCCTTCCTCTCCAGCCCTTTACCTTTCCCACCCATCACCTCCCCCTGGTGTCCCTCCTCCTTCCCTTTCTCCCACAGTCCACTCTCCTCTCCAATCAGATTCCTTCCTCTCCAGCCCTTTACCTTTCCCACCCATCACCTCCCCCTGGTGTCCCTCCTCCTTCCCTTTCTCCCACGGTCCACTCTCCTCTCCTGTCAGTTTCCTTCCTCTCCAGCCCTTTACCTTTCCCATCCATCACCTCCCCTGGTGTCCCTCCTCCTTCCCTTTCTCCCACGGTCCACTCTCCTCTCCGATCAGATTCCTTCCTCTCCAGCCCTTTACCTTTCGCACCCATCACCTCCTCCTGTTGTCCCTCCCACTTCCCTTTCTCCCACGGTCCACTCTCCTCTCCCGTCAGATTCCTTCCTCTCCAGCCCTTTACCTTTCCCACCCATCACCTCCCCCTGGTGTCCCTCCTCCTTCCCTTCCTCCCACGGTCCACTCTCCTCTCCCATCAGATTCCTTCCTCTCCAGCCCTTTACCTTTCCCATCCATCACCTCCCCTGGTGTCCCTCCTCCTTCCCTTTCTCCCACGGTCCACTCTCCTCTCCGATCAGATTCCTTCCTCTCCAGCCCTTTACCTTTCGCACCCATCACCTCCTCCTGTTGTCCCTCCCACTTCCCTTTCTCCCACGGTCCACTCTCCTCTCCCGTCAGATTCCTTCCTCTCCAGCCCTTTACCTTTCCCACCCATCACCTCCCCCTGGTGTCCCTCCTCCTTCCCTTCCTCCCACGGTCCACTCTCCTCTCCGATCAGATTCCTTCCTCTCCAGCCCTTTACCTTTCCCACCCATCACCTCCCCCTGGTGTCCCTCCTCCTTCCCTTTCTCCCACAGTCCACTCTCCTCTCCTATCAGATTCCTTCCTCTCCAGCCCTTTACCTTTCCCACCCATCACCTCCCCCTGGTGTCCCTCCTCCTTCCCTTCCTCCCACGGTCCACTCTCCTCTCCGATCAGATTCCTTCCTCTCCAGCCCTTTACCTTTCCCACCCATCACCTCCCCCTGGTGTCCCTCCTCCTTCCCTTTCTCCCACGGTCCACTCTCCTCTCCGATCAGATTCCTTCCTCTCCAGCCCTTTACCTTTCCCACCCATCACCTCCCCCTGGTGTCCCTCCTCCTTCCCTTTCTCCCACGGTCCACTCTCCTCTCCAATCAGATTCCTTCCTCTCCAGCCCTTTACCTTTCCCATCCATCACCTCCCCTGGTGTCCCTCCTCCTTCCCTTTCTCCCACGGTCCACTCTCCTCTCCGATCAGATTCCTTCCTCTCCAGCACTTTACCTTTCGCACCCATCACCTCCTCCTGTTGTCCCTCCCACTTCCCTTTCTCCCACGGTCCACTCTCCTCTCCCGTCAGATTCCTTCCTCTCCAGCCCTTTACCTTTCCCACCCATCACCTCCCCCTGGTGTCCCTCCTCCTTCCCTTCCTCCCACGGTCCACTCTCCTCTCCGATCAGATTCCTTCCTCTCCAGCCCTTTACCTTTCCCACCCATCACCTCCCCCTGGTGTCCCTCCTCCTTCCCTTTCTCCCACGGTCCACTCTCCTCTCCGATCAGATTCCTTCCTCTCCAGCCCTTTACCTTTCCCACCCATCACCTCCCCCTGGTGTCCCTCCTCCTTCCCTTTCTCCCACGGTCCACTCTCCTCTCCGATCAGATTCCTTCCTCTCCAGCCCTTTACCTTTCCCACCCATCACCTCCCCCTGGTGTCCCTCCTACTTCCCTTTCTCCCACGGTCCACTCTCCTCTCCGATCAGATTCCTTCCTCTCCAGCCCTTTACCTTTCCCACCCATCACCTCCCCCTGGTGTCCCTCCTCCTTCCCTTTCTCCCACGGTCCACTCTCCTCTCCCATCAGATTCCTTCCTCTCCAGTCCTTTACCTTTCCCACCCATCACCTCTCCCTGGTGTCCCTCCTCCTTCCCTTTCTCCCACAGTCCACTCTCCTCTCCGATCAGATTCCTTCCTCTCCAGCCCTTTACCTTTCCTACCCATCACCTCCCCCTGCTGTCCCTCCTCCTTCCCTTTCTCCCACGGTCCACTCTCCTCTCCGATCAGATTCCTTCCTCTCCAGCCCTTTACCTTTCCCACCCATCACCTCCCCCTGGTGTCCCTCCTACTTCCCTTTCTCCCACGGTCCACTCTCCTCTCCGATCAGATTCCTTCCTCTCCAGCCCTTTACCTTTCCCACCCATCACCTCCCCCTGGTGTTCCTCCTCCTTCCCTTTCTCCCACGGTCCACTCTCCTCTCCGATCAGATTCCTTCCTCTCCAGCCCTTTACCTTTCCCACCCATCACCTCCCCCTGGTGTCCCTCCTCCTTCCCTTTCTCCCACGGTCCACTCTCCTCTCCAATCAGATTCCTTCCTCTCCAGCCCTTTACCTTTCCCATCCATCACCTCCCCTGGTGTCCCTCCTCCTTCCCTTTCTCCCACGGTCCACTCTCCTCTCCGATCAGATTCCTTCCTCTCCAGCCCTTTACCTTTCGCACCCATCACCTCCTCCTGTTGTCCCTCCCACTTCCCTTTCTCCCACGGTCCACTCTCCTCTCCCGTCAGATTCCTTCCTCTCCAGCCCTTTACCTTTCCCACCCATCACCTCCCCCTGGTGTCCCTCCTCCTTCCCTTCCTCCCACGGTCCACTCTCCTCTCCGATCAGATTCCTTCCTCTCCAGCCCTTTACCTTTCCCACCCATCACCTCCCCCTGGTGTCCCTCCTCCTTCCCTTTCTCCCACGGTCCACTCTCCTCTCCAATCAGATTCCTTCCTCTCCAGCCCTTTACCTTTCCCACCCATCACCTCCCCCTGGTGTCCCTCCTCCTTCCCTTTCTCCCACGGTCCACTCTCCTCTCCGATCAGATTCCTTCCTCTCCAGCCCTTTACCTTTCCCACCCATCACCTCCCCCTGGTGTCCCTCCTACTTCCCTTTCTCCCACGGTCCACTCTCCTCTCCGATCAGATTCCTTCCTCTCCAGCCCTTTACCTTTCCCACCCATCACCTCCCCCTGGTGTCCCTCCTCCTTCCCTTTCTCCCACGGTCCACTCTCCTCTCCCATCAGATTCCTTCCTCTCCAGTCCTTTACCTTTCCCACCCATCACCTCTCCCTGGTGTCCCTCCTCCTTCCCTTTCTCCCACAGTCCACTCTCCTCTCCGATCAGATTCCTTCCTCTCCAGCCCTTTACCTTTCCTACCCATCACCTCCCCCTGCTGTCCCTCCTCCTTCCCTTTCTCCCACGGTCCACTCTCCTCTCCGATCAGATTCCTTCCTCTCCAGCCCTTTACCTTTCCCACCCATCACCTCCCCCTGGTGTCCCTCCTACTTCCCTTTCTCCCACGGTCCACTCTCCTCTCCGATCAGATTCCTTCCTCTCCAGCCCTTTACCTTTCCCACCCATCACCTCCCCCTGGTGTTCCTCCTCCTTCCCTTTCTCCCACGGTCCACTCTCCTCTCCGATCAGATTCCTTCCTCTCCAGCCCTTTACCTTTCCCACCCATCACCTCCCCCTGGTGTCCCTCCTACTTCCCTTTCTCCCACGGTCCACTCTCCTCTCCGATCAGATTCCTTCCTCTCCAGCCCTTTACCTTTCCCACCCATCACCTCCCCCTGGTGTCCCTCCTCCTTCCCTTTCTCCCACGGTCCACTCTCCTCTCCAATCAGATTCCTTCCTCTCCAGCCCTTTACCCTTCCCATCCATCACCTCCCCTGGTGTCCCTCCTCCTTCCCTTTCTCCCACGGTCCACTGTCCTCTCCGATCAGATTCCTTCCTCTCCAGCCCTTTACCTTTCGCACCCATCACCTCCTCCTGTTGTCCCTCCCACTTCCCTTTCTCCCACGGTCCACTCTCCTCTCCGATCAGATTCCTTCCTCTCCAGCCCTTTACCTTTCCCACCCATCACCTCCCCCTGGTGTCCCTCCTCCTTCCCTTTCTCCCACAGTCCACTCTCCTCTCCGATCAGATTCCTTCCTCTCCAGCCCTTTACCTTTCCTACCCATCACCTCCCCCTGCTGTCCCTCCTCCTTCCCTTTCTCCCACGGTCCACTCTCCTCTCCGATCAGATTCCTTCCTCTCCAGCCCTTTACCTTTCCCACCCATCACCTCCCCCTGGTGTCCCTCCTACTTCCCTTTCTCCCACGGTCCACTCTCCCCTTTGAAGGCTTCCCACCTACTGACCACATCCTTGCCAGAGAACAACCTGTCCCAATCCACGCTTTTTAGATCCTCCAGCATTGTGTGTTTGTGTGGTGTGTGTGTGTGTGTGTGTGTTTGTGTGTGTTGCTCTGGATTTCCAGCATCTGCAGAATCTCTTGTATTACTGACACAGGAGATTCTGTCCCTGAGATGATTTGAAATTTTTACCTCATGTCTCCATATATTTATATCATACAGTTTTCAGAAATCATACCCCGCTTGCCCTGTAAACATTTTGACATTAATGAAGCGACTTTAATTACATATAATTCACGTAATTGCTTACGTTTTACGTTGCTCAGCACATTTGGCTGTGGAGTGTTGATAAAACACACTTCCACGCATGTCATTAGGATTTCAATCGTAATCTCAACTGGCTGCTTCGACTTCGGTCCCCCCGAGCGGGATTTGAACTGTGCGCAGTGACAAAGAAGGCAAGGTAGAGTCCCTACCCCGTCAGGGGATGGAGGAGACTTGGTACGACACCAAAGGCCCCGGCAAATTCCCGCAGACGTACCGTGCAGAGCACTTTGACTGGTCGCATCACCGTCTGCTGCGGCGGGGCGAGATCCAGCACAGGATCAGAAAAAAGATGCAGCAAGTTCCAACCTCAGCCAGACCCATCATGGGTGCTGGTTTCCGTAGCACTGGGAGCACTGGGAACACTGGGGAACTCTACACGTGATATTTTACAATTGAACCATCCATTGAATTGAATTGACTTTATGACTTACATCCTTCACATATACGAGGAGTAAAAATCTTTATGTCTCCGTCTAAATGTGCAATTTATAGTAATTTAGAGGAGGAGAAGGTGACGGCATGACGGCAGCGTGCGCGGCCTCTCCGGTGATGATAACTGTAATCTGTCAAGTAGGGGACCGTACACAAGTCTGATTTGATGGAGACGGACGTGAGAGTGCGGAGGAACATCTGGAGAAACTTCTAGAATGCCCACTTCGCTGCCGCTGCTACTGTGTGGTAACCGGACTCTCTGGAGCAGAAGGCCCCGAATCCTCGGCTTTGTGTGTTTCAGCGGCCGGGGCGAGGTCGAAGGGGCTCGGCAGAGGATGGCGCTCGGGAGGCTGTATCGGAGAGGCTGGTCAGAGGCTCGAAGTTTTCGGACGGACGGACTCAGTGTCGGCTGTGTTCGGCTGCTTCCAAGGCATCGGCAAGTTGACGGTGCCTGGAGGTTTATGGCAGGGAGTTTCTCCCTTTTGCCGCCTGCTATCAGGGACTCGGGAGTCGATCGACTCGGGGACTTTTGAGACTTTTTTTTTTACCGTGCCCATGGTTTGTTCTTCATCAAATTATGGTATTGTTTTGCACTGCTGTAACTATATGTTATAATTATGTGGTTCTGTCAGTGTTAGTCTTTGGTCTGTCCTGTTTTCTGTGATATCACTCCGGAGAAACATTGTATCATTTCTTAACGCATGTATGCTTTTCTAAATGACAATAAAAGAGGACTGAGTGTTCTCTCATAATCTAAATAGTATGTACAACAGGACAGTCAATATCGCATAGAAATACAGTTTTGTCAGCATGAATTAATCAGTCTGTTGGCCTGGTGGAAGAAGATGTCCCGGAGCCTGTTGGTCCTGCCTCTTATGCTATGGTACAGCGGCCACACCCCGGGCAACGGCTCCGACAAGCCGGCTAAACCAGGTGAGGGAAGCCGACAGGTCTCGAACCCTCGGTGAGATAGGGAGTTGTCTATCCCAGCACGTGAAGACAGACTCCGGCGGATTGAGTGGATGAGACCAATGGAAGGTCCAACGGTCAAGAAGGCGGTCTCTGCAAGCGTCGTGGAACGTGTAGAGCAGGACAAGACACAGAAGACGTCCTGGTGGGGGAACATGTCGCATCCTTTTCAAGGTGGTTAGTCCACCTTTGGTCCCCACCTGGCACTCAGTTCTCACCTGAGGCTCCCCGTAGCTGTTTGCATGCGACAGCGGCCACACCCTGGGCAACGGCTCCGACAAGCCGGCTAAACCAGGTGAGGGTAGCCAATGGGTCTCAAACCCTCGGTGAGATAGGGAGTTGTCTATCCCAGCACGTGAAGACAGATTCCGGCGGATTGAGCGGACGAGACCAGTGGAAGGTCCAACGGTCGAGAAGGCGGTCTCTGCAAGCGTCGTGGAACGTGTAGAGCAGGACAAGACACAGAAGATGTCCTGGTCATCCACTGCGCCTAGTCCCATCTCCAGCCGTCTCGACTCTGTCTTGCCGCTGGATCCAGATGGGAATTGGGAAGAGAGAGTGAGGCTGACACTGCGCAACTCTCCCTCACTTAAATCCAAATCACGCGCTAGTCTCAACACCATCATGATGGTGTCAAAGTTTTCATCGACGTCGACGATAGACGGACACAACATACCATTTCCCAGATGGTAGCAGCTGGAACAGTCTGTGGTTGGAGTGTCTCGGGTCCTCAATGATCCTTCTTTACACCTGTCTCTGTAAATGTCCTGAATCGTGGGAAGTTCACATCTACAGATGTGCTGGGCTGTCCGCACCACTCTCTGCAGAGTCCTGCGACTGAGGGAGGCACAGTTCCCATACCAGGCAGTGATGCAGCCAGTCAGGATGCTCTCAATTGTGCCCCTGTAGAAAGTTCTTAGGATTTGGGGGCCCCTACCAAACTTCCTCAACCGTCTGAGGTGAAAGAGGTGCTGTTGTGCCTGTCTCACCACAGAGCCGGTACGTACAGACCACGTGAGATCCTCGGTGATGTTTATACCGAGGAACTTGAAGAAGCTCACCCTCTCAACCCCAGACCCACTGACGTCAATCCACTGCAGATAGCTGTCGACTCAGCCTGGTCCATCATGGGCGCGAGCCTCCCCAGCATTCAGGACACCTTCAGAATGCGATGCCTGTAAAAAGAATCCTTAAAGACCCCCATCACCCAGCACGTTCCCTCTTCTCACTGTTACCTTCGGGTAGGAGGTGCAGGAGCCTGAAGACACACACTCAGTGATTCAGGAACAGCTTCTTCCCCTCTGCCATCTGATTTCTGAATGGACAATTGAGCCCATCCGTACTACCTCAATATCTTTTGCACTCTTTTATGATTATGATTATGAGGACACGCAGTCCCCTTTTATTGTCATTTAGTATTGCATGCGTTAAGAAATGATAAAATGTTTTTCCAGAATGATATCACAAAAACATGCGACAAATCGACTTAAAAACTGACAAAAACCACATAATTATAACATATAGTTACAACAGTGCAAAGCAATACCGTAATTTGATAAGAACAGACCATGGGCACAGTAAAAGTCTCAAAGTCTCTCGAAAGTCCCATCATCTCGCGCAGACGGTGAACCTCCAGCACCGCAAACTTGCCGATGCAGCATCCGGGAAGCACCCGACCACAGTCCGACTCCGAGTCCGTCCAAAAACCTCAAGCCTCCGACACCGAGCACTGAGCACCATCTCTGCCGAGCACTTCGACCCAAGCCCTGGCCGCCAAGCAACAGGCAAAGCCGAGGATTTGGGGCCTTCCCCTCCGGAGATTCTGGATCGCACAGTAGCAGCGGCAGCGAAGCGGGCATTTCAGAAGTTTCTCCAGATGTTCCTCCGTGCTTCTCACGTCAGTCTCCATCAAATCCAGATTGTGTGCGGCCCCCTAGTTACACATATCGATATCAAACTATTTTATTTAATTTAATTTCTAAAACATATTTCTTGTTGTAATGTATACTCAGGCGTTGCAGGGTACCGCTGCCACTTTACAAAATAGTTAACAAATTTCACGACATGTCCCGGTGATACTAAACCTGATTCTGATTGCGAAGTCGAGAGGCAGAACTCAAAGAGGGGAGGGCGATTGGTGGAAGCGTGGCGTTTCTGAGGCTGAATGATGGACATGCGGAGGGTAAGAATCATACTCGACAACGGATGATTGCCGATGATGGGGAGAGAAGAGCGTCTCTGAACGCACAACGCGTCGAACCTTGAACTGGACGGGCTACAGCAGCAGAAGACCACAGACGTCCGCACGGTGGCCACTGGATGTATGTTTGTTAAGCACATGGGTGAGCAGAATTCTTTACTAGAAGGTTCACCAGATTGATTCCTGGGATGGCAGGACTTTCATATGAAGAAAGACTGGATCGACTGGGCTTATATTCATTGGAATTTAGAAGATTGAGGGGGGATCTGATTGAAACGTATAAAATCCTAAAGGGATTGGACAGGCTAGATGCAGGAAGATTGTTCCCGATGTTGGAGAAGTCCAGAACGAGGGGTCACAGTTTGAGGATAAAGGAGAAGCCTTTTAGGACCGAGATGAGGAAAAACTTCTTCACACAGAGAGTGGTGAATCTGTGGAATTCTCTGCCACAGGAAGCAGTTGAGGCCAGTTCATTGGCTATATTTAAGAGGGAGTTAGATATGGCCCTTGTGGCTAAAGGGATCAGGGGGTATGGAGAGACGGCAGGTACAGGGTTCTGAGTTGGATGATCAGCCATGATCATACTGAATGGTGGTGCAGGCTCGAAGGGCCGAATGGCCTACTCCTGCATCTATTTTCTATGTTTCTATGTTTAAGAGAGGCTGAAATTTGCATAGGTTGGGGATGGGGAGATGGGCAGAAGATGATTGGAATTACCAAATCTGACATCAACAAACTCATGTAATCCAGAGCAACACACTCACACACACACACTCACAACACACACAAACACACACACACACACACAAACACACACACACACACACATACGCACACACACACACACACACACGCACACACACGCACGCACACGCACACACACGCACGCACACGCACACACACGCGCGCGCACACACACACACACACACACACACACACACACACACAATTCTGGAGGAACTCAGCAGATCAGGCAGCATCTATGTAACCATGCCTCCAAAGCGTAAATCCGATGCAAGTGCTGGTGATACATCAAAGAAAAGGAAAAGAATCACGATTGAAAAGAAATTGGAAATAATGAAGCAATCGGAAAGAGGTGAAACGCCATCGGTCATTGCAAAAGCGTTAGGCTACAGTCAGTCAACGACGGGAACAATTTTAAAGGATAAAGTGAGAATAATGGAGCATGTGAAAAGCCCTGACCCAATGAAAGCTTAATTATTACTAAGCAAAGCAGTGGTTTAATTATT